>NC_137880.1:40590798-40660798 GCF_963924005.1 Protomyctophum bolini | reverse complement strand
TGTCTCTGTGTGTCCCCGTCCAGGAGAACAGAACCTGTGGTCCATCTTGTCTCTGTGTGTCCCCGTCCAGGAGAACAGAACCTGTTGTCCATCTTGTCTCTGTGTCTCTGTGTCCAGGAGAACAGAACCTGTTGTCCATCTTGTCTCTGTGTCTCTGTGTCCAGGAGAACAGAACCTGTTGTCCATCTTGTCTCTGTGTCTCCCCGTCCAGGAGAACAGAACCTGTTGTCCATCTTGTCTCTGTGTGTCCCCGTCCAGGAGAACAGAACCTGTTGGCCATCTTGAAGAGGCGTTGGTGGAAGTACATGTTTGTGGGCGTGGTCGACATCCAGGCCAACTTCCTGCTCATCAAGGCCTACCAGTACACCTCGCTGAGCAGCGTACAGGTGTGTGTGTGTGTGTGTGTGTGTGTGTGTGTGTGTGTGTGTGTGTGTGTGTGTGTGTGAGTGTGCGTGCGTGCGCGTGCGTGCGTGCGTGAATTGCGTGAGTGCGATCATTGCGCGTGCGTGAATTATGTGCATTTTTGTTTTTTATGATTTGTATTTTATTTTTTTTCTTCCATATGTATAAAACATTTACAAGACACAACCAAAGAAATACACAAAACAATACAATACTACAGATGCACAGAAAAACAAAACATAACAAACACATAACAAAATAACACAAAACAAAACAATACAATACTACAGATGCACAGAAATATCTCGCAGTCCACCCCAGCCCCAATTCCAGACATAGTTCTTGAATATATTTTTCCAACATTGCAGCCCGTTCAGAGCTCACTCAGAGCTAGAAACTATTCAGAGTCCTGATAGTGAATTATGTGTATTGAAGAATAGAGTTTTAGAGTCACGGCAACTACATACTTTTATATTTAATACATACTGCATGTCCGTTGACCATATTTGGTGGTGTTTCCTGTTCCTGTTGACCATATATTTGGTGGTGTTTCCTGTTCCTGTTGACCATATGTGGTGGTGTTTCCTGTTCCTGTTGACCATATATTTGGTGGTGTTTCCTGTTCCTGTTGACCATATGTGGTGGTGTTTCCTGTTCCTGTTGACCATATGTGGTGGTGTTTCCTGTTCCTGTTGACCATATGTGGTGGTGTTTCCTGTTCCTGTTGACCATATGTGGTGGTGTTTCCTGTTCCTGTTGACCATAATGTGGTGGTGTTTCCTGTTCCTGTTGACCATAATGTGTTGGTGTTTCCTGTTCCTGTCTCAGCTCCTGGACTGCCTGGCTCTTCCGGTGGTGCTGCTGCTGTCCTGGTACTTCCTGTCCGTGCGCTACAGGGGCGTGCACGTGGCGGGCGTGTGCGTGTGTCTGCTGGGCCTGGCGTGCATGGTGGGGGGGGACGTGCACGTGGGCCGCGACCCGGCCACAGGTGAGACTCATTGATTGATCGATTGAATGATTAATTGCGAACGCAGTGAGCACTAACTATGAGACCTAGCAGAACATGTCTGTCTGTCTGTGTGTCTGTGTGTCTGTCTGTCTGTCTGTCTGTCTGTCTGTCACGCGGTAACACCACCTGCCCGCCACCACAAAAAAAAACACACACACACACACACAAACCACGCGCACACATAGTCACATACACACACTAAAAAAATCTTAAAAACGTAACTTAAAAAAGAAACTTAAAAAACCCCAAATATGTACGAGCTGCGTTCGCTTCCCGCGTTTGCGCGTCTTACTTGTCCTAATTTTATCCTATAAAACCATGAATAGTTTAGGAAAAAACTACCCTCTCTCTCTCTTTGTCTCTGTCTGTCTGTCTGTCTGTCTGTCTGTCTGTCTGTCTGTCTGTCTGTCTGTCTGTCTGTCTGTCTGTCTGTCTGTCTGTCTGTCTGTCTGTCTGTCTGTCTGTCAGGTGACCAGAAGCTCGTGGGTGACATGTTGGTAGTGGGCGGGGCCACGCTGTACGGCGTCTCCAACGTGTGTGAGGAGTTCGTGGTGAAGAACCTCGGAGGCCGGGTGGAGTTCCTGGGCCTGTTGGGCCTGTTCGGGGCCTTCTTCAGCGGGATACAGCTGTGAGTCGTTAATTCACCTTGTTAAGCTCGTTAACCGTTTCAGTTCATAGGACGCACCTGTACGTCATAAGGATTCGAACCGAGAGGTGCTATGGACGTCTGTGTACGTCCTAGCGCACCCTCAAAGATACGGGGCGAGATAAGAATATTCCGAATTTTTATTATTATTATTTTTGGCATTTCGCTTTTCTCTTGCCGTATGCTAACGCTCTGTGCAATTATTAGCTTGTCATTGACTCCCATGTTAGCGCGGCGGAAAGAATGTCTTGTGTCTCCTAATCCAGGGCGCTCTCCGTGGTGATGAAAGGATCGACATGCTGGCACTTCATTTCTGCTCCTCATCTGTCTCTCCCGCAAAATATGAACGCCTTTTGGATCATATATCGTATAAATTAAAATGATCGGGGATGTGAGGTCACTTTGTAAAGTCAACCTTTTTAGGAAAGTGTTTCCGGTTCAGCTGTGAGGAAAGGCTTCAGGACAGCAGAGGAACACCCTCATGTAGAAGACCTTCAGGACAGCAGAGGAACACCCTCATGTAGAAGACCTTCAGGACAGCAGAGGAACACCCACATGTAGAAGACCTTCAGGACAGCAGAGGAACAGCCACATGTAGAAGACCTTCAGGACAGCAGAGGAACAGCCACATGTAGAAGACCTTCAGGACAGCAGAGGAACACCCTCATGTAGAAGACCTTCAGGACAGCAGTAGAACACCCTCATGTAGAAGACCTTCAGGACAGCAGAGGAACACCCACATGTAGAAGACCTTCAGGACAGCAGAGGAACACCCTCATGTAGAAGACCTTCAGGACAGCAGAGGAACACCCACATGTAGAAGACCTTCAGGACAGCAGAGGAACAGCCACATGTAGAAGACCTTCAGGACAGCAGAGGAACAGCCTCATGTAGAAGACCTTCAGGACAGCAGAGGGACACCCTCATGTAGAAGACCTTCAGGACAGCAGAGGAACACCCTCATGTAGAAGACCTTCAGGACAGCAGAGGAACACCCTCATGTAGAAGACCTTCAGGACAGCAGAGGAACACCCACATGTAGAAGACCTTCAGGACAGCAGAGGAACACCCTCATGTAGAAGACCTTCAGGACAGCAGTAGAACACCCTCATGTAGAAGACCTTCAGGACAGCAGTAGAACACCCTCATGTAGAAGACCTTCAGGACAGCAGAGGAACACCCACATGTAGAAGACCTTCAGGACAGCAGAGGAACACCCACATGTAGAAGACCTTCAGGACAGCAGAGGAACAGCCTTAGAAGACCTTCAGGACAGCAGAGGAACACCCACATGTAGAAGACCTTCAGGACAGCAGAGGAACACCCTCATGTAGAAGGAAAGGCTTCAGGACCTTTTCCATCAAGCAGCTGTGACGGCCCCCTGGGCCTTTAGTCTACTATGTGGGGTTTCTGGTGTATGTGTGGCTGTGCCTTTAACACTTCCATTGCAGTGTTGGAGGGCGGAGCCAGGGTGTGGTTTCCCCTTCTTCGTTATGGCCCCAGAGCCAGCCATAACACAGCAAGAAACTATGGATGTTTCTGTGACAGTTGATGAGGATCAAACCAAACTACACTAGAGTAAATTAATAAAGTGTGTGTGTGTGTGTGTGTGTGTGTGTGTGTGTGTGTGTGTGTGTGTGTGTGTGTGTGTGTGTGTGTGTGTGTGTGTGTGTGTGTGTGTGTGTGTGTGTGTGTGTGTGTGTGTGTGTGTGTGTGTGTGTGTGTGTGTGTGTGTGTGTGTGTGTGCGTGTGTGTGTGTGTTTGTGTGTCGTAGGGCCATCATGGAGCACAAGGAGTTACTGAAGGTTCCCTGGGACTGGCAGATAGGTGAGTGGGTGGTCTCCACCACCAGGCACTAGAGGGTTCTGATAGTAGCATTACAGCAGTACAGAATTTCCCCCAAAATGGTTTTACAAACATGTGCTTTTAAGACTGAGATGGGCAGTATTTGAAATACATGTATTTGAAATACGTATTTGAAATACTTTTTTGTATTTTGTAATTTGTATTTCGCTGGGATGGAAGAAATGAGATGTATTTTGTATTTAGATACATTTTTTGAACCAGTATTTATATTTTGTATCAAAATACATTTTTAATGTTTTTTGCCCATCGGAGATGGGCAGTATTTGAAATACATGTATTTGAAATACATATTTGAAATACTTTTTTGTATTTTGTAATTTGTATTTCGCTGGGATGGAAGATGTATTTTGTATTTTGTATCAAAATACATTTTCAATGTATTTTGCCCATCTCACGTCTTTTTATCCATGGGCGTGGGTGCGTGCGTGCGTGCGTGCGTCCATGTGTGCGTGTGTGTGTGTGCGTGCGCGTCCAGGCCTCCTGTACAGTGTGTATGCAGCGTGCATGTTCTTCCTCTACTCTCTGATGCCGGTGGTGATGCGACGCAGCGGCTCCGCCTCCGTCAACCTCTCCCTGCTCACCGCTGACCCCTACTGTCTGCTCTGGGGACTGCTGCTGTTCCGCTACAAGGTAGGTTCACTAACCCATTCAGGAGCATTCTACACAGACACATGTTTCTAACGTCAGTGCTGCTCAAAACATATTTCACGTCATGAAGGAAAAAAAAGAAAAAAAAACATAACAGATACAGGGTTAAAAAGATAAAAGGATAAACGAGACGTCAACTGGGGAAAGCTATTTTGAAGAGGTGGGTTTTGAGTGAGGTTTTGAAAGAGAGGAGAGAGGGAGCAGCTCTGAGATGGTTGCAGAGTTCATTCCAGAGTTTGGGGGCCGAAACATAGAAGGCCCTGTCCCCCCAGGTGCGGTACTTGGCCTTGCGGACCTTCAGGAGGTTGGCTTCACTGGACCTGAGGGAGCGGGGGGGACATATGGTTCAAGAATATCGGAAAGGTAGGGGGGAGCCAGGTTATTGAGAGCTTTGTAGGTGGTGAGCAGGATTTTGTAGTGAATTCTTTGTGAATTGACCGCCGCCCGCCCGATTTGAGTTCTCAGTTCACTGTGAAAGAATATATATTCAAACATTTGCGTCCACATTTGGGTGGCGTATTTCACTATTGTTTTGTGTTCAACTCTGTTGTTTTAAATGTGCTTCATCATCAATACATTGGAGTGGATTGTAGCGATGCATTGTGGGTCCCAGTGGATAGGAGCGATGCATTGTGGGTCCCAGTGGATTGGAGCGATGCATTGTGGGTCCCAGTGGATTGGAGTGATGCATTGTGGGTCTCAGTGGATTGGAGTGATGCATTGTGGGTCTCAGTGGTTTGGAGTGATGCATTGTGGGTCTCAGTGGATCGGGCGGAGCCGCGGCTACGTAGTAATTCCTACACAGGTTGTGTTTATAACCACGCCCCCAGGCACGTTAAGTTTATTGAGGTTAAGGTTAGGGTTAGGTTTAAGTATAGTTTTTATTGAGGTTAAGGTTAGGGTTAGGTTTAGGTTTAAGTATAGTTTTATTGAGGTTAAGGTTAGGGTTAGGTTTAGGTTTAAGTATAGTTTTATTGAGGTTAAGGTTAGGGTTAGGTTTAAGTATAGTTTTATTGAGGTTAAGGTTAGGGTTAGGTTTAGGTTTAAGTATAGTTTTATTGAGGTTAAGGTTAGGGTTAGGGATTAGGTTTAGGTTTAAGTATAGTTTCAAGAATGTCAGTCACAGCGACTAGCCAATCACAACGCGTCGACTGCACAACCCGTGTGGGTTCTGGTATGTCGCGGCCGAGCCTGCTCCTTGTATGGGTATAGCAGGATGTCCATATATGGTGTTTGTTCCACGGTCAGGTCCAATCCTCTCCAACGAACAGCCCAAACACGTTGCCCAAATATGGAGATGACACTTCCTGGTGGAGATATGAGCTCCACTGAGGTCATATCTTTCTCTTTTTATCGTATTGTTTTTCTTCTTCTTCGTCAGGCCTATAGGTGGCGCTATGGCCAGCGGTTCAGGCCATATTTAATTCATTCTTCATTCATCATGGCTGCCACTTCCCACCTGATGTCATGTGGGAGTTCAGACTGATCCAGATCGTATTGAATAACCGCTAGCTTGCATAACGTCTTCAGACTAGGACTCAAGTCTAAGGTAAACAGGCGCCCCGTGTGTCTTCCCAAGAGGATGACATGATCTCCCACAATGCAACAGCAGTCATCAGTCACCATTAAGGGGCCGTTTCCCTTGGGCTTAACCTCCTTCCAGGTGAAAGTCTCTGGGTTGTATTTCCACAGAGCATTGAAGTGAGAGGGGTACTCTAGAGGGTCGTAACCACCAAATATGTACAGCTCTCCATTGTAGGTAAAGGCTGAATGACCGCGGCGTCCTTCTGGAAGAGGCTGTGCAGAAGGTGTGTCCATCCAGAGGTTGGTCTCTGTGTCAAACACTCTGATGGTGTTGTTGTAGTGACCCATACTCCTCCAGCCTCCAAACACAAACATCTTTGTCCCGATGATGGTGGCAGAGTGACCTGATGTAGCAGGAGGTGGCGTTCCTCTCGGGTTAATTACAGACCAGACCATCGTGGTGGTGTCCAACTTGTAGATGTCATTAGTGTATCCAGTCCTGGTCGATCCTCCATGGATAAACATGACCTTCCCCAAGACACAGGCTGAGTGGTTTTTCCTCTCCTCTGGAACGGTCCCAGAAACCCTGGGTTTGGACCACGTGTGGGCGTCGACATCGAACGCATAAAGCTCGTTCCAGAAGCGACTTGGGTAAGTCCACCCTCCCCAGATGTAGACGATATCTCCTACCAGGACAGCTGTGTGGCCGTAGCGCCAGGAGGGAACCTCTAGGGGGCGCTGTCCTATTCCAGGGGTCACTGCAGGAGGCAACGTCCTCCATCTCAGAGACACTGTGTTGAAGACGTGCACATGGATGGGGTCCTGTGGAGGTCCACATCCTCCAAATGAGAACACCTGGTGGCGACCCACGGTTACTGCAGCAGCCTGACACCATCCATCGCCCCGTGATCCTTTCAGATTCACCGTCCACTGCATCGCTGGACACACCTGATCTGACAGACCTGCAACTCACTGGATATCAACTGATCTGACAGACCTGCACCTCACTGGATATCACCTGATCTGACAGACCTGCAGCTCACAGGATATCACCTGATCTGACAGACCTGCAGCTCACTGGATATCAACTGATCTGACAGACCTGCAACTCACTGGATATCAACTGATCTGACAGACCTGCAGCTCACTGGATATCAACTGATCTGACAGACCTGCAACTCACAGGATATCAACTGATCTGACAGACCTGCAACTCACTGGATATCAACTGATCTGACAGACCTGCTGCAAATCACTGGATATCAACTGATCTGACAGACCTGCAACTCACTGGATATCACCTGATCTGACAGACCTGCAGCTCACTGGATATCAACTGATCTGACAGACCTGCAACTCACTAGATATCACCTGATCTGACAGACCTGCAGCTCACTGGATATCACCTGATCTGACAGACCTGCACCTCACTGGATATCAACGGATCTGACAGACCTGCTGCAACTCACTGGATATCAACTGATCTGTAACAGAAAGAGTTCTGAGGAGACGTTTCAGTTCTGCTGTCCTTCAATAATGTGTGTCTGTATTGCTCCAGGTTGTCCAGCTGTGTGTCTCTGCTCCACCTTCTCTTATACTGAGTCTCTGCCGCTGATGTCACAGTCTGTGAATCGGCCGTGACCATATATAGACATTACTCTCCGCCGCAGCCACGCCCAAATATGGAGTGTGCCGTCCCGTTTTGGGATAACAATAGGGCTGGACCTCGATAACCGATACCCGGAAAAATCTGATGACAAGCTTATCCAGTACCCGGTATCAATACGCTTTGGGCTTATCCAGTACCCGGTATCAATACGCTTTGGGCTTATCCAGTACCCGGTATCAATACGCTTTGGGCTTATCCAGTACCCGGTATCAATAACCTTTGGGGTTATCCAGTACCCGGTATCAATAAGCTTTGGGCTTATCCAGTACCCGGTATCGATAAGCTTTGGGGCTTATCGAGTACCCGGTATCAATAAGCTTTGGGCTTATCCAGTACCCGGTATCAATAAGCTTTGGGCTTATCGAGTACCCGGTATCGATAAGCTTTGGGCTTATCCAGTACCCGGTATCAATAAGCTTTGGGCTTATCCAGTACCCGGTATCAATAAGCTTTGGGCTTATCCAGTACCCGGTATCAATAAGCTTTGGGCTCATCCAGTACCCGGTATCAATAAGCTTTGGGCTCATCCAGTACCCGGTATCAATAAGCTTTGGGCTCATCCAGTACCCGGTATCAATAAGCTTTGGGTTTATCCAGTACCCGGTATCAATAAGCTTTGGGCTTATCCAGTACCCGGTATCAATAAGCTTTGGGCTTATCCAGTACCCGGTATCAATAAGCTTTGGGCTTATCCAGTACCCGGTATCGATAAGCTTTGGGTTTATCGAGTTCTGTTCTGAATTTATTGTCTCTAAGTCTACATAAAGTGCTATCTAAGGGGCTAGGCTAGGGCAAGTGCTACGGGCCATGGTGGAGTCTGAAGAGGTGGGTTTTCAGACTACTCCATCCCTAGATAACAACATTATGTCCTAATAAGAAGTGTGATTTTTCTGCTGTTCATTATGGTAAATGAACAGGAGGGGGCGGAGCTATATGGTAAATGAACAGGAGGGGGCGGAGCTATATGGTAAATGAACAGGAGGGGGCGGAGCTATATGATAAATGAACAGGAGGGGGCGGAGCTATATGGTAAATGAACAGGAGGGGGTGGAGCTATATGGTAAATGAACAGGAGGGGGTGGAGCTATATGGTAAATGAACAGGAGGGGGAGGAGCTATATGGTAAATGAACAGCAGTTAGGGTTAGGTTTAAGTATAGTTTTATTGAGGTTAAGGTTATGGGTTAGGGTTAGGTTTAAGTATAGTTTTATTGAGGTTAAGGTTATGGGTTAGGGTTAGGTTTAAGTATAGTTTTATTGAGGTTAAGGTTATGGGTTAGGGTTAGGTTTAAGTATAGTTTTATTGAGGTTAAGGTTATGGGTTAGGTTTAGGTTTAAGTATAGTTTTATTGAGGTTAAGGTTATGGGTTAGGTTTAGGTTTAAGTATAGTTTTATTGAGGTTAAGGTTAGGGTTAGGTTTAGGTTTAAGTATAGTTTTTATTGAGGTTAAGGTTAGGGTTAGGTTTAGGTTTAAGTATAGTTTTATTGAGGTTAAGGTTAAGGTTAGGGTTAAGTTTAGGCTGTCAATCACAGCGACTGGCCAATCACAACGCGTCGACTGCACAACCCGTGTAGGTTCTGGTATGTCGCGGCCGAGCCTGCTCCTTGTATGGGTATAGCAGGATGTCCATATATGGTGTTTGTTCCACGGTCAGGTCCAATCCTCTCCAACGAACAGCCCAAACACGTTGCCCAAATATGGAGATGACACTTCCTGGTGGAGATATGAGCTCCACTGAGGTCATATCTTTCTCTTTTTATCGTATTGTTTTTCTTCTTCTTCTTCTTCTTCTTTTTGCACTGTCAGGCTACATGTGGTAGCCTATAGGTGGCGCTATGGCCAGCGGTTCAGGCCATATTTAATTCATTCTTTAATCATCATGGCTGCCAGTTCCCACCTGATGTTGTGTGTGAGTTCAGACTGATCCAGATCGTATTGAATAACCGCTAGCTTGCATAACGTCTTCAGACTAGGATTCAAGTCTAAGATAAACAGGCGATTCCTGAGTCCTCCAAAGAAGATGACATGATCTCCCACAATGCAACAGCAGCCAACAGTTGACCAAGGGCCGTTCCCCTTGGGCTTAACCTCCTTCCAGGTGAAAGTCTCTGCGTTGTATTTCCACAGAGCATTGACGTGAGAGTCTTCTACCCTGTCGTAACCACCAAATATGTACAGCTCTCCATTGTAGGTAAAGGCTGAATGACTGCGGCATCCTTCTGGAGTCGGCTGTGCAGAAGGTGTGTCCATCCAGTGGTTGGTCTCTGTGTCAAACACTCTGATGGAGTTGTAGTAGTGACCCAAACCTATACCCAGACTCCCCAAGCCTCCAAACACAAACATCTTTGTCTCGATGATGGTGACAGAGTGACCTGATGTAGCAGGAGGTGGCGTTCCTCTCGGGTTAATTACAGACCAGACCATCGTGGTGGTGTCCAACTTGTAGATGTCATTAGTGAGTCCAGTCCTGGTCGATCCTCCATGGATAAACATGACCTTCCCCAAGACACAGGCTGAGTGGTTTCCCCTCTCCTTTGGAACGGTCCCAGAAACCCTGGGTTTGGACCACGTGTGGGCGTCGACATCGAACGCATAAAGCTCGTTGCAGAGACCTCCTTTAGTGTACCCTCCCCAGATGTAGACGATATCTCCTACCAGCACAGCTGTGTGGCTGTGGCGCCAGGAGGGAACCTCTAGGGGGCGCTGTCTTCTTCCAGGGGTCACTACAGGAGGCAACGTCCTCCATCTCAGAGACACTGTGTTGAAGACGTGCACATGGATGGGGTCCTTTGGAGTACCAGATCCTCCAAATGAGAACACCTGGTGGTGACCCACGGTCACTGCAGCAGCCTGACACCATCCATCGCCCCGTGATCCTTTCAGATTCACCGTCCACTGCATCGCTGGACACACCTGATCTGACAGACCTGCAACTCACTGGATATCAACTGATCTGACAGACCTGCACCTCACTGGATATCACCTTATCTGACAGACCTGCAACTCACTGGATATCAACTGATCTGACAGACCTGCAGCTCACTGGATATAAACTGATCTGACATACCTGCAGCTCACTGGATATCACCTGATCTGACAGACCTGCAACTCACTGGATATCAACTGATCTGACAGACCTGCAGCTCAAGGATATCAACTGATCTGTAACGTAAAGAGTTCTGAGGAGACGTTTCAGTTCTGCTGTCCTTCCAGAATGTGTGTCTGTGTTGCTCCAGGTTGTCCAGCTGTGTGTCTCTGCTCCACCTGCTCTTATACTGTGTCTCTGCCGCTGATGTCACAGTCTGTGACTCGGCCGTGACCATATATAGACATTACTCTCCGCCGCAGCCACGCCCAAATATGGAGTGTGCCGTCATTAACCCGACGGTGTCAGCGTGACGTCACGTCACACTAAAACGTGTCAGGCAGGTTCCATACATGGAGCTCTACGTCGATCGCTGTTGCCCATATATGGAGTTTTGGGATATCAATAGGGCTGGACCTCGATAACCGATACCCGGAAAAATCTGATGACAAGCTTATCCAGTACCCGGTATCAATAAGCTTTGGGCTTATCCAGTACCCGGTATCAATACGCTTTGGGCTTATCCAGTACCCGGTATCAATAAGCTTTGGGCTCATCCAGTACCCGGTATCAATAAGCTTTGGGCTTATCCAGTACCCGGTATCAATAAGCTTTGGGCTTATCCAGTACCCGGTATCAATAAGCTTTGGGCTTATCCAGTACCCGGTATCAATAAGCTTTGGGCTTATCCAGTACCCGGTATCAATAAGCTTTGGGCTCATCCAGTACCCGGTATCAATAAGCTTTGGGCTTATCCAGTACCCGGTATCAATAAGCTTTGGGCTCATCCAGTACCCGGTATCAATAAGCTTTGGGCTTATCCAGTACCCGGTATCAATAAGCTTTGGGCTTATCCAGTACCCGGTATCGATAAGATTTGGGCTTATCCAGTACCCGGTATCAATAAGCTTTGGGCTTATCCAGTACCCGGTATCAACGAGTAAGACGCGCGAACGCGGGAAGCGAACGCAGATCGTAAATTGCAATAACAATTAGAATAAATTACGAATTAGTGTCACTCAGCTCCATATATGGGCACAAAAGGGGCCAGGTCCACACCAAACAAATCACTGGCCCCTTTTGTGCCCATATATGGAGCTGAGTGGACCTGGCCCCTTTTGTGCCCATATATGGAGCTGAGTGATTGCTGATGCAACACACTCCATATTTGGATAGCGGGACAGACAGACGCACGCACAGACATGATCTGCTAGGTCTCATAGTAAGTGCTCACTGCGTTCGCAATAAGCTTTGGGCTTATCCAGTACCCGGTATCAATAAGCTTTGGGCTTATCCAGTACCCGGTATCAATAAGCTTTGGGCTTATCGAGTACCCGGTATCGATAAGCTTTGGGCTTATCCAGTACCCGGTATCAATAAGCTTTGGGCTTATCCAGTACCCGGTATCAATAAGCTTTGGGCTTATCGAGTACCCGGTATCGATAAGCTTTGGGCTTATCCAGTACCCGGTATCAATAAGCTTTGGGCTCATCCAGTACCCGGTATCAATAAGCTTTGGGCTCATCCAGTACCCGGTATCAATAAGCTTTGGGCTTATCCAGTACCCGGTATCGATAAGCTTTGGGCTTATCCAGTACCCGGTATCGATAAGCTTTGGGCTCATCCAGTACCCGGTATCAATAATCTTTGGGGCTTATCCAGTACCCGGTATCGATAAGCTTTGGGCTTATCCAGTACCCGGTATCAATAAGCTTTGGGTTTATCCAGTACCCGGTATCAATAAGCTTTGGGCTCATCGAGTTCTGTTCTGAATTTAGGCATTTATCAGACGCTCTTGATCCAGAGCGATTTACATTTAAGCAAAAACAAAAGCATGTCATACATCACATACATACGGTATATAACAAGTAGTTATCATGAATCATGTATAAACTAAGAACGTAACAGTGGAGTATCTATGTCAACTATACATACTATACTATATTATATATTATACAATATACATGTGAACTATAAAGTGCTATGACTACATAAAATGCAATTCTAGTGCTGTCTACGTAACGAGCTACAAGTCTGTCTAAAATACTATCTGATTCTACATAAAGTGCTATCTAAGGGGCTAGGCTAGGGCAAGTGCTACGGGCCATGGTGGAGTCTGAAGAGGTGGGTTTTCAGACTACTCCATCCCTAGATAACAACATTATGTCCTAATAAGAAGTGTGATTTTTCATTATGTTAAATGAACAGGAGGGGGCTGAGCTATATGGTAAATTAACAGCAGTGGGCGGGGCTATATGGTAGGCATGTGTAACCTGCTGTGATTGGTCAGTTCTCAGGCCTGTACCTGCTGTTGATTGGTCAGTTCTCAGGCCTGTACCTGCTGTTGATTGGTCAGTTCTCAGGCCTGTACCTGCTGGCGTTGGTGTTGCTGCTATTGGGTCTGCTCCTCTTCGGCTCCGCCCCCACCTACGTGGCTCAGGACCCGCGCGTCTACAGGAAGTTCCACAACGCAGGTAGACCCAGACCAGGTTCTCCTCTAGACCCAGACCAGGTTCTCCTCCCAAACCACAGCCCTGAGGTTCTCCTCTAAACCCAGACCACAGCCCAGAGGTTCTGCTCTAAACCCAGACCACAGCCCTGAGGCTCTCCTCTAAACCCAGACCAGGTTCTCCTCCCAGACCACAGCCCTGAGGCTCTCCTCTAAACCCAGACCACAGCCCTGAGGTTCTGCTCTAAACCCAGACCCGGTTCTCCTCTAGACCACAGACCTGAGGCTCTCCTCTAAACCCAGACCACAGCCCTGAGGTTCTGCTCTAAACCCAGACCACAGCCCTGAGGTTCTGCTCTAAACCCAGACCACAGCCCTGAGGTTCTGCTCTAAACCCAGACCACAGCCCTGAGGTTCTGCTCTAAACCTAGACCACAGCCCTGAGGCTCTCCTCTAAACCCAGACCACAGCCCTGAGGCTTTCCTCTAAACCCAGACCACAGCCCTGAGGTTCTGCTCTAAACCTAGACCACAGCCCTGAGGCTTTCCTCTAAACCCAGACCACAGCCCTGAGGTTCTGCTCTAAACCTAGACCACAGCCCTGAGGCTTTGCTCTAAACCCAGACCACAGCCCTGAGGCTTTCCTCTAAACCCAGACCACAGCCCTGAGGTTCTGCTCTAAACCCAGACCACAGCCCTGAGGTTCTGCTCTAAACCCAGACCACAGCCCTGAGGTTCTGCTCTAAACCCAGACCACAGCCCTGAGGTTCTGCTCTAAACCCAGACCACAGCCCTGAGGCTTTCCTCTAAACCCAGACCACAGCCCTGAGGCTTTCCTCTAAACCCAGACCACAGCCCTGAGGCTTTCCTCTAAACCCAGACCACAGCCCTGAGGTTCTGCTCTAAACCCAGACCACAGCCCTGAGGTTCTGCTCTAAACCCAGACCACAGCTCTGAGGGTCTCCACATGTTAGCATGTTAACACGTATTTGAACTGGGGACCACCTAAGATAATCTAACATATTTGAAGTGAGGACCCCCTAAAATAATCAACCATATTTGAACTGAGGATATTATATATTTTTGTCGTGAGACCTTTAAACAAGAATAATAATGTGAGTTGTTTTTGTCCGCAGGCAGCCACCCAGCCATGGACACGCCCCCTCACCCAAGAGGGGGAGGGGCCACAGAGCCGTCCGTCACGTACACCAGCCTGGGACAGGAAGTGGAGGAGGAGTCGTGTCACGCGCGCCACGACGACAACCAATAGAAAACGAGCAAAGACGCGAACGACGCCTCCATCCATCTCTGGCTTTCACTTCCTGTATCTGTGTGTGATGTCACAGTGGGCGGCCCCGCCTCTATAGCCAGTTGAACCTAACGCTCGATGCCTATTGGTGGAGATTCGCCAAAAAAAAAGAGGGGAAAATAAATGGCAGAGCCATGAGTAAGACAGTTACGACAACTCTGTTCAGTCCTTAGAGTATAATATATGAATAGAGACGAAACCCTGAGGCCAGATGGACATAGTGGCCCAATTTGGTATTGGCTTCAGTCCAATGGAGGCTCTCCTACATAGACTTCTATTGGCTTCAGTCCAATGGAGGCTCTCCTACATGGACTTCTATTGGCTTCAGTCCAATGGAGGCTCTCCTACATAGACTTCTATTGGCTTCAGTCCAATGGAGGCTCTCCTACATAGACTTCTATTGGCTTCAGTCCAACGGAGGCTCTCCTACATAGACTTCTATTGGCTTCAGTCCAACGGAGGCTCTCCTACATAGACTTCTATTGGCTTCAGTCCAACGGAGGCTCTCCTACATAGACTTCTATTGGCTTCAGTCCAACGGAGGCTCTCCTACATGGACTTCTATTGGCTTCAGTCCAATGGAGGCTCTCCTACATAGACTTCTATTGGCTTCAGTCCAATGGAGGCTCTCCTACATAGACTTCTATTGGCTTCAGTCCAATGGAGGCTCTCCTACATGGACTTCTATTGGCTTCAGTCCAATGGAGGCTCTCCTACATGGACTTCTATTGGCTTCAGTCCAATGGAGGCTCTCCTACATAGACTTCTATTGGCTTCAGTCCAATGGAGGCTCTCCTACATAGACTTCTATTGGCTTCAGTCCAATGGAGGCTCTCCTACATAGACTTCTATTGGCTTCAGTCCAACGGAGGCTCTCCTACATAGACTTCTATTGGCTTCAGTCCAACGGAGGCTCTCCTACATAGACTTCTATTGGCTTCAGTCCAACGGAGGCTCTCCTACATAGACTTCTATTGGCTTCAGTCCAACGGAGGCTCTCCTACATAGACTTCTATTGGCTTCAGTCCAACGGAGGCTCTCCTACATAGACTTCTATTGGCTTCAGTCCAACGGAGGCTCTCCTACATAGACTTCTATTGGCTTCAGTCCAACGGAGGCTCTCCTACATAGACTTCTATTGGCTTCAGTCCAACGGAGGCTCTCCTACATGGACTTCTATTGGCTTCAGTCCAATGGAGGCTCTCCTACATAGACTTCTATTGGCTTCAGTCCAATGGAGGCTCTCCTACATAGACTTCTATTGGCTTCAGTCCAATGGAGGCTCTCCTACATAGACTTCTATTGGCTTCAGTCCAATGGAGGCTCTCCTACATAGACTTCTATTGGCTTCAGTCCAATGGAGGCTCTCCTACATAGACTTCTATTGGCTTCAGTCCAATGGAGGCTCTCCTACATAGACTTCTATTGGTGAAGACAAAGTCCTGGACCGGAAGTAGGCCGAATCCACTGGACTCGAGGCAACAGCCCAGCTTCAATGATGTTAAATCCCTTTATTTTAGATCGTTTTTCTTTTAGTAATAGTACAACATAAACATTTCAGAGACTTCAGTTGTCACTGTACAATACTTTAAAACAGCAACTAAAATTGCTGTTATTTGCGCCGCCCTCGTTGAAAACAATGTATTTCAGACTCCAGCTTGTCCCTCTCCATCCAGGCTGCATGTACAGTCTGTCTGTCCCTCTCCATCCAGACTGCATGGACAGAGCTCGAGAGCTCAGTTTTCTGACCCCTCAATGTCGCAACTCTTTCTTACTCTATGGCTCTGGCAAAGGGATTTGGGGCTATATCTTGTGTCAACCCTAACCCCTTCTTATGCCTTAAGATAATTTGCCTTTTTTTATACCATTTTGAAAAAACCTTTTAAAATAGTTAAAATAGCTGATCTACAAGCTCACAACTTGTTCATGTAGATCGGCTAGTTGAACTATTTGTTTTCTTCTTCAAAATAGTACAAAATGTCTATATTACCTTAGGGATACTTAATGGGTAAGGGGGGAGGAGGGGGTCCAAGATAGGACCCTTGGTGTGTGTAGACCGTTGACTGTATGAAATCACACCCGTGTGAAGTGAGCGGCGCTCTCATCATAACGTCTATGGGGTTAAATTCTCCATTCATTGTCATCAATGGGAACTTAATGTTTGTTTAACTTGTTTAGACTTATGGGAACGATTCTAAAAAATGTTTTCTGGAAAAACCTCAT
Organism: Protomyctophum bolini; assembly: GCF_963924005.1. Classification (NCBI taxonomy): domain Eukaryota; kingdom Metazoa; phylum Chordata; class Actinopteri; order Myctophiformes; family Myctophidae; genus Protomyctophum; species Protomyctophum bolini. Next base: position 40,643,968 of record NC_137880.1, on the reverse strand, counting down.
GTTTCTGTGAGTGGTTCTCAATATTTCATGTCAAGGACCCCCAGAATTATCTGTATTTGGCCACCGACCCCCATCTGAAAATATGTTGTTCCAGGGACCCCCCCCCCCCCCAGAAGAAAGTAATTGAGTTAAAAACATCCACTGTGAATTAATATAATAATCTATCAAAATAAAGAAATCTATAGGCTATTCAAAGATTTGCACCACATGTTCACGTTTTTCTAAAATAACAGACCTATACAAGCTCGTAGCGCGGCACCGAGTGCCGCGCTACGAGCTTGTCGCATCTCAACACATGTTCCGATGGGGGTCCCTGGTACAACAGATGTTCAGATGGGGGTCCCTGATACAACAGATGTTCAGATGTGGGTCCCTGGTACAACACATGTTCCGATGGGGGTCCCTGGTACAACAGATGTTCAGATGGGGGTCCCTGGTACAACAGATGTTCCGATGGGGGTCCCTGATACAACAGATGTTCAGATGGGGGTCCCTGGTACAACAGATGTTCAGATGGGGGTCCCTGGTACAACAGATGTTCAGATGGGGGTCCCTGGTACAACAGATGTTCAGATGGGGGTCCCTGGTACAACAGATGTTCCGATGGGGGTCCCTGATACAACAGATGTTCCGATGGGGGTCCCTGGTACAACAGATGTTCCGATGGGGGTCCCTGGTACAACAGATGTTCCGATGGGGGTCCCTGGTACAACAGATGTTCAGATGGGGGTCCCTGGTACAACAGATGTTGTACCAGGGACCACCAACATATTCCTATTTGAACTGGGGACCCCCCAACATATTCCTATTTGAACTGGGGACCCCCTCAACATATTCCTATTTGAACTGGGGACCCCCCAACATATTCCTATTTGAACTGGGGACCCCCCCCAACAATTTGTTTGTGCCAAATAATAACAATATTAATACTTCTAATTTACATATATGCATAAATTAATGGTCAAACTGGTCTATATCTTTAATTTACATATATGCATAACTTATCAAACTGTATCATTAATTTACATGAGCACAAACATGTTTACTGTAAATTAATTTTGCTTTGTGTCCATTTAAGTCTTTTTTTACACTGTTTAGTGTCATTTGATTTGGCGACGCCTTAAAGGAGCATTTCACCACTTTTCAATTAAGGTATCTTCATATAATTGGTCCTCACTAATGTTCGTGATGAAATACCACAATTCTTTTCTACTCGGTCTGTGTCTCATAGGAGGGCTGTGGGCAGTTCAGAAACCAGTCTGTCTCATAGGAGGGCTGTGGGCAGTTCAGAAACCAGTCTGTGTCTCATAGGAGGGCTGTGGGCAGTTCAGAAACCAGTCTGTCTCATAGGAGGGCTGTGGGCAGTTCAGAAACCAGTCTGTGTCTCATAGGAGGGCTGTGGGCAGTTCAGAAACCAGTCTGTCTCATAGGAGGGCTGTGGGCAGTTCAGAAACCAGTCTGTGTCTCATAGGAGGGCTGTGGGCAGTTCAGAAACCAGTCTGTGTCTCATAGGAGGGCTGTGGGCAGTTCAGAAACCAGTCTGTGTCTCATAGGAGGGCTGTTGGCAGTTCATAAACCAGTCTGTGTCTCATAGGAGGGCTGTGGGCGGTTCAGAAACCAGTCTGTGTCTCATAGGAGGGCTGTGGGCGGTTCAGAAACCAGTCTGTGTCTCATAGGAGGGCTGTGGGCGGTTCAGAAACCAGTCTGTGTCTCATAGGAGGGCTGTGGGCGGTTCAGAAACCAGTCTGTGTCTCATAGGAGGGCTGTGGGCGGTTCAGAAACCAGTCTGTGTCTCATAGGAGGGCTGTGGGCGGTTCAGAAACCAGTCTGTGTCTCATAGGAGGGCTGTGGGCAGTTCAGAAACCAGTCTGTGTCTCATAGGAGGGCTGTGGGCAGTTCAGAAACCAGTCTGTGTCTCATAGGAGGGCTGTTGGCAGTTCAGAAACCAGTCTGTGTCTCATCGGAGGGCTGTGGGCGGTTCAGAAACCAGTCTGTGTCTCATAGGAGGACTGTGGGCAGTTCAGAAACCAGTCTGTGTCTCATCGGAGGGCTGTGGGCGGTTCAGAAACCAGTCTGTGTCTCATAGGAGGGCTGTGGGCGGTTCAGAAACCAGTCTGTGTCTCATAGGAGGGCTGTTGGCAGTTCAGAAACCAGTCTGTGTCTCATAGGAGGGCTGTGGGCAGTTCAGAAACCAGTCTGTGTCTCATCGGAGGGCTGTGGGACACAGACTGAGTAGAAACAAATGGTGGTATTGTGTCATGAACATCAGTGAGGACCAATTATATGAAGATAAGTTGAAAAGCGGTAAAGCGGTTCTTTAAGCATCCCGGACATACAGTATTATTATTGCTTTATTCTTATCATTCTAATTATTCCTTGTATGTTTGTGTCATTTGAATCCAGGAATGTTTGTATGCAGCCGAGATTAAAGTATACAAACAACGTGTTGAAGGATGTATCCGTCCCGATGTAACTGATGATTTATTGATATAATACTTATTTATCTTAAAACTTTACAGTTATTATTATAATTACAGTGAGGTGTTACATCGCTTCCAATATGTCACCTATCTCTCTCTCTCTCTCTCTCTCTCTCTCTCTCTCTCTCTCTCTCTCTCTGTCTCTCTCTCTCTCCCTCTCTCTCTCTCTCTCCCTCCCTCTCTCCTGATTGGATAATAGTGGCATCCCGCCACTGCCCTGAACGTGCATGCATAAATTATTTCCAGTATGGCGTTGTTGGGGAGACCTCAGACATGGTGCAAGTGTGCCGCCTGGTGGATGAATGTACACATGACGACAACCAAGAACCTTAATGAATGTTTACACTAGTTGTCTTAAGTCTTAATATTGGGGACGGAACCCCTGGGACCCCCTGGGCATGTCCTGGGACCCTCCTTAGGGACCCCCCTTGAGTCCAATTTTTTTTTCATTTTTCATAAAATGAATAATATATAAAAGAATGTTCAGGAAATGAAGAAAACCTTATATTTTTAATACAATTATGTACGTAAAGGGTATTCAAACCTCAAACATGCAGGTAGGTGGTCTCCTCCCGACATCAACGAATATATATATATATATATATATATATATATATATATATATATATAATATACACATCTGTAGGCCTATGTGTGATTTAGTCCACATCTCCCCCGTGTCCATGTGGATAATGGTTCAGTCCAAACCCCCCGTGTCCATGTGGATAATGGTTCGGCCCACAGCTTCATAAAGGACCAGGTAAGCAGCAGCTCACCTGCTGCTCATTAGTGACATCATGGAGCACCGGCAGGTTGTCGTTTGGGAGCAGTCTGAGATGCAGAACAACATTAATGACATGGACGCTCTCAACCTGTCCTCCTCCTCCTCCTACACACACCAGGTAATAATCTGTCTCAACCTGTCCTCAGGCTCCTACACACACACCAGGTAATAGACTGTCTCAACCTGTCCTCAGGCTCCTACACACACCAGGTAATAATCTGTCTCAACCTGTCCTCCTCCTCCTACACACACACCAGGTAATAGTCTGTCTCAACCTGTCCTCAGGCTCCTACACACACCAGGTAATAATCTGTCTCAACCTGTCCTCAGGCTCCTACACACACCAGGTAATAGTCTTGTCTCAACCTGTCCTCCTCCTACACACACCAGGTAATAGACTGTCTCAACCTGTCCTCAGCCTCCTACACACACACCAGGTAATAGACTGTCTCAACCTGTCCTCAGCCTCCTACACACACACACCAGGTAATAGACTGTCTCAACCTGTCCTCAACCTCCTACACACACACACACACACACACACACACACCAGGTAATAGACTGTCTCAACCTGTCCTCCTCCTACACACACACACACACCAGGTAATAGACTGTCTCAACCTGTCGTCCTCCTCCTCCTACACACACACACACACACCAGGTAATAGTCTGCCTCCATGTGCTGAGCTGATGTGTAGCACTGTTGTTCTGTTAACGCCAGTTAAAGCTGGATGTGATTGGCCATTATTCAGACCGCTGCCATCTTGCCAGCGAGGCGCTATAACTAGGTGTAACTTCCCCTAGAGAGCTCATTCATCCAAACAGAACATGCAGTCCTCTCTGATTTGTATTAAATAATGTCAAAATCACCAACATTGCAGCTGTTGGGGAAAGCTTGAATTATATCCTCTTTCAATCTGTAAAGTGTTTGTTTCATAAAAGTCCACCGTAGACATGTTATGGGCTGCTTCCTGTCAAGTGTTGGCGTTTGGAAGCACTCGTTGAATATCACTCAACGGCCCATGTGCACCACCTGTTTAGAATGTGCACATAGTGCCGCAGGCAGCAGGAGGTTGCTTTACTGATATTGAGCGCTTCCAAACTCTGACACTTAGAAAATAATCACATGCAAGGCATTTCTTGACGGGAAGTATAGCTCAACATGTCTACGGTGGATTTTTATTAAACAAACACTTTGCAGGTTGAAAGAGGATAATTCAAGCTTTCCCTACAGCTGCAATGTTGATGATGTTGACGTTGTTTAATATAATTAGAGAGGACTTTTCTGTTTGGCTGAATGGGAAGTTGCACCTCGGTGGTAGCTCAGCGCCCCCTGGAGGCTCTGGAACACTTTGCCTTTTCACACCAGACCTGCCCCAGTCCATCATTACCTTTAAAATCTCTGTGTAAAACCTGTTTATTCTCTTCGGCCTTTAGGCCTCGATCACACCTAAAAGTCTTGTTCGCGTTTTAATGGCCGCCCCAATGCATTTCCAATGGAAGTCACATGGTTTGACCAAATATTTTACTTTGATGCCTGTGTACTTGAAGTACTAAAGGTATTAGTACTCGTTATGTAGACCGTCTCATTTCAAGTTTTCAAAAGTATAAAAAATGGCAGATCTACAAGATCTCACAACTGACTATATGCAGACGGCGGCCATCTTGCCAGCAACGTGGTAACTAGATGCAATTTCCCATTTACGGATTCATCCAATCAGAAACGTCCTATCTGATTGAAAGCACATTCATCCAATCGGATTCATGATCGACAGCCCATACATCCAAACAGAAAAGTCCTATCTGATTGACAGATACAAATAATATGTAACTGTTACGACTGTCCTTCCAGGAGGAGATCCAGGAGCAGCAGGAGAACTTCCAGAAGGACCTCAGTGACCTTCTCCAGATGGACGGAGGTCTGGAGGAGCTCAGTGAAGACGATGTAATCCTGGAGGAGGTCTGGGAGGAGATCCAGGAGAACCTCGGTGGAGATGTTCTCCAGAGGGACAGAAGACTGGTGGTCCTCAGTGAAGAGGTTCTCCAGGTGGACAGAAGACTGGTGGTCCTCAGTGACGATGTCCCCCAGAGGGACAGAAGACTGGTGGTCCTCAGTGAAGAGGTTCTCCAGGTGGACAGAAGACTGGTGGTCCTCAGTGACGATGTCCCCCAGAGGGACAGAAGACTGGTGGTCCTCAGTGAAGAGGTTCTCCAGGTGGACAGAAGACTGGTGGTCCTCAGTGGAGAGGTTCTCCAGAGGGACGTCGGTCTCCTGGACCTCAGTGGAGAGGTTCTCCAGAGGGAGGTTGGTCTCCTGGACCTCAGTGCCGAGGTGGTCCTCCTCATCGCCGGTCTCCTGGACCCCTCGGCTCTGCTCCGGCTGGGTTCAACCTGCAGCGCCATGTTCCTCCTGTGTTCCTGCAACTCCCTGTGGACCAGACACTTCAAGGTAATCCCATTACTTATTCACTTCAAGGTAATAGTATGAGGGCATTTTATCAGGTATTTGACCAATCTGGGAACTAAATCGTTACCAAGAAATGTCTTCACCAATGTGTTTCTATAAAGGTGTCTAATAACATGTACTAAAACTTTGAAATTCAACTCCCGGGGGAAATGTGAGTTATTTTATTAGCATAATTTGTGGCCATACCATTAACACCCTATATAAGGCATCATGCTTTAAGTAGCATGTGACATGTCAGACTAGGGGGTTTTCATCATGCTTTAATCTGTGCAGAGTCACATTTTTATATGCATTTTTTGGTTTGCTATGCACTATTTTCATGTATGTTATTATTTTCCACCTATCTGCCGCGCTATATGCATTTGTTCTAGTTATCTGCTGGACTATGCCATGAGAAAAACCAGCTAGATACATGTGTTGCTATGGTAACAGAACAGGCAGTGATTGTGAAGCCCCGCCCACAGCTCACCTGGCTGATGGGGTGAGGGGCAATCACATTGTTTTAGCCACCTGGAGAGAGAGGCAGTCCAGAGTGGAGGTTGCAGGAGGACACACAGTGTCTGAGGAGGCAAGAGGAAGATTTTCCCTAGTCTTGCCATAACAGCCATTTGGATTTTTCCCTTTTTTAACGGGTTCTACCTTTGGATTAATAGACTTCATTGTTTGGATTTCGGACTTTTCGTACAGGTGTAAAGGGTGGTAAGAGCCGAGGAGACTTATACCACTACGCGACACTGAGCGGCTTCCATTTTGGATTTCCTTTTGGATTTGGATTTAACCCATTCTGACCGGGAACCCATTTTGGTGTCGGCATCATGTCACCACCACCTCCCTCATTTTGCTATAATTGATTTATTTAATTGTTATTATTGTAATCGTTATCATGTGACATGTCAAACTATAGGGGGTTTTCATCATGCTTTAAGTAGCATGTGACATGTAAGGCTAGGGAGTTTTCATCATGCTTTAACCCATTCTGACCGGGAACCCATTTTGGTGTTCAGCATCATGTTATGCTTTAGCTATTGAAAAATAGCAGATCTACAAGCTCATAGCGCGCCACCGAGTGGCGCGCTACGAGCTTGTAGGTCTGCTATTTTTTGAAAAATCGAAGAACGACTGGCATTTTTAGAATCTGATCTCAGGTCAGAATGGCTTAATCAGACCAGTGTGTGTCCAGTGGAAACCTCGTATGAATCTGATCTCAGGTCAGAATGGGTTAAGTAGCATGTGACATGTCAGACTATAGGGGGTTTTCATCATGCTTTAAGTAGCATGTGACATGTAAGGCTAGGGAGTTTTCATGTTTCTGAATCCATTCCAAGCATTAGTTTTGCACAAAATAATTCACCCCCAGGGAGTTTAACCCATTCTGGGCGGGAACCCATTTAAGCATCATGTCGTGCTTTAGCTTTTGAAAAATAGCAGCGCGCCACCGAGTGGCGCACTACGAGCTTGTAGGTCTGCTATTTTAGGAAAATCAAAGAGCGACTGACATAGAAGACATTTTTAGAATCTGATCTCGGGTCAGAATGAAAACTGTCAGGATGTAGAAGACATTTTTAGAATCTGATCTCAGGTCAGAATGGAAAACTGTCAGGATGTAGAAGAACATTTTTAGAATCTGATCTCGGGTCAGAATGAAAAACTGTCAGGATGTAGAAGAACATTTTTAGAATCTGATCTCAGGTCAGAATGGATTAACCACCTCAGCGTCACCTCGGTGGTTAAAACTCCCTGTGGGTGAATTCTCTCCCGACAACGACCAACCTATAGCCAGATATATTTATATATAGCTCCTTCTTTATCCAAGGCGTTCCTGCTGTGTTTTTAACGTATTTTGTCCCTCCCAGGCCTCCTTCGTGGTGGCGTTCCCCGCCCACAGTGTGGGCGTGTCCGCCAAGGTGGCGTTCCGTTGGCTCTTCATGTGGAAGACGCTGTTCCGAAACCTGCACTGCAACCGCACGCTGCAGGTAACTAAGGGTTAAATCCTCCCTGTGGGTGAATTCTCTCCCGACAACGACCAACCTATAGCCAGATATATTTATATATAGCTCCTTCTTTATCCAAGGCGTTCCTGCTGTGTTTTTAACGTATTTTGTCCCTCCCAGGCCTCCTTCGTGGTGGCGTTCCCCGCCCACAGTGTGGGCGTGTCCGCCAAGGTGGCGTTCCGTTGGCTCTTCATGTGGAAGACGCTGTTCCGAAACCTGCACTGCAACCGCACGCTGCAGGTAACTAAGGGTTAAATCTCCCTGTTCACAACCGCACGCTGCAGGTAACGAAGGGTTAAATCTCCCTGTTCACAACCGCACGCTGCAGGTAACGAAGGGTTAAATCTCCCTGTTCACAACAACCGCACGCTGCAGGTAACGAAGGGTTAAATCTCCCTGTTCACAACAACCGCACGCTGCAGGTAACGAAGGGTTAAATCTCTCTGTTCACAACAACCGCACGCTGCAGGTAACTAAGGGTTAAATCTCCCTGTTCACAACAACCGCACGCTGCAGGTAACGAAGGGTTAAATCTCCCTGTTCAGGATGCTCCAGTTATAAGGAGCGTTGTAGCCCCGCCCCCTTTCAGTCCCGCCCCCTTTCAGTCCCGCCCCCTTTCATGACAACGAGAGACCCGGGAAATAATTCCCCGTTAATTTTCCTCATAGACGTTTCACTACGTATTTATTTATTTAAAAAAGACGTTTACGCCGCGGACAAAAAGACAACTGGAGTTGTGACACATCATGACAAGAAACACAATGTTTTGGGCCGAACAAACTATTAGAAAAAAAAGAAAACACTTTTGTTTTGTTTTTCTTCTTACTAATTATTATTTGTGACCAGATTTGACTGAGAGACTGCCATCGCGCAAACTCCAGCTTTTCACCAGAGGGGAAAAACTTGTTTTCTTTTTTCCCCCAAAATGAGTTAATATCATATAATCACATACTACTAGAGCATGTCTGAAATACGTGTCGGAGCTGAAATCGAGCTGTAAATGTGAAATAAATGTTTAAAAATGTAGCTAGGTGTAATGTTAGAGTCCACAGAAGACATGTAAATATGAAATAAATGCTTAAACATGTAGCTGTAATGTTACAGACCACAGAAGAGATGTAAATATTAAATAAATGCTTAAACATGTAGCTAGGTGTAATGTTACTTGTTAGAGTCCACAGAAGACATGTAAATATGAAATAAATGCTTAAACATGTAGCTGTAATGTTACAGACCACAGAAGACATGTAAATATTAAATAAATGCTTAAACATGTAGCTAGGTGTAATGTTAGAGTCCACAGAAGTGAACCTTTTTCATGCCTGTTTTCTCAACTCTGTTTCTCTACAAGACATTACTCTATAAGCCATATCTCCACAACCGGTGGGTAAAACTGAACAACCAATGTGTCAATTTGAAGCAACGATTCCCTGAGAAAGTCCAATGGCAGTCCCTCAGTCAAATCTGGTCACAGGAAACGTCCTAATAATTCTGGATGGTGATGTTCTGCTTTCAGGAGAGGCTGTTCTCGGACGTCCCGTTCCTGCCTCAGCGCTACTGGACCCAGTGGCTGGTTCTGGAGGAGACGGTGCCGCTGCCCCGCGTCAGAATGACCGCGCCCGAGGTCACCGCCCTGTGGGGCGTCAGCGAGGAGGCGCTGCATAACCGCGCTCAAGGTACACACTGTGTGTTGAGGGGTGGGTGTTATGGTCTGGGTGTGTTTGTTTCAGGCACAGAGGAGCCAGAGGGGTGGGTGTTATGGTCTGGGTGCGTTTGTTTCAGGTACAGAGGAGCCAGAGGGGTGGGTGTTATGGTCTGGGTGTGTTTGTTTCAATTTACAATTTTACAATTTAGGCATTTAGCAGACGCTCTTAATCCAGAGCGACTTACATTAAGCAAGAACAAAAGCATGGGAATACATCACATAAAGACATTTATCATGAAACATGCGTAGCTAAGAAAGTAACAGTGGAATATCTATAATGAAACTATACATATAAGCTATACATCTATACTACTATGCTACACATATGTACTATGACGTGCTATGACTACTAGAATTGCTATCTAAGGGGGTGGGGTAAGTGCTATGGGCCATGATGGAGTCTGAAAAGGTGGGTTTTCAGACTACGGCGGAAGATTGGGAGTGATGCTGCAGTTCTGACTGCAATGGGAAGTGCATTCCACAGTTTTGGAGCCAGAAGGGAGAAGAGTTTGGGACGTGTGGAGCGTTGTCCCGGCGTTTTTAGTGAGGGTACTTCCAGCTTCCCTGCGTTGGCTGATCTGAGTGAGCGGGAGGGTTTGTAGGGTTCGATCATACTTGCAAGATATGGGGGAGCCATACCTTTGGTTGCTTTGAATGCCAGCATCAGGGTTTTGTATTCTGTGCGGGCAGCGACCGGGAGCCAGTGGAGGGAGCGGAGCAGGGGGGAGACATGTGAGAATTTTGGCTGGTTGAAGACCAAGCGAGCTGCAGCATTTTGGATCAGCTGGAGAGGCTTAAGTGCACATGCTGGTAGGCCAGTAAGGAGGGAGTTACAATAGTCAAGTTTTGACAAGACTGTTGTCTGGATTAGGAGCTGGGCTGATTCCTGGGTGAGGAACGGTCTAATTCGTCGTATGTTATAGAGTGTGAACCTACAGGATCGAGTGACAGCTGTGATGTGAGTTTTGAACGAGAGCTGACTGTCCAGGACAACACCAAGATTCCTGGCTGTTGGGACAGACGTTACCAGGGCGTTGTCTATGGAGATAGTTAGCTCCCGCATAGGGCAGGACTTAGCTGGGAAGAAGAGAAGCTCAGTCTTGTCTGGGTTCAGTTTGAGGTGGTTGGAGGACATCCACTGTGAGATGTCAGCCAGGCATGCAGTGATGCGCTCTTCCACCTGAGTGGCAGAGGGGGGGAAGGATAGAAACAGTTGTGTGTCATCGGCGTAGCAGTGATAGGATAAATTGTGAGCAGAGATGATAGTGCCAAGGGATTTAGTGTACAGTGAGAAAAGGAGGGGACCAAGAACCGATCCCTGTGGGACCCCAGTTTGGAGGGTTCGGGGGTATGATAACAGACCTTTCCAGGAAACCTGGTAGGTCCGGTCGGTGAGGTAGGAAGAGAACCACTTTAGTGCCGTTCCACCGATGCCTAGATCCGCTAGGGTGTCTAGGAGCAGCTGGTGGTTCACTGTGTCAAATGCTTTCAGGCACAGAGGAGCCAGAGGGGTGGGTGTTATGGTCTGGGTGTGTTTGTTTCAGGTACAGAGGTTCCAGAGGGGTGGGTGTTATGGTCTGGGTGTGTTTGTTTCAGGCACAGAGGAGCCAGAGGGGTGGGTGTTATGGTCTGGGTGTGTTTGTTTCAGGTACAGAGGTTCCAGAGGGGTGGGTGTTATGGTCTGGGTGTGTTTTTTTTCAGGCACAGAGGAGCCAGAGGGGTGGGTGTTGGTGTGGAAGGACCTGTATTCTCTGGCGGTTCAACATCACGGCAGTGAGAGCTCCTTCTTTCAGTTCGTTCTGAACCAGCAGGAGAGCAACGGTGAGACGCGCACACACACACACACACGCGCGCACACGCACAACACGCACGCACAACAGCACGCACAACACACGCACAACAGCACGCACAACACACGGACAACAGAAAGTGTAACTATGAAATAAAAAGCAGGGAAGAAGCAACACTAGAAATGAGGAAAAAGAACATTTCAGTTAAACTTTAACTGTGAGTTCGGAGCCACTAGAGGGAGACAAAGACCCGTAGATGAGGCCGTGTGTCAATTCAAAGGAGCTTTATTGGCATGAGAGAACATGCGTTTACATTGACAAAGAAAGTGTCAAAATACAATAAACTGTTGAAAATGCATAAACTATATACAGTTGCAGGTACAGTATTGTGTAAAAAAAAAAAAGTATATACAGTTGGAGGAGGTACAGCATTGTGTAAACATTAAGTATATACAGTTGGAGGTACAGCATTTTGTAAACATAAAATATATACATTTGGAGGTACAATATTGTGTAAACATAAAGTATATACAGTTGGAGGAGGTACAACAACAGTGAACAGGAGGTGTTTAGACTCATCCTGTGTCTGTTATATTTGGTTACAGTGAACTATAGAGGTGTTTCGACTCATCCTGTGTCTGTTATATTTGGTAACAGTGAACTATAGAGGTGTTTCGACTCATCCTGTGTCTGTTATATTTGGTTACAGTGAACTATAGAGGTGTTTAGACTCATCCTGTGTCTGTTATATTTGGTTACAGTGTACCAGAGGTGTTTAGACTCATCCTGTGTCTGTTATATTTGGTTACAGTGTACCAGAGGTGTTTAGACTCATCCTGTGTCTGTTATATTTGGATTCCAGACCACGGCGAGCTGGAGGTGATGTACTTCCAGTACGCGCAGTGCCGCTACCAGTGGTTCTTCTCCTATTGGCTGTTCAGCCAGACGCCGCCCTTCAACCGCCAGCTGCGAGGCGTGTTCCTCCAATGGCGTCCCCACGTGGGGCGGCGCGTGGCCAACTGGGGCGGGACCCTGTGTGACGTCAGATACCTGGCCTCGCTGCACCCAATCACGGCCGACTACTGGAGGGGGAAGCTGGCGCTGGGAGACGAGGCCGTGGGTGAGTTGGAGACGACTGACCCTAATTCTGACCTGAGATCAGATTCTATAACGCACAGAAGAATGGTGGTTCTTTAACGCATTCTGACCTGAGATCAGATTCTATAACGCACAGAAGAATGGTGGTTCTTTAACCCATTCTGACCTGAGATCAGATTCTATAACGCACAGAAGAATGGTGGTTCTTTAACCCATTCTGACCTGAGATCAGATTCTATAACGCACAGAAGAATGGTGGTTCTTTAACCCATTCTGACCTGAGATCAGATTCTATAACGCACAGATGAATGGTGGTTCTTTAACGCATTCTGACCTGAGATCAGTTTCTATAGTAATAGTGGATAACTTGTCCACTAGTCCCTTCCTAGTGGATATCTTGTCCACTAGTCCCTTCCTAACATTTTAGTGTATTTTTATTTGTTGACAAGGTTGTCGGTATATTTAGTCTTTCCTCAGTGAAAAAAGGTATAGTCGAACATTGTTGTTCGTCATAGTTTTAGTCGACGAAAACAACAACATTGTCCTCTGGGGGGGGGTCCTCATGCAGCTAAATGACAGAGAGTTGGTAACCAAATGGACCCTTATTAGATATTATTATTATTATAACACTTTTCAATGTTCATATACAGTAACTGGTCCACACTTATATGTTCTTGGTAAAATAGCACGCTATGTCTGTGTCCAGAAAACTCTCTCTCTCTCTCTCTCTCTCTCTGGTATATAATGTGAACGTCACATTGAACACTTTCAAGTCTGCACTGAAGAGACATTTATTCACCTTGGCTTTTGGCAACTAGCTTTGTTTTTTGTTTTTTTTTGTCTTGTAAAGCGTCCTTGGGTTTCTTGAAAGGCGCTATATAAATCTAAGTTATTATTATTTATGTCTCTCTCCCAGGTATCCAGGCGGTAGAGAACTATTTCTCCATGTGTAAGTCCCTGATGGCGTGGATCCTGGGCCGCGACTGGGGCCGTCTCAAGCGCAGGAAGGTAACTATCTTACTGGGAACGTAGTGTCCTCAGGTGTATGTGGACACTAGATGGGTCTATGGATCTAAATTAATCTACCCGTCCTCAGGTGTATGGTTCTATGGATCTATGTTAATCTACCTGTCCTCAGGTGTATGGGTCTATGGATCTATGTTAATCTACCTGTCCTCAGGTGTATGGGTCTATGGATCTATGTTAATCTACCTGTCCTCAGGTGTATGGGTCTATGGATCTATGTTAATCTACCTGTCCTCAGGTGTATGGATCTATGTCAATCTACCTGTCCTCAGGTGTATGGGTCTATGGATCTATGTTAATCTACCTGTCCTCAGGTGTATGGGTCTATGGATCTATGTTAATCTACCTGTCCTCAGGTGTATGGGTCTATGGATCTATGTTAATCTACCTGTCCTCAGGTGTATGGGTCTATGGATCTATGTTAATCTACCTGTCCTCAGGTGTATGGGTCTATGGATCTATGTTAATCTACCTGTCCTCAGGTGTATGGGTCTATGGATCTATGTTAATCTACCTGTCCTCAGGTGTATGGGTCTATGGATCTATGTTAATCTACCTGTCCTCAGGTGTATGGGTCTATGGATCTATGTTAATCTACCTGTCAGGTGTATGGGTCTATGGATCTATGTTAATCTACCTGTCCTCAGGTGTATGTGGACACCCTGGACGGTGTGTACCTGGCACTGCGCCAGGAGCTTCGGGCAGGGCTGGTTGAACGCCACCGCTTCTGGCAGGTCGCCAAGATCCAGATGAGCCGCGTCTGTACGCTGGAGCGCCTCGCGCACAACTACGTCAACTGGAGACTCATCGACCCGCTGCCCTATTACAAGTAAGAACGGGTGGTCAGGTGACCACAAGGTGACCTATTACAAGTAAGAACGGGTGGTCAGGTGACCACAAGCTGACCCGCCCAGGTGATGCAATAATACTAATGACCGAGGTCATCACCTGGGACGTATCCTCAGTGATGTGTTTGATGTTTTTGCTTCCAATCATTTGAAAATGACGCCCCTATTTCTGATCACTTAATCAAAACACTACTACTACTAAAATAATAATAATTATAATACATTTTAACAGCGATACGATACGTATCACGATACATTATGACGATACGATACATTATGACGATACGATACATTATGACGATGCGATACATTATGACGATACGATACATTATGACGATACGATACATTATGACGATACGATACATTATGACGATACGATACATTATGACGATACGATACGATTCAATGAGTTGAAAATCGAAAGTCAATGTTGCCGTTTTCATTTCGATATACTTAAGAATGTCGATGCATTTACTACAGTATAATTTTATCGTTACAGCCCTAATTAATAACCATGATAATAATAATAACTATAGAACTGCACTCTGTCGAGTGCCTATACTTGCTTGTTGCACACTAGTAGGCCATAAATGGTCTACTAGTGCGCAAGCAGAGCGCGCAAGTACGATGGTGTCGATCAGTATCGGTGGATTAAAGGAAATGCCTCTATGTATATGTATAATGTAACTTGTAAGTTGATTAGCGGTATACTGTGGTTACTTTGCGTATGCCCCGTTTGATGTGTATGTATCGTAGCAGCATAATGACGTCGGGGTATAACTGGTACAACTAGCTCTCAATGATGACGTAATAAAGATGTGGATTAAAGGACCCAATGCCAGAGTGTAAGTGGTTTTCGATGGTGACGTAATGACGATATGTTTTAGTGTCGGGAGGATTAAAGGTAATGCTCCTGTGTATACATGTATGTAATCTGACACCACTGCCGTATCAGGCACAAGTAGTCATTACGTCATACGGTGCATACGCATGAAAGGAACTGGTTGGAATAACGTGTTCCTTCCACTCGCTACGTCCAACCAGGGAAGCTCCCCCCTGTCAGGTGTAAAGGAGCAACTTGGACACTCAGGCATGAAGGTTAAGTCCGTTGCTCTCCCCAGGTTGGCGGAGGGTGTGTAGAGCCCAGGATCACATTAGATGATTGACACAGGGGTGAAAAATGGGTTACAAAATCGTGGGATAAAAAATATATTAAAAATAAATAATGATAATAATAATGATGATGATATCCCAGGTTGTACCTGCTGTCTGGCGCTCCGGTCTACCTCGTTCACCTCCAGAGCTTCCTGCTGAGGAAGAGACAGCTTCACAACTGGATCAACATGGAGGAGAACATCTGGGCCCGCAGCGCTCTGCTGGATGACCTGTACCCACACCTGGAATACCACTGGAAGATCACCCAGGGTGAGTCTATGGCTGGATGACCTGTACCCACACCTGGAATACCACTGGAAGATCACCCAGGGTGAGTCTATGTCTGTAACACCTGGAATACCACTGGAAGATCACCCAGGGTGAGTCTGTCTGTAACATCTGGAATACCACTGGAAGATCACCCAGGGTGAGTCTGTCTGTAACATCTGTAATACCACTGGGAGATCACCCAGGGTGAGTCTATGTCTGTAACACCTGGAATACCACTGGAAGATCACCCAGGGTGAGTCTATGTCTGTAACACCTGGAATACCACGGGAAGATCACCCAGGGTGAGTCTATGTCTGTAACACCTGGAATACCACTGGAAGATCACCCAGGGTGAGTCTGTCTGTAACATCTGGAATACCACTGGAAGATCACCCAGGGTGAGTCTGTCTGTAACATCTGTAATACCACTGGGAGATCACCCAGGGTGAGTCAATGTCTGTAACACCTGGAATACCACTGGAAGATCACCCAGGGTGAGTCTGTCTGTAACACCTGGAATACCACTGGGAGATCACCCAGGGTGAGTCTGTCTGTAACACCTGGAATACCACTGGGAGATCACCCAGGGTGAGTCTATGTCTGTAACACCTGGAATACCACTGGAAGATCACCCAGGGTGAGTCCGTCTGTAACACCTGGAATACCACTGGGAGATCACCCAGGGTGAGTCTATGTCTGTAACACCTGGAATATCACTGGAAGATCACCCAGGGTGAGTCTATGTCTAACACCTGGAAGATCACCCAGGGTGAGTCCCGACAAAATCTGATAGCAAGCCTATCGAGTACCCGGTATCAATACGCTTTGGGCTTATCCAGTACCCAGTATGCTGTAGGTACTTATTATACTTATTGTGTGTTAACTCCACAGAGTCTCTAACGGGTACCTGCGTGTTGTATTAATATCTTATTGTGTGTTAACTCTACAGAGTCTCTAACGGGTACCTGCGTGTTGTATTAATATCTTATTGTGTGTTAACTCTACAGAGTCTCTGGCGGGTACCTGCGTGTTGTATTAACATCTTATTGTGTGTTAACTCTACAGAGTCTCTAACGGGTACCTGCGTGTTGTATTAAATCTTATTGTGTGTTAACTCTACAGAGTCTCTAACGGGTACCTGCGTGTCGGCCAAGCTCAGCCGTCTCATCTGGCTGTACCTGAACTCCGGCCAGCTGCTGTACCTGGAGGCGCTGAAGGGCTTCGTGCTGCTGGCGGCCAAAGCCAAGATGGCCGCCGCCACTTACCGCCTGAGCACCGAGCGCCGCTCCGCCGCGCTCAGCGGCATGTTCCCGCCGCCAGCGGCGCTACAGGGTAGATGACATCACCCCTCCCCCCCCCCGTGTGGCGGACACACAGAATGCAACACAGGGTAGCTAACCTGCCCATGGTTTGCCTGGCAACTAACTAACTATCTAACTAACCCACCCTAAGAACTTTCTTTTAATAACATTTGGACGCTTGTCTGGGAAAAATAGTTAAAATAGTTTTATTTATATATATACGTGTTTTAACTCTGAGAATGTACAAATGTTTCTGAGAAGTATTTCTCTCAAAATGTAATTTTTTAGACTACGAATGTTACAAATCGATGAAGTTGATGCAGATTTGACTGATGTTAAAACGCTAGACGGAATAGGCATGTTGACGAGCTAAACAAAACATGTATATTTTAGTAAAATCTACGTTTTTAGACGAGAACCTCATTGGTAGATGCTGTTGTTTCATATAGATATTGCTTTGTAAATATGAATTTTGTAAATCACTTTTTAATCAAACCGAACAGTTTTTTTATCATATATTTTTTTAGCCTTTAGGTGATTTTGAATTGAAAACGATTGAAACAGAATCTGTTTTTAGCCCGCGAAGAATTTCACTGACATCTGATGCTGCCTGAATCATAACCACTGCATGTACAATATTATACCGTTTAAATCACAACCCTGGTGATGAATTGTTTTTATTTTTATTTTACAGTAATGGAGTATACATTCTATGAATGTTTGGAGCGTATCAATCATTGTGTACTGTACTGTACTGTACAGCATCTCAGGTGGTTTATCAATAAACCGCTTCAGTGAAATCAAATTGGTTTCTTTCTCAATTGACTTTATGTACAGTTGGACTGTAACTATCCATATGTTGATTGATTATATTGTTTCCATAGACACATACACAACACCTGGGGGTCTAATTAGAGTAATGTTAACTCCATAGACACATACGCGGGGGTCTATTAAAGTAATGTTAACTCCATAGACTCATACACAACACCTGGGGGTCTATTAAAGTAATGTTAACTCCATAGACACATACACAACACCTGGGGGTCTATTAAAGTAATGTTAACTCCATAGACACATACACAACACATGGGGGTCTATTAGAGTAATGTTAACTCCATAGACATATACACAATACCTGTAATATCTCTAATATAATAATATCTCTGAAGACAAAGTGGTTGATTTGAGGAAAGGAAGGAAATGAGACGAGGAAGTGTCCTTTAGTCCTCTGTATGAATGAAGTGATCAAATTACACACACACCCCGAAGACAGACAGACGGACTTATTGATTAGGCCAAGATAGACTGAAACATGACCCTCAATCTAGTCAGTTCTATGAAGGTCACAAAAACGTGCGTGTGTGCGTGGGTGTAACAGGAGCTGCTAATGGCCTCTAAGCGCCACATCAGACACAGGATGCTCTGGTCAATAATAGAACAGTATTGACCGGTTCAGTTCCTCCCCAAAACACACGCACGCACACACGCACGCACACACACACACACACACACACACACACACACACACACACACACACACACACACACACACACACACACACACACATTTAACATCTTCATTTGTATTCACATTTTACAAGAGATTTCTTGAATACAAACAATAGTGGATGCGCAAAGCCGCAAACTTGATAAAACTCTCCAAGTGCTTCAGATACAGATCACGGGTACAGAAAGCATCGCCTTCTCCATATATGGTCGACTGCCAATTATTGCACAGACACTGAACAGAATTTTGCCGATGCCTGATCGGCTCTCGGCTTATTGGGCATGGCTGCAATCTGCAGGCCCCTCACCACTGATTTATGGACATTACAGTCAATCTGCAGGCCCCTCACCACTGATTTATGGACATTACAGTCAATCTGCAGGCCCCTCACCACTGATTCATGGACATTACAGTCAATCTGCAGGCCCCTCACCACTGATTTATGGACATTACAGTCAATCTGCAGGCCCCTCACCACTGATTTATGGACATTACACTCAATCTGAAGGCCCCTCACCACTGATTTATGGACATTACAGTCAATCTGCAGGCCCCTCACCACTGATTTATGGACATTACAGTCAATCTGCAGGCCCCTCACCACTGATTTATGGACATTACAGTCAATCTGCAGGCCCCTCACCACTGATTTATGGACATTACCGAGGCTTCCAAATATGAACACAAGTAGCGATGGCAGTTACACTGGGTGTGTTTTAGATGTTAATACATCTAAAACAAGTTAGTTTAGGTTGAAAAAACTGCCACCAACTTGTGCGTGCTGTGTCAGGAGCTGTCGCATCTCGGTCATGCGCACACTCACACTCACACACACTCACACACTCTCTCTCTCTCTCTCACACACACACACACACACACACACACACACACAGATTTGAGTTAAAAACGTTCGCTCTGAAAGAATATATATAAAGATTTGCAACACATTTTCACGATGTTTAAAAAAATAGATCTATAGGCACCGCGCTACGAGCTTGTAGATCTGCTATTTTTCAACAGCTAAAGTACATAATGGTTAAAACACCAAAAGGGGTTCCTGAGTTGAATGGGCTGACCTTTGACCTGTAAGGTCTCCGAGGCTATATAGTTTTACCTTTGACCTGTGAGGTCGTCAAGGCTATAGTTTGACCTTTGACCTGTGAGGTCGTCACACGTGGATAAAACTGTCACTGCAAGTTTTTGTTGGTCATTTTTCTCGGCGTGTGGCTTCACTTCCTGTCACAACACCTTCACTTCCTGTGTGACTTGAAAGTTGAACTGTCAAAACTCTCTCTCTCTCTCTCTCTCACACACACACTTCCTGGTCCATTTGGTTCCACTTCTGTATTCTCTGACAGAGAGAAAACATCTCGACAGACACACTGTTCTGAATGCTTCTTATTTCACCTTCAGATCTCCCATATCTTTGTTTAATAATAATAATAATTAGTTCTGATTTCAAGCCTCTCGACTTAAAGGACACATGAGGAACTCTCTACACTGTCGTAAGTATCTATCTGTCTGCCTGCCTGCCTGCCTGCCTGCCTGCCTGCCTGCCTGCCTGCCTGCCCTGCCCTGCCTGCCTGCCTGCCTGCCTGCCTGCCTTGCCTGCCTGCCTGCCTGCCTGCCTGCCTGCCTGCCACTCTGCTTCGATCAAACGGTGATATTTGAACCTAATGGATTTGAGAGAGAGAGAGAGAGAGAGAGAGGGGTGGGAGAGGTATTATATGAATCTGCTTATGATCCTAGATGTCTATTTCTCTGTATGTGATGTATCACCATGTGTTGTTCGGCTTACTGTAAATCACTCTGGATTAAGAGTCTGATAAATGACTACACTGTTAATGTAATGTACTAGGAGTACAGTAGGAGAGTACAGTAGGAGTACAGTAAGCAGTAAACTGTACCCAGGGGGCAGACTGGGCTAGCGGACACGGTTCCGCTCTTTTCAAGAACCTCAACAAACCACAGGAAGTTGTTTTATCAAAGTGCTTTTATCTGTGTGTGTGTGTGTGTGTGTGTGTGTGTGTGTGTGTGTGTGTGTGTGTGTGTGTGTGTGCGCGCGCAAAATGCTTGCCGATGGAAATGAAGGAATGAAATCATTCAAGTTTTATTTATTCTCTAAATTCCACTGAGTAATGAAACTCATTCTCAGTGTCGTCGAGAACAATATCATAATTATAGAAACACATCAGAACAGGGCTGGGCAACTTTCACCATGGAGAGGAGCCACTATATTTCCACACTCGCCTCTGCATGTTGTAGTATTTCGATGGTTCTGTTATGACTTCTCCTCTGCATGCTGTAGTGTTTAGATGGTTCTGTTATGACTGCATGCTGTAGTGTTTAGATGGTTCTGTTATGACTTCTCCTCTGCATGCTGTAGTGTTTAGATGGTTCTGTTATGACTGCATGCTGTAGTGTTTAGATGGTTCTGTTATGACTTCTCCTCTGCATGCTGTAGTGTTTAGATGGTTCTGTTATGACTTCTCCTCTGCATGCTGTAGTGTTTAGATGGTTCTGTTATGACTTCTCCTCTGCATGCTGTAGTGTTTAGATGGTTCTGTTATGACTTCTCCTCTGCATGCTGTAGTGTTTAGATGGTTCTGTTATGACTTCTCCTCTGCATGCTGTAGTGTTTAGATGGTTCTGTTATGACTTCTCCTCTGCATGCTGTAGTGTTTAGATGGTTCTGTTATGACTTCTCCTCTGCATGCTGTAGTGTTTAGATGGTTCTGTTATGACTTCTCCTCTGCATGCTGTAGTGTTTAAATGGTTCTGTTATGACTGCATGTTGTAGTGTTTAGATGGTTCTGTTATGACTGCATGCTGTAGTGTTTAGATGGTTCTGTTATGACTGCATGTTGTAGTGTTTAGATGGTTCTGTTATTACTTCTCCTCTGCATGCTGCAGTGTTTAGATGGTTCTGTTATGACTTCTCCTCTGCATGCTGTAGTGTTTAGATGGTTCTGTTATGACTTCTCCTCTGCATGCTGTAGTGTTTAGATGGTTCTGTTATGACTTCTCCTCTGCATGTTGTAGTGTTTAGATGGTTCTGTTATGACTGCATGCTATAGTGTTTAGAAGATGGTTCTGTTATGACTTCTCCTCTGCATGCTGTAGTGTTTAGAAGATGGTTCTGTTATGACTGCATGCTATAGTGTTTAGAAGATGGTTCTGTTATGACTTATCCTCTGCATGCTGTAGTGTTTAGATGGTTCTGTTATGACTTCTCCTCTGCATGCTGTAGTGTTTAAATGGTTCTGTTATGACTGCATGTTGTAGTGTTTAGATGGTTCTGTTATGACTGCATGTTGTAGTGTTTAGAATAATAGATGGTTCTGTTATCTGTTATGACTTCTCCTCTGCATGCTGTAGTGTTTAGATGGTTCTGTTATGACTGCATGCTGTAGTGTTTAGATGGTTCTGTTATGACTTCTCCTCTGCATGCTGTAGTGTTTAAATGGTTCTGTTATGACTGCATGCTGTAGTGTTTAAATGGTTCTGTTATGACTGCATGTTGTAGTGTTTAGATGGTTCTGTTATGACTTCTCCTCTGCATGCTGTAGTGTTTAGATGGTTCTGTTATGACTGGTTGCTGTAGTGTTTAGATGGTTCTGTTATGACTTCTCCTCTGCATGCTGTAGTGTTTAGATGGTTCTGTTATGACTTCTCCTCTGCATGCTGTAGTGTTTAGATGGTTCTGTTATGACTGCATGCTGTAGTGTTTAGATGGTTCTGTTATGACTTCTCCTCTGCATGCTGTAGTGTTTAGATGGTTCTGTTATGACTTCTCCTCTGCATGTTGTAGTGTTTAGATGGTTCTGTTATGACTGCATGCTATAGTGTTTAGAAGATGGTTCTGTTATGACTTCTCCTCTGCATGCTGTAGTGTTTAGATGGTTCTGTTATGACTTCTCCTCTGCATGCTGTAGTGTTTAGATGGTTCTGTTATGACTGCATGCTGTAGTGTTTAGATGGTTCTGTTATGACTTCTCCTCTGCATGCTGTAGTGTTTAGATGGTTCTGTTATGACTTCTCCTCTGCATGCTGTAGTGTTTAGATGGTTCTGTTATGACTTCTCCTCTGCATGCTGTAGTGTTTAGATGGTTCTGTTATGACTTCTCCTCTGCATGTTGTAGTGTTTAGATGGTTCTGTTATGACTTCTCCTCTGCATGCTGTAGTGTTTAGATGGTTCTGTTATGACTTCTCCTCTGCATGCTGTAGTGTTTAGATGGTTCTGTTATGACTTCTCCTCTGCATGCTGTAGTGTTTAGATGGTTCTGTTATGACTTCTCCTCTGCATGCTGTAGTGTTTAAATGGTTCTGTTATGACTTCATGCTGTGGTGTTTAAATGGTTCTGTCATGACTTCATGCTGTAGGGCCATATATTACTGTCGTAGCAATTTTTTTTGCTATATTCAAATTGAAATTTGAAAATGCAATTTTTATTTTTTGCTGTTTTTGAATTGGAATCCTGAAAAGTAACATTTTGATGTAATTTCAAATGCCTTACAGCGGGTCATGTTTGCATGTTGTGGAATTGTAAACAGGTAGGGGGGGGGGGGGGGATATTGTGTTGTGTAATTCCAAAGGTTACGACATGTGAGTTCTGTAAAACTGCAGGACCGTGTGTGAGTGTGTGTGTGTGAGTGTGTGCGTGTGTGTGTGTGCGCGTGCGTGTGTGCCAGTGTGTTTCCTGCAGGGTCGTGCTATAACAGGAAGTGGGTGGTTGGCATCATTACAGGTCTGCTGTGTCCTGATAACGTGTGTGTGTGTGTGTGTGTGTGTGTGTGTGTGTACGTGTGCGTGTGCACGTGCACGTGTTGATAAACACACCAAAATCTGGACATACTTAGCATGTTGTGTGATTTCTAATCAGTTCTGGAGACATGGCTTATAGAGTAATTAATGTCTTGCAGAGAAACAGAGAGTTGAGGCTTGAAAGGCTCACTTCTGTTGAAATAAACGTTTCAAGTGTGTGTGTGTGTGTGTGTGTGTGTGTGTGTGTGTGTGTGTGTGTGTGTGTGTGTGTGTGTGTGTGTGTGTGCGTGCGTGCATGCGGGGATCAGACAAGTGGGGTGACTGTTTGGGTTGCCAGGTCTGGTGTTGTTGTGTTGTTGTTAAGCAAACAAAGAGCTCAGTGTCGTTTTAATTGAAGCATTTTGTGGCCAGTTGAGTTTTAACAATACGACAAACACTGTCCTAATTACACTGTGTGTCTACCTCTCTCTCTCTCTCTCTCTCTCTCTCCCCACACACTTCACAGTGATTAGAATGAAACAAAGACTAGCACACACAATCCCTTGTGTGCGTGCGTGGGTGCGTGCGTGCGTGTGTCCGTGCGTATGCGTCTGCGTATAATCTCTTTTTTTGGGTCACGTGACCTGAAAGGTTGAGTTAAAGAAGCTTTGTGGAATTCTTTCACTTCTTAAGATGTGTTTTTTATTCAGGATTGACTTCAACTGAGTCAGGACATGTTTCATGTTTATTCAGGACTCAACTGAGTCAGGACATGTTTCATGTTTATTCAGGATTGACTTCAACTGAGTCAGGACATGTTTCATGTTTATTCAGGACTCAACTGAGTCAGGACATGTTTCATGTTTATTCAGGACTCAACTGAGTCAGGACATGTTTCATGTTTACAGGTGTCAGTCAACAGGCCCGTCTAGAGTTTAAATGGACAGGTATCAGTCAACAGGCCCGCCTAGAGTTTAAATGGACAGGTATCAGTCAACAGGCCCGTCTAGCTTATTGAAACCGGGTACTGGATAAGCCCAAAGCTTATCGATACCGGGTACTCGATAAGCCCAAAGCTTATTGATACCGGGTACTCAATAGGCCCAAATCTTATTGATACCGGATAACTCCTTATAAACACTTACATAACACCCTGTTCATGTTCAAACAGCCCAAATAGCCTGGCAGCAGTCTCTCTCTCTCTCTCTCTCTCTCTCTCTCTCTCTCTCACACACACACACGGCTGACAGCAGGCAGGCACGCCTGTATAGTTTAGCTGAAATAACAGGTTCCAGCTGTGTGTTTGCGTGTGCGCGTGCGTGCGACTGTGTGCGTCTGTGTGTGCGTGTGCACATACATTTATGTCAAGTAGTTGCGATAACAGGATGAACTCGCAGCACAAAAATGTCCGTAAAACTGAGAGAAAACTTAGTTTGGAGGATTATTTCTCCACTTTTAACAACCTTTTTTTTGTTTATTTTTTCTTAAGGGCAATAAGGGTTTGTTGTGCGATAACAGCTAAACTTACATGTTTGTGCATTAGTGCTGCTGGGGTTGTGCAATAACAAGAAGTCATGTGTGTTTTGTTTTAGCTTGTATGTTGTTTTGTGACATAAGAGGCTAAATGTCATCAGATGGTCCGTGGCTCAGATGCTGAATAAATAGATAAATACATAATGGTCTTTTGGTGTGAAAAGGGTTGAAAACAACTGAATTAAGTTAACGTTGAATACTATATTATTCTAAACAGAACCCTCTACTTACTTTTACTTGAATTGAATACCATCATTTTTTGTGCTGCTCTACCCACGCACGCACGCGCGCGCGCACTGCAGCAGTGAGTGACGTCGACGCACGGAGTCAGCTAGGATCTATAGGCCCCGCCCCCTCGGGCCTCGACGCAGTGTGTGACGTCACATCCTTACAACGAGACAAGCCCGGTGTTGCCATGTCGGGATGTTATAAAGCAAAACCTCATTGGCCTCATTTTAACCCCCGATATGAAAATAGCAGATCTACAACTATACAAGTCAATACAAAACCTGCTACTTTGAGGACGAGACCATGCATTGACATTTGTCTTGTCTTTTGGGTGAAATTGAGCCCAGAAAATAACTAGTAGTAGTTAGTACTCACAATCCCTTTAATAAATAGCAGTGGAATTGCGTTGAGCCGAGTTCGCTTTTTTCTCTCACGCAAAAAAACTAATATCTGGCAACACTCTGGATCCCTCCAACTCCAACAACGCCACACACACACACACACACACGCTGAGAGTGTGTGAGCTGTATTATGTGAATGTAAGTGTGTGTGTATGTGTAATATTATGTGAGTGAGTGAGTGTGTGTGTGTGTGTGTGTGTGTGTGTGTGTGTGTGTGTGCGTGCGTTTCTAAGAAGGATTACACGTCGCTTCGTGGAGGAGGAGGAGGAGGAGGGATTGAAGCAGTTTTTCTGTCCAGAATAACCGTTAGAATCTTTTAGGAGATTTTTAGGATCTCCTTCCAGTCAGAACCGCATCTCTAGAACCTCAGGATGGAGGCTCTGAGCGGGTCTGAGGCACCAGAACCCCAGAACCAGCCCAGGACCAGAACACTGAGCTCCGAGCGGGTCTGAGGCACCAGGACTATAGGACACGGACAGGAGGCTTTCACCAGAACCGAACGTTCTTTATACCCGATCCGCTGATCACATCTAAGGCTCGACTCCGGTTTTGGGAGATCTGTAGCTGATCCGGATCCGGGGGGTTTTGGGTCCGGGACGCGGTCGTTCCCCGGGTGGAGGTGGACGGGACGGGACTGGACGGACCACCGGCCGGCCCGGGGGGGGGGGTCCGTGGGGGTCCGTGGGCCGTCTTATGTAGTGTAGTTTTAGTTGTTGTGGAACCATAGAACCACCATGTGGAGCAAAACTACGTCTGATCCGTTTGAAGATGGATTTAATAATATGGACTCTTACAAAACAGGTAACTGTCGGTCACACACACACACACACACACACACACACACACACACACACACACACACACACACACACACACACACACACACACACACACACGCGGATGATTATATCAGATCTACATAGTGTCTGGATGAATGCGGGGTCGTTATAAAGCAGCTAAGCGTCTGCATGATATGCTGTAGATCTGATCTACAGTGTGTGTGTGTGTGTGTGTGTGTGTGTGTGCATGTGTGTGTGGAGATTTGACTCCTATAACACAGATAACACCAAACATAACGGTTTACTTCATGTATTTAATATCAGATCTACATAGACATAGTGACTGGACGGGGGGTTAAAATGTTGCAGATGTGCTGTAGATCTGCTAGTAGCCTATAAACTCACATTACGGTATTTTATCAGATCTATAACTAGCTGGATGGACTCTTATATTAGACCAGTGTGGTGCCCAAACTTCTTCATGTCAATAAGGACCCCCCAAATTGACACTAATTAATCAGCCCCGCCCCCGCGGACCCCCGTTTGAGGAGATAGGCCAGGGACCCCCCCCTCCCCCCCAGGGACCCCCGACATAAGATAAGATTTATATATGCGGCTCATAGCAGTGATTAATTTCAAAGGACCCCCAGTTTGACCTGCATTAGTCTCATACGGACCCCCATTTAATGGCATTTATATCTCTGGGACCCCCAATTTATATTGTTTATTGTAGCCTAAAATCAATGTTAATTTAACTCTGAGAGTGTACAAATGGAACCAAATGTATACACTCTCAGAGTTACAGACCCATATTAAGGGTCCATTTGGTTCCTATAACTATCATTTAGCTGGGGACCCCCTGGAACTCCCTCAGGGGCCCCTGGAACTCCCTCAGGGACCCCTGGAACTCCCTCAGGGGCCCCTGGAACTCCCTCAGGGGCCCCTGGAACTCCCTCAGAGACCCCTGGGGGTCCCTCAGAGACCCCTGGAACTCCCTCAGAGACCCCTGGAACTCCCTCAGGGGCCCCTGGAACTCCCTCAGCGGCCCCTGGGGGTCCCCGGACCCCACCGTCTATATAGGACAGACCCTCTGCTGAGGTTTGGGGGTCTTGTTGTTGTGGCAAGATAACATTTAGTGACTAAAATATTATACAAAAGTAATAAAAGAGACTCAATTTTAGTCACTTTTATTAATTTTGTACAATATTTTTTAAGATGTTAAAAGTGATTTGGAGGGGCTGTGTGTGTGTGTGTGTGTGTGTGTGTGTGTGTGTGTGTGTGTGTGTGTGTGTGTGTGTGTGTGTGTGTGTGTGTGTGTGTGTGTGTGTGTGTGTGTGTGTGTGTGTGTGTGTGTGTGTGTGTGTCACACACACCGGGCACATGGTCAAATAGTATGCAAATAAATAATGTTTGAATAATTGTTGTGATTAAGCAACAACTCTGCTTGCCACACACGCACGCACACACACACACACACACACACACACACACACACACACACACTCACACTCACACACACACACACACACACACACACACACAGCCCTGATGCTGGCCTCAAAACGTCTAATGTTTCCCCCGAGTCACGGGCATAGCCCTTTGGATCAGTGGTTAAGATGTTGGCCTTTACACACGGCCCAGGGTTCGATTCCCGGCTGTTACATAATCATTTAATACAAGATATCAGGTGGTTAGCATGGCAGCTAGCTGACCGCTAGCACACACACACACACACACACACACACACACACACACACACACACACACCCCTAACATCAAGCTAACTGCTGTAAATCTGTTCTTTCTATAAGGAGATAAATATTGTCAATTTTTAAGACACATGTTTTCATTTGTCTTTGGGGGAACATAGTGTTGTGATTTATATTTATATTATACATAATGTTGTGATTTATATTTTAATGTTATCTGTTATCAGGAGAAATCTGCCTGTCTGTCTGTCTGTCTGTCTGTCTGTCTGTCTGTCTGTCTGTCTGTCTGTCTGTCTGTCTGTCTGTCTGTCTGTCTGTCTGTCTGTCTGCCTGCCTGCCTGCCTGCCTGCCTGCCTGCCTGTCTGTCTGTCTGTCTGTCTGTGTCCATATATGCTGAATCAGGGAGGTGGTCCAATCATATTGCTCGCTCTCTGTGGAATTTCCATGAAAATAATCGATATTTAGCTCTCTCTCTCTCTCTCTCTCTCTCTCTCTCTCTCTCTCTCTCTCTCTCTCTCTCTCTCTCTCTCTCTTGTTATGTAACAGATCTTTGAAGGTAGTTCTTCAGTGAGTCTCTATGTCTCTCTCTATCTCTCTCTCTCTCCAGTAGTTCTTCAGTGGTCTCTCTCTATCTCTCTCTCTCTCTCTCTCTCCAGTAGTTCAGTGATTCATATTTATATTATAATGTGACGACCGTATTCATCCATCAATATGTATTCTCCTGGAAAATGTCGCTCATGCATTTAGCTCACTGAAGGTTCTTGCGTGTGTGTGTGTGTGTGTGTGTGTGTGTGTGTGTGTGTGTGTGTGGTTGTGTGGTCTTAGCAGTTTACCAGTAAATGGATTATGCTCTGCTCTCTCTGACCTTTAAGGTCAGGTTCGCCAGGTCAACCCTTTGGTGACCTGGTTACCCCCCCCCCCCCACCCTGGGCTGACCTGGTTACCACCCACCCTGGGGTGTCCTTAGCTACCCACCCACCCTGGGGTGACCTGGTTACCACCCACCCTGGGTTGGTGGGTAGCTAAAGTATAACACTGCTTCAAACACCAACAGGGGTTAAATAACCTGTTTAGCCCAAAATGGGTTAAATAATCTGCACTTTGGCTATCCGTGTGTGCGGCCGGCACAATATATTTTAGTCTTAGTCATCATATCTTAGTTTTCATGTAGTTTCCATTTAGTTTTCGTCAGTGATAAAAGGTAGTCGACAAACATTTTTTCGTCGTAGTATTTTGTCTCTGATTTGGAATTTGGCTCATGGTCATTCGTGTGTGTGAGTGCGTGCCTGCGTGCGTGTGTGTGTGTGCGTGCGTTTATGCGTGCATGCATGCGTGAGTGTGTGTGTGAGTGTCTCGGTGACTCACACTGAATGTAGGACGAGAGCTAAATGACCCCCGTGTGTCGAAACGGATTAGCATCGTCTAGAAATAGACTCCACAGAGAAGAGGTTTCTACTAGGATGTAGAAACCTGTCACTGCCGTCTAGAAATAGACTCCACAGAGAAGTGACTATAGATATGTACCTTTACAAACACATTGGTGACTATAGATATGTTAGTAGACACCTTTACAAACACATTGGTGACTATAGATATGTTAGTAGACACCTTTACAAACACATTGGTGACTATAGATATGTTAGTAGACACCTTTACACACAAATTGTTCCATATGTTTCCCCTCTGTCCGATGTACGATCAATAACACCCCAAACAATAGGAGTTGGGAGGAGAAGGGCATTAGGACCCTTCGAGATATTAATGGGTCAAATAATATTATGGACTTCCAGGACATAGTTATAGAAGGTACGGGATTGATAGGCATTCTCTGTTCTTTTATTTCAGAATCAGATCTGCTTGTAGAGCCGATGGGGCAGGATTAAAGGACCATCCCAATTTTTACTTGTTTAAAAATGCCCCTAGACGATATTTATATGATCAAACTAAATGCCCAGAAATATGCCCCCTCTACAGGAACGGAGGCCTGGAATAGGGATATAGGGATATAGGAATAGGGATATAGGAATAGGGATATAGGAATAGGGATATAGCTGCTGAAGGGCGGGAAATAGATTGGGAGGTCACTTGGAACACATTGTATGTACCCAAAAAAATGATCATTTTGCCTTTTCACAAAAAAAGTAAACGGTGTGTGCATTTACTAAATAAATTCCCTGGCTGCTGATTGGTTCTCGAGTTAACGTGGATTACAGACAGACAAAGATTCCCATCTTGTGTAATGTGTGAAAATTTCATGTATTAAATGTGTATTGTGTGTGTGTGTGTGTGTGTGTGTGTGTGTGTGTGTGTCTCCAGGATCGTCAGGCTGGTCTCCAGGTGTGTGTGAGGCGTCGTGGCCCCTCCCCCCCTCGGCGTGGCCCCTCCCCACCCCTAGCAACGGTAACCGAGGGCGTCGCCACAGCGCCGCGTCAGACAGCGGAGACACGGGATTCGGAACTTCCTGTTCCGACAGCGTGGAAGGTAACGTCCTCTCTTCCGATTGGCTCCCTGTTTGTGTGTGTGTTGTTAAAGACCTCCATTCTGATCCGTTCCCCCCAACCCCAGGACCTTCCGTCCCCACCAACCCCAGGACCTTCTGTCCCCCCCAACCCCAGGACCTTCCGTCCCCCCCAACCCCAGGACCTTCCGTCCCCCCCAACCCCAGGACCTTCCGTCCCCCCCAACCCCAGGACCCTCCATCCCCCCCAACACCAGTCAGAGATGAAGACTAGTTAGTAGTGATGGAGTCAGAGATGAAGACTAGTTAGTAGTGATGGAGTCAGAGATGAAGACTAGTTAGTAGTGATGGAGTCAGACATGAAGACTAGTTAGTAGTGATGGAGTCAAACATGAAGACTAGTTAGTAGTGATGGAGTCAGACATGAAGACTAGTTAGTAGTGATGGAGTCAGACATGAAGACTAGTTAGTAGTGATGGAGTCAGACATGAAGACTAGTTAGTAGTGATGGAGTCAGAAATGAAGACTAGTTAGTAGTGATGGAGTCAGAAATGAAGACTAGTTAGTAGTGATGGAGTCAGAGATGAAGACTAGTTAGTAGTGATGGAGTCAGACATGAAGACTAGTTAGTAGTGATGGAGTCAGACATGAAGACTAGTTAGTAGTGATGGAGTCAGACATGAAGACTAGTTAGTAGTGATGGAGTCAGACATGAAGACTAGTTAGTAGTGATGGAGTCAGAGATGAAGACTAGTTAGTAGTGATGGAGTCAGAAATGAAGACTAGTTAGTAGTGATGGAGTCAGAGATGAAGACTAGTTAGTAGTGATGGAGTCAAACATGAAGACTAGTTAGTAGTGATGGAGTCAGACATGAAGACTAGTTAGTAGTGATGGAGTCAGACATGAAGACTAGTTAGTAGTGATGGAGTCAGACATGAAGACTAGTTAGTAGTGATGGAGTCAGAGATGAAGACTAGTTAGTAGTGATGGAGTCAGACATGAAGACTAGTTAGTAGTGATGGAGTCAGAGATGAAGACTAGTTAGTAGTGATGGAGTCAGACATGAAGACTAGTTAGTAGTGATGGAGTCAGACATGAAGACTAGTTAGTAGTGATGGAGTCAGAGATGAAGACTAGTTAGTAGTGATGGAGTCAGAGATGAAGACTAGTTAGTAGTGATGGAGTCAGACATGAAGACTAGTTAGTAGTGATGGAGTCAGAGATGAAGACTAGTTAGTAGTGATGGAGTCAGACATGAAGACTAGTTAGTAGTGATGGAGTCAGAGATGAAGACTAGTTAGTAGTGATGGAGTCAGAGATGAAGACTAGTTAGTAGTGATGGAGTCAGACATGAAGACTAGTTAGTAGTGATGGAGTCAGACATGAAGACTAGTTAGTAGTGATGGAGTCAGACATGAAGACTAGTTAGTAGTGATGGAGTCAGAGATGAAGACTAGTTAGTAGTGATGGAGTCAGAAATGAAGACTAGTTAGTAGTGATGGAGTCAGAGATGAAGACTAGTTAGTAGTGATGGAGTCAAACATGAAGACTAGTTAGTAGTGATGGAGTCAGACATGAAGACTAGTTAGTAGTGATGGAGTCAGACATGAAGACTAGTTAGTAGTGATGGAGTCAGACATGAAGACTAGTTAGTAGTGATGGAGTCAGACATGAAGACTAGTTAGTAGTGATGGAGTCAGAGATGAAGACTAGTTAGTAGTGATGGAGTCAGAGATGAAGACTAGTTAGTAGTGATGGAGTCAGACATGAAGACTAGTTAGTAGTGATGGAGTCAGACATGAAGACTAGTTAGTAGTGATGGAGTCAGACATGAAGACTAGTTAGTAGTGATGGAGTCAGACATGAAGACTAGTTAGTAGTGATGGAGTCAGACATGAAGACTAGTTAGTAGTGATGGAGTCAGAGATGAAGACTAGTTAGTAGTGATGGAGTCAGAGATGAAGACTAGTTAGTAGTGATGGAGTCAGACATGAAGACTAGTTAGTAGTGATGGAGTCAGACATGAAGACTAGTTAGTAGTGATGGAGTCAGACATGAAGACTAGTTAGTAGTGATGGAGTCAGAGATGAAGACTAGTTAGTAGTGATCAGTGGTGGAAAAAGTACAAAAATATTTTACTTAAGTAGAAGTACTGATTCTCTACTTGAAAATTACTTAAGTAAAAGTACAAAGTGCCCATTAAGAAAGTTACTTAAGTAAAAGTATAAAAGTACCTCAAATAAAATGTACTTAAGTACAAAAATTTACCCGGCGTAAAATGTACTTAAGTATAAAAGTAAAAATTACAAAGTACAAGTACAAAGTACAAAATACAATTTTTTTTCCCAAAATGAATACAAAGAAATGAATTTCCAAAATTGTCATCCTGTCAAAAGTGGCTTTATTCCAAAAAATTAAATAGCATACAAATACTGAAAATACTAACCCCCAACAGCATACATCAATAACATACAGGACCCCCAATAACATGCATAATTAACACAAGACCTCCATGTTGCGTTGCCAAACAGACCATGCAGAGGTTCAACCAGCACTGGGGCACCCAGTTCCCCATTGCTAGTTGAACCTCTGCATTGTTGTTTATGCAATGTGCAACTTTAATGCATTTGGGTTTGAACGAAACATGTCTCCGGACAAAGTGATCTCCGGACATCACTTTGAGAAACACTGATGTACTATAATCACATGGGGGGGACAAAAATAAATAAAACATTTTGAACCTGGGAGGCAGAGGTTCAACAACACTGGGGCACCCAGTTCCTCGGTGCTAGTTGAACCTCAGCCTCCCAGGTTCTGAAACACATGTTAAAGTAAATCCTCCTAGTGACCCAAGGGTCATCGATTCTCTGGACATCACTTTGAAAATCACTGCTGTATAATCACACATATGGCCCGGGGCATACAAGACCTCCATGTTGCGTTGCCAACCAGACCATGCAGAGGTTCAACCAGCACTGGGGCACCCAGTTCCCCATTGTTAGTTGAACCTCTGCATTCCTTGTTTATGAAATGTACAACTTTAATGCATATGGGTTTGAACGGAACATGTCTCTGGACAAAGCGATGTCCCCGAGAAACACTGCTGTACTATAATCACACATGGGAAATAAGAACAAAAATAAATAAAACATTTTGAACCTGGGAGGCAGAGATTCAACAATATGGCCGGGGCACACAAGACCTTCATGTTGCGTTGCCAAACAGACCATGCAGAGGTTCAACCAGCACTGGGGCACCCAGTTCCCCATTGCTAGTTGAACCTCTGCATTCCTTGTTTATGAAATGTGCAACTTTAATGCATTTGGGTTTGAATGGAACACTCCCAGTGACCCCTGAGGGTCCCCAACTCTCCGTATTAGGGAGAGGTAGGAAGAGGGATCTATTGGTCAGTCCAAGTCAGTCTGTCTGGCTAGGGTGGGAAGTACAGTATGTCTGTCTACAGAGGACAAGTAAGAGGAGATCTATCTCAGTCAATGGAAAGGCAGTAACTGTCTATCTAGGCCTAGGGAGTAAGAGATGATGTCCGTCTGTCTAAGGTGACTAAGAGATGTCTGTCTGTCTGTCTGGTGATGGAGAGGGAATGTCTGTCTAGTTGGGAGAGGGAATAAGAGAAGTCTGTCCATCTAGTTGGGAGAGGGAATAAGAAATGTTAGGTCTCTCTACGTAAAGAGGAGAGTGATAGAGGTTTAGTTAGCTATTAGCTTGCCATGATGCAACTCCAAATAATGGTGATTATATATATTTTTTGACCCCTTTTGTCTCATTACCCCATTATAATTTCTCCCTTTGCTCGTCACTGCTGCTGTACCCTGCTGGCTCACCTGCCCCAGCCTGAAGTATGCAGTGACAAATCAGTCCCTGTCAATCTTTTTTTAACATGGCAAATTAACTACACAATCCAAACCTCCCTAAAAATGTAATTTATGCTCTAAAGTATGCAAACTTGCTGTTTATCTGTCTACTGTTTATCTTCAACAGCAGTTGATTCTCAAAATTGTGAGAATCTAGCCGTGCTCTTCTTGGGCTGAAGATCAGTCCTGCGGTGCTGAACAGTCGTTCACAGGCTGCAGAGGCAGGTAGAGGTGTGTTGAGCTTAACGGACAACTTGCAGACAGCAGGGTATGACTTCAGTACAGCCATCTGATCTGCTGAAAGGGCCAGGTATCCCTCCAGTTGTATGGCGCTGCCTTGGTTTACATTAGAACTCGTAAGGTCAGCAAAGAAGTCTCCTTCATCAGATGACCTGGTTCTGGTGACATCTCCTGTCAGCGAAGGATCCTCCAGGTGCTCCTTGATGTAGTCCATCCCTGAAACACAGGGAAGGTGAAATACAATTAGTACAGCTGAAATACCAAAATAAATACAATTAATAAATATCTTGCCGTTCAGGCTCTGCCACATTATTCCTCCCTGCTCAGCACAATTAGACATGCAGTCATAAATTAACAACCAGGAATGCATACAGAATTAACACAGAAATAACACAATTAGGGGAGCTTAAATAAATACCCCTCCCAAATTAGTCAGCAAATTATGTCACATCAGCGTATGACATATGGGTCTTTCATAACACTGTGACTGTATACATCCACATACTATAATGCAGTGTTAACCTCTCGAGGGTATACTGCCTGAACTAACAGCGTAAACTACACATCACTATCATACATGTAAAAATGCATTATGTCCATGTGCTCACCCAGTCTGATTGTAGCATCATCTTTTGTCCATGTCGTTTTGAATTTGGGGACGAGAATTGTAGCGGCAATCAGTTCAGGATCTTTTGAGATGTCATCAAAGCGCTTCTTTATGCCAGCTAGCAAGGCGTCAGCCAATGGCCTGCAGTGCTTCAGCGGCAACTTGGCTTTCTCCACTTTGGAAGTCAGACAGGTAATGGTCGGAAGCAGCCATCCCATGTGCACATTTTTCTCTCCTTGCAAGATGTTGATGGCTTGAGCCATTGGGCTCATGATGGCGGCATACTCTGTCAGGAACGTGATGTCGACTGGACTGAACCTGTGTAAAAAAAATAACAGTTTTAATATAATGTATGTATAAGCATTATAATGAAATGCATCAATAACTTGGACCAGGGACCTCAGAAGAGAAGATGTGTTAAAATCAATCAATCATCATGCAAGAATAAATAAAATAAAATAGCAGATGTACAAGCTGGCAGCACAACACTTAGTGATACGCTGTGAGCTTGTAGATATGCTAATATTGAATAGCTTTTCAAAACACAAAATGCTTTCACAGTTTTAAAGAGTTAAACCTACATTGGAACGTTTAATTCAGTGCAGATAGCTCGCAGAGCCGGCTCCCCCCTTTTCTCCAATATCTTGAGCAGCCTCTCCACAGCCATGAACAGAGAGTTCCACCGGGTGGCAACTGGGCGCAACAACTGGATCGAGCAGGCCTCTTCCACAGCTTCAGCTGCTTTAGGCGATCTCCCACACTTATTCCACAGCCCTTGACACTTGCCGAATGCTGAGCGATACACTCTTTTGTATCCGTCGTTGGAAGTTGCTTTTTCAGCATCAGTTGTGGAGACCAAATTGAGTAGATGGCAAGCACAGCGTTGATGCTTTGGGAGCTCGAATTCAAAGCCATCATTCTCATCTAGGATATCTGCCACTTCAACGAACTCCACTTCTTCCTCCTCCTCCTCCTCTTCTTCCTCACCGTCGGGCTCTGGGTCACCACCGACGTTGTTGTTCATGTCCGGAGCCGCACTGTAAACCTGGAAAGCCTTTAGGAAGTTGGAACCGTTGTCTGTGGTGGTCCTCACAATTTTGTTCCGGATGCCATACTCTGAATGGATGTCGTCTAGTGCATTAGCCAAAACATCGAACGTGTGGGAACCTCTCAGTCGTCTACAGGCCAGGGCTGCTGAGCATCTCTCTAGGCTCTCAGGGTCAAACCAGTGGGCAGTCACACCAATAAAGCTCTTTCTTCTGGCTGACCAGCAGTCTGTGGTGGTGGCAACATGGTCCACGGCCTTCATTTTCTCAGTGACCGCCGTTTTCATTTTCTTGGCAGCATCGGCAATTCTTAAACGCAGGGTGGGCCTTGATATAATTTTTGCTTTAGGCTGAAGATCAGTGACAAACTCTTTGAAGGCTGGTTTTTCCACAATAGAGAATGGCTCTGTGGCTTCTGTGACATACTTCACAATTGCTCTTTCTATCGAGCTTTGAGACACTATGGAACTGGAATTGAGCATTGTGCTCTGTGTGAGGCTGGAAGCTGGTTCAGGAGCCCGGCGTTTCCTTTTCAATAATGTCAGCTCTTCATATTTCTTCAATTGACGTTCATGCCTCCTCTACATCAATGTGAAAAAGGGGAAAAGTTAGCTTAATAGGTTACTCAAGATATCAGTGAAAATCACTTCACAATGTCAATACATTTTGATATAGGATAAACAGTTGTTACCAATGATTAAAATGAAGATTGTGTTTAATAATTAGGGTCAAACTGTGTGTGTGTGTGTGTGTGTGTGTGTGTGTGTGTGTGTGTGTGTGTGTGTGTGAGTGTGTGTGAGTGAGTGAGTGACTATACTTGTGAGAACCAAATGTGCCCACAAGTATAGTATAATTTGAGAAATAGACATTGTGACTATTTGGCTGGTCATAGACATACATTTAGAACAGCTAAATCATGGAGTTGGTAACCAAGTGGAGTTGGACCCTTATTAAATCTTTAACTCTTGAGTTTATTCAAGAGAGTTAAATGATTGTTAAACATCTGCATTACTTAATTTACAATCTACACAATTAGAGAATGTAGAAGAATTGGTTGATCAATGTTTGCATGTTATCTCTCATAGTACCAACATCAATACTCAACACCTATTCTTTAGCTTTGGTTCTGAGAGGCTAAATGGCATCAAATGGCTCAAATGCCAAATAAATAATGGCTAATGGGGGGCCTTGCCCTTATTATGAAAAGGGTTGAAAACCCACTGATTTAGAAGATGAGTGTGCCAGGGGGTTGTTGCTTTGTAGATTTATGGTTAAAATGGCAATAAAACAATACATTCATAAAAATCACGATTTTAAAATGTTGATGTCCTCACAGGCATAGCCTACACACGACTAAGAAGTAAGAACACGCAACGTGTGTGTGTGTGTGTGTGTGTGTGTGTGTGTGGGGGGGGGGGGGTTCTGCTGCCCACGTTGGTTTGTTAATGTTGACAAATTCGTTTTATGGACAATATTTGTGTATGAATTACTGGCACAACATGACACTTACCTTAATGTGCACCTTGAGGTTTGAGGGCGAGTTATTGAACGCCAACAGTTCCTTATTGAGAGGTGCACACAACTTGCATTTCATTCTGTAGGAGGAATCTTCCTTCCGGATGAATGCAAACATTGGCGCTAGATAAGGCCACGGGTGTAATGCTATTTCGTCAGCTGAATCTTCACCACCAGCAGTAGAAGTTGTTGCACTACTGGTACTGACTTGACTGGCACTGACTTCGTCTGTATCCGAGGAGTCCATGAGTCCACGTCGGAGTGATCTATTCCTTCTGCTAAGACTGTGTCTCGGTCATCCATGTTGAATGCGTGTGACAGTGTGTGCGTCTTGCCGTCTTCAAAGCAGGCCAGCCTGGCCAGGCAGCAGAACACAACTCCGCCCCCCCTATTATCTGAGAGTGGAGCGCAATCAGCGCAGCCCTGTTCAATTCTCAACTGCGCATTCCTCCAGTAAGACAAATATAAGCTTTTATTATTTAATTTGTAGCGAGTAACGAGGTGTCCGATTTTAAATATAGCGCATTAAAAGTACGATTTTTTCCTTGTAAATGTAACGAAGTAAAAGTAAAAATTCAGCAAAAGAAAAGTAGTCAATAAAAGTACAAATTCTCCAAATTTGTACTTAAGTACAGTAACGAAGTAATTGTACTTCGTTATTTTCCACCACTGGTAGTGATGGAGTCAGAAATGAAGACTAGTTAGTAGTGATGGAGTCAGAGATGAAGACTAGTTAGTAGTGATGGAGTCAGAGATGAAGACTAGTTAGTAGTGATGGAGTCAGACATGAAGACTAGTTAGTAGTGATGGAGTCAGAGATGAAGACTAGTTAGTAGTGATGGAGTCAGACATGAAGACTAGTTAGTAGTGATGGAGTCAGACATGAAGACTAGTTAGTAGTGATGGAGTCAGGGATGAAGACTAGTTAGTAGTGATGGAGTCAAACATGAAGACTAGTTAGTAGTGATGGAGTCAGACATGAAGACTAGTTAGTAGTGATGGAGTCAGACATGAAGACTAGTTAGTAGTGATGGAGTCAGACATGAAGACTAGTTAGTAGTGATGGAGTCAGAGATGAAGACTAGTTAGTAGTGATGGAGTCAGACATGAAGACTAGTTAGTAGTGATGGAGTCAGAGATGAAGACTAGTTAGTAGTGATGGAGTCAGACATGAAGACTAGTTAGTAGTGATGGAGTCAGACATGAAGACTAGTTAGTAGTGATGGAGTCAGAGATGAAGACTAGTTAGTAGTGATGGAGTCAGAGATGAAGACTAGTTAGTAGTGATGGAGTCAGACATGAAGACTAGTTAGTAGTGATGGAGTCAGAGATGAAGACTAGTTAGTAGTGATGGAGTCAGACATGAAGACTAGTTAGTAGTGATGGAGTCAGAGATGAAGACTAGTTAGTAGTGATGGAGTCAGAAATGAAGACTAGTTAGTAGTGATGGAGTCAGACATGAAGACTAGTTAGTAGTGATGGAGTCAGAGATGAAGACTAGTTAGTAGTGATGGAGTCAGAAATGAAGACTAGTTAGTAGTGATGGAGTCAGACATGAAGACTAGTTAGTAGTGATGGAGTCAGACATGAAGACTAGTTAGTAGTGATGGAGTCAGAGATGAAGACTAGTTAGTAGTGATGGAGTCAGAAATGAAGACTAGTTAGTAGTGATGGAGTCAGAAATGAAGACTAGTTAGTAGTGATGGAGTCAAACATGAAGACTAGTTAGTAGTGATGGAGTCAGAGATGAAGACTAGTTAGTAGTGATGGAGTCAGACATGAAGACTAGTTAGTAGTGATGGAGTCAGAAATGAAGACTAGTTAGTAGTGATGGAGTCAGAAATGAAGACTAGTTAGTAGTGATGGAGTCAGACATGAAGACTAGTTAGTAGTGATGGAGTCAGAGATGAAGACTAGTTAGTAGTGATGGAGTCAGACATGAAGACTAGTTAGTAGTGATGGAGTCAGAGATGAAGACTAGTTAGTAGTGATGGAGTCAGACATGAAGACTAGTTAGTAGTGATGGAGTCAGAAATGAAGACTAGTTAGTAGTGATGGAGTCAGAAATGAAGACTAGTTAGTAGTGATGGAGTCAGACATGAAGACTAGTTAGTAGTGATGGAGTCAGACATGAAGACTAGTTAGTAGTGATGCAGTCAGAAATGAAGACTAGTTAGTAGTGATGGAGTCAGAGATGAAGACTAGTTAGTAGTGATGGAGTCAGAAATGAAGACTAGTTAGTAGTGATGGAGTCAGAAATGAAGACTAGTTAGTAGTGATGGAGTCAGACATGAAGACTAGTTAGTAGTGATGGAGTCAGAGATGAAGACTAGTTAGTAGTGATGCAGTCAGAAATGAAGACTAGTTAGTAGTGATGGAGTCAGAGATGAAGACTAGTTAGTAGTGATGGAGTCAGACATGAAGACTAGTTAGTAGTGATGGAGTCAGGGATGAAGACTAGTTAGTAGTGATGGAGTCAGAAATGAAGACTAGTTAGTAGTGATGGAGTCAGACATGAAGACTAGTTAGTAGTGATGGAGTCAGACATGAAGACTAGTTAGTAGTGATGGAGTCAGAAATGAAGACTAGTTAGTAGTGATGGAGTCAGACATGAAGACTAGTTAGTAGTGATGGAGTCAGAAATGAAGACTAGTTAGTAGTGATGGAGTCAGACATGAAGACTAGTTAGTAGTGATGGAGTCAGACATGAAGACTAGTTAGTAGTGATGGAGTCAGAGATGAAGACTAGTTAGTAGTGATGGAGTCAGAAATGAAGACTAGTTAGTAGTGATGGAGTCAGAGATGAAGACTAGTTTGTAGTGATGGAGTCAGAGATGAAGACTAGTTAGTAGTGATGGAGTCAGAAATGAAGACTAGTTAGTAGTGATGGAGTCAGAGATGAAGACTAGTTAGTAGTGATGGAGTCAGACATGAAGACTAGTTAGTAGTGATGGAGTCAGAAATGAAGACTAGTTAGTAGTGATGGAGTCAGACATGAAGACTAGTTAGTAGTGATGGAGTCAGAGATGAAGACTAGTTAGTAGTGATGGAGTCAGAAATGAAGACTAGTTAGTAGTGATGGAGTCAGAGATGAAGACTAGTTAGTAGTGATGGAGTCAGAGATGAAGACTAGTTAGTAGTGATGGAGTCAGAGATGAAGACTAGTTAGTAGTGATGGAGTCAGAAATGAAGACTAGTTAGTGGTCACATGGTCACATGGTCGTGAGGTGGAAGAGAAAAGGTTGTCGGTTTGAATCTGAGGCTTTTAGACAAAGAAAGGTTGCTGTGTGTGTGTGTGTGTGTGTGTGTGTGTGTGTGTGTGTGTGTGTGTGTGTGTGCTGGTCAAATGGCCAAGTAACTGTGGGTGACCCATCCTTCAATGAGCCAAGATTCCCTCTCGAGACAAAGCTTATGATTCTTCTCTCTGTGTGTGTGTGTGTGTGTGTGTGTGTGTGTGTGTGTGTGTGTGTGTGCTGGTTGGGTCAGGGTGTGTGTGTTGGATTTGACAGCAGCCGGAAATTATGCGTAAACGCCTGCTGAGTGGGAAGAAAAACTACTTTCTGGCCTTTAGTAACACTAAAAAACAAACAAATACTGATTATTTTGCACAGCATTGACACTTTAATGCCACGAGTGGCGCGCTACGAGCTTGTAGGTCTGCTATTGTTGAAAAATGGAAGAGCCACTGACACAGAAACATAGCTTTTTCAGAAAACTGTCAGGATGTAGAAGAACATTTATAGAATCTGATCTCAGGTCAGAATGGGTGAAAGGCTATAAACCCCTGGATAACGTAGTTATTTAACACGGTTTTCTACGGTTGTGGCGCGCTGCGTGTTAACATGAAACTCTGCCCCCAAATCCACCTCTGTTCTGTTCACTGTTTCATCAATTTGGCTCGTGTGTGTGTGTGTGTGTGTGCACCAAAACGGCACCCTTAAGTTCACTAGAGTTTAACAAGGTCTACCCCCCCCCCTCCAGGCACTAGTTACATACCTCTCTCTCTCTCTCTCTCTCTCTCTCTCTCTCTCTCTGTGTGCTTCCTCGGTGTCTCTCTCCCATCAGGTTGTAATTAGTGTGTGAGGAGGAAGTCGCTCGTTAAGACCCCCGCCCCCCCAGACAGGATGTCTCTGTCCGTCCACCAATGAGGGACCCCCTGTCTCTGGACCAATGAGGGACCAGGGTTAATTAATTTAGTCATAACTAAAACTAGCTGAAACACTAAGACTAAAATAACTAGAAGAAAGACCAACGTTATAGAACAGTTCTTCAGATGTGGGTCGACGGCCAATTACAGATAATTCTGGGGGTCCTTGTTATGAAAATATGTGGCACAGTCGGTAGTGCTGTCGCTTCACAGCTAAAAGGTCCTGGGTTCGATTCCCGCTCGGGACGCTGTGGGTGCTGGCGGCGTGTTTCCTCCTCCGCGTCATCAGTGCCCATACCCGAAGGCGGGGTTGGCGAAAGTTTCTGTGTGGAGTTTTCATGTTCTCCCCGTGTCCTCTAGGGTAGGTACCCTCACATGTTCTCCCCGTGTCCCCTAGGGTAGGTACCCTCACAAAAAACATGCAGTAATCCTGGTCTCTAAACTGCCTCCCCCTGGCCAGCCGGGGCGCCTGATGGAGGGGAAAGGAACTGGTTGGAATAACGTGTTCCTTCCACGCGCTACGTCCAACCAGGGAAACTCCCCCCTGTCAGGTGTAAAGGAGCAACTTGGACACTCAAGCATGAAGGGAGCATGAGTTAAGTCCGTTGCTCTCCCCAGGTTGGCGGAGGGTGTGTAGAGCCCAGGATCACAGTAGATGATTGACACAGGGGTGAAAAATGGGTTACAAAATCTTGGGATCAAAAATATATTTAAAAAAATGTGGATTTTCTGAAAACTGTCATGATTTAGAATAACGTTGTAGAATCGTCCTCATGTCTAAATGGGTTAATCTAATCCGATCTCATTTAATTTAATCTAATTGAAATCTTCAGAGTGGAATAATTTATGGAAACGAGCTCTTCATAATCTGATTCTGGCACTTTGGCTTCTGTGAACCCCACCCCCCCCCCCCCCCAAATCCCCCCCCCCCCCCCCGCGCACACACACACACACACACACACACACACACACACACACACACACACACACACACACACACACACACACACACACACACACACACACCCTCGCTAAGCAGTCCCAGCTGT
The DNA here is from genome assembly GCF_963924005.1 of Protomyctophum bolini. Classification (NCBI taxonomy): domain Eukaryota; kingdom Metazoa; phylum Chordata; class Actinopteri; order Myctophiformes; family Myctophidae; genus Protomyctophum; species Protomyctophum bolini. The sequence goes on along the minus strand of NC_137880.1, from coordinate 40,601,213 downwards.
GAGGCCTGTGCCACTCTGTGCCGACACACACACACACACACACACACACTGCCCTGTAACAAAGACCTGTGTGTGTGTGTGTGTGTGTGTGTGTGTGTGTGTGTGTGTGTGTGTGTGTGTTTGTGTGCGTGCGTGCGACATTGAAACAAGCCCCCCATGCAACGTTTGTTCAGTGGGGGTTGGAATGACTTGAGTAGTGGGTGGAGACAGACAGACAGACAGACAGACAGACAGACAGACAGACAGACAGACCCCTCAGGTCAGCTGACAAGCTATACTGCTGACTGACCCCAAATGCAAGACGAGAGGTGACCGGACTCCTTTTGAAGCTCACTGTTTCTCTGTGTATATATATTGGACAGAGCCTGATCACGTAAACTGTTTCTCTGTGTATATATATTGGACAGAGCCTGGTCATGTAAACTGTTTCTCTGTGTATATATATTGGACAGAGCCTGATCATGTAAACTGTTTCTCTGTGTATATATATTGGACAGAGCCTGGTCATGTAAACTGTTTCTCTGTGTATATATATTGGACAGAGCCTGATCATGTAAACTGTTTCTCTGTGTATATATATTGGACAGAGCCTGGTCATGTAAACTGTTTCTCTGTGTATATATATTCGACAGAGCCTGATCATGTAAACTGTTTCTCTGTGTATATATATTCGACAGAGCCTGATCATGTAAACTGTTTCTCTGTGTATATATATTGGACAGAGCCTGATCATGTAAACTGTTTCTCTGTGTATATATATTGGACAGAGCCTGATCATGTAAACTGTTTCTCTGTGTATATATATTGGACAGAGCCTGGTCATGTAAACTGTTTCTCTGTGTATATATATTGGACAGAGCCTGATCATGTAAACTGTTTCTCTGTGTATATATATTGGACAGAGCCTGATCATGTAAACTGTTTCTCTGTGTATATATATTGGACAGAGCCTGATCATGTAAACTGTTTCTCTGTGTATATATATTGGACAGAGCCTGGTCATGTAAACTGTTTCTCTGTGTATATATATTGGACAGAGCCTGATCATGTAAACTGTTTCTCTGTGTATATATATTGGACAGAGCCTGATCATGTAAACTGTTTCTCTGTGTATATATATTGGACAGAGCCTGATCATGTAAACTGTTTCTCTGTGTATATATATTGGACAGAGCCTGATCATGTAAACTGTTTCTCTGTGTATATATATTGGACAGAGCCTGATCATGTAAACTGTTTCTCTGTGTGTATATATATTGGACAGAGCCTGATCATGTAAACTGTTTCTCTGTGTATATATATTGGACAGAGCCTGATCATGTAAACTGTTTCTCTGTGTATATATATTGGACAGAGCCTGATCATGTAAACTGTTTCTCTGTGTATATATATTGGACAGAGCCTGGTCATGTAAACTGTTTCTCTGTGTATATATATTGGACAGAGCCTGATCATGTGAACTGTTTCTCTGTGTATATATATTGGACAGAGCCTGGTCATGTAAACTGTTTCTCTGTGTATATATATTGGACAGAGCCTGATCATGTAAACTGTTTCTCTGTGTATATACTTTATATACTGTATATACTGTATATTCGACAGTGCCTGATCATGTAAATGTCATACTGCCTTTAGCTCTATTTATTCTGTTTCTATACATATTGTTGCACGTTTGTTATGTTTGCATGTAGCCTACATTTACACTCTGGAGACCATTGTTCGTATACAGAGACAGATAGTGAAAGGGAGAGGGAGAGAGAGAGGGAGAGACAGACAGACAGACAGACAGACAGACAGAAAGAGAGAGAGGCAGACAGACAGACAGAAGTAGGGCATCATCATCTCTGTGTCCTCAATGTGTGAACATGCATGTTAACATGCAGCCCTCTAGTGTGTGTGTTTGTGTGTGTGCGCGTGTGTGCGCACACACGCGTGTGTAATGTGCATGTACACGCATGTTAACTGCAGCACAGCCGTCTAGTGTGTGTATGTCATGTGTCTGTGCGCACACACACACACACACACACACACACACACACACACACACACACACACACACACAGCCTTCTTTCTCTGTGTGTGTGTGTGTGTGTGTGTGTGTGTGTGTGTGACCTATATTGATGTCTACTGTTATATGTGCCTGGAATCATTTTTCTAATTTGTGTTCTGTGCATTCACACAGACTGGGTCACACACACAGTCACACACGCACACGCATATGCACACACACACACGAACAAGCACATGCACACACACACACACACACACACACACACACACACACACACACACACACACACACACACACACACACACACACACACACACACACACACACACACACACACACCCATCTTGAATCAGCAGACATGATTTCCAGTATTTCAGCCTCTCAGCCAGATAGGGTTGAAGTGGTTGAAGTGGTTAATGTATGTTTTCTTATAAAAATTAAAATCTCCAAAGTAACCAAAGTTTTCAAAGTATTGTAGTGGTAGTAAAAGTACACGTTGCGGCTCTGAGATGTAGTGGAGTAGAAGTAAAAGTACTGTAAATTGAAAATACAATTTTGAGGTATTTGTACAGTACCTAAGTAAAATTACTTAGTTACTTTCCACCACTGAGTTTTAAAGGCCCTTATTTACTGAATTAAATGGATAAACAGATAAATGCGACCAAATTTGACTGATGGACTGCCATTGTTTTTTTTGTTTTGTGAAAGCAGGGAATCATAGCTTCAAATTGACACATTGGTTGTTCAGTTTGACCCTCCAGTTGTGGAGATATGGCTTATAGAGTAATATCTGGCAGAGAAACAGCGAGTTGAGAAAACAGGCATGAAAAAGGTTCACTTCTGTGGTCTCTAACATTACACCTAGTTACATGTTTAAGCATTCATTTCATATTTACATGTCTTCTGTGGTCTCTAACATTACACCTAGCTACATGTTTAAGCATTTATTTCATATCTACATGTCTTCTGTGGTCTCTAACATTACACCTAGCTACATGTTTAAGCATTTATTTCATACATGTCTTCTGTGGTCTCTAACATTACACCTAGCTACATGTTTAAGCATTTATTTCATATCTACATGTCTTCTGTGGTCTCTAACATTACACCTAGCTACATGTTTAAGCATTTATTTCATACATGTCTTCTGTGGTCTCTAACATTACACCTATAGCTACATGTTTAAGCATTTATTTCATACATGTCTTCTGTGGTCTCTAACATTACACCTAGCTACATGTTTAAGCATTTATTTCATATTCACATGTCTTCTGTGGTCTCTAACATTACACCTAGCTACATGTTTAAGCATTTATTTCATATTTACATGTCTTCTGTGGTCTCTAACATTACACCTATAGCTACATGTTTAAGCATTTATTTCATATTCACATGTCTTCTGTGGTCTCTAACATTACACCTAGCTACATGTTTAAGCATTTATTTCATATTTACATGTCTTCTGTGGTCTCTAACATTACACCTATAGCTACATGTTTAAGCATTTCTCTCTCTCTCTCTCTCTCTCTCTCTCTCTCTCTCTCTCTCTCTCTCTCTCTCTCTCTCCCTATAAAAGAGTGACACAGTTTCCAGAGACCACTAGGGGGAAGCCCTGAGTCCCACGTGCACAATCCTGCTGTTCCTAAAACTGTGTGTGTGTGTGTGTGTGTGTGTGTGTGTGTGTGTGTGTGTGTGTGTGTGCATTTGTGTCTGTGTGTGTGTGTGTGTGGCCTAGAAAAACAGTAGGAACTACCCATCCACCCTGAGGAACTATTTTAATTAGATTCTCTTTTTGGACACAGACAGACAGACAGACATTGTTCCAACCAGTTCCTTTCCCCTCCATCAGGCTGGCCAGGGGGAGGCAGTTTAGAGACCAGGATTACTACATGTTTTTTGTGAGGGTACCTACCTTAGGGGACACGGGGAGAACATGTGAGGGTACCTACCTTAGGGGACACAGGGAGAACATGTGAGGGTACCTATACCCTAGGGGACACGGGGAGAACATGTGAGGGTACCTACCTTAGGGGACACGGGGAGAACATGTGAGGGTACCTACCCTAGGGGACACGGGGAGAACATGACCCCATAGTTCGGGTGGGTCATGTCGTGTCATTTCTGTGCGCTCAGCTGTGTAATTCGCTGCAGAGCAGAGCGCTGTATACATGCTCCACTTTCTTGTTGCTGTGCCAGAAAATGTCCCACTTTCCTCCACTGTCTGTCTGTCTGTCTGTCTGTCTGTCTGTCTGTCTGTCTGTCTGTCTGTCTGTCTGTCTGTCTGTCTGTCTGCCTGCAATATCTGGTGCTGACACCTTTGTTTGTAATTTTTATGCCTAAAAAACGTGACATTGGGACATTCCTATCAAAAACTCTGTACACGTGTGTGTCTGTCTGTGTGTGTGTGTGTGTGTGTGTGTGTGTCTGTGTGTGTGTGTGTGTGTGTGTGTGTGTGTCTGTGTGTGTGTGTGTGTTAAGGGTGTGGTGGTACAGGGGACCCCACCCATTCTGGTCTGATCTCATTAGAGGGGTGAGAAGAGAATTTGGGGGGGGGGGGGGGGTGCTGTCAATTATGCTTTCAAGGGAATTGAAGGGTGTGTGTGTGTGTGTGTGTGTGTGTGTGTGTGTGTGTGTGTGTGTGTGTGTGTGTGTGTGTCCTAACCTTGACAACCCCTCATTACTGGGGCGGAGAGCAGCAGATGGTACGCACACGCACACGCACACGCACACACGCACACGCACACGCACACACATAAACTAGCTAGCCTAGCCACCCAGTCTGCAGCTCTCAGAGATCATGAGGCGTTCCGTGATGCTGGTTTGAAGCACGGCTATAGAAACCAATCGGATTGCCTCCTCGAAACGACCCGATGTATAACACCACGACACAAACATGTGCAACGAGTAAGACGCGCAAACGCGGGAAGCGAACGCAGCTCGTACATATTTGGGTTTTGGACGTATAGCTGCTTTGGGGACTCCTTATATGGTTATGGCTGAGTCATGGTGACGTAACAGCGTTACAGACACTTGCATCAATCACAAACAAATCACTCAGCTCCATATATGGGCACAAAAGCGGGACAGACACACACACAGACAGACACACAGACAGACAGACATGATCTGCTAGGTCTCATAGTAAGTGCTCACTGCGTTCGCAATAATATTATTAATACACTGGTGTTTTTACATCAGGATGGGCCTGGACAGATGGACATTAGATATGAGAGGGAGAGAGAGAGAGAGAGAGAGAGAGAGAAAACATGGAAAATGAAAGCAAACACAGGTGGACAATATAGTGTGGTGTCAAGATAATAGTCAGATTGAGTGTGTTTGTTCATGCCCCCCCCCCCCCCCTCTCTCTCTCTCTCTCTCTGTCTCTGTCTCTCTCTCTCTCTCTCTCTCTCTCTCTCTCTCTGCGGATTAGAAGGAAACATGGACACACACACACACACACACACACACACACAAGCTATTTACACACATGCGAGCACATGTGTGTAAATATATATCACACAAGTTTGACTGACCATCTGCCTTCCTGCCAGCCCCCCACTCAAGAGAGTGTGTGTGTGTGTGTGTGTGTGTGTGTGTGTGTGTGTGCGCACAACATCTGTGACCTGATCATGTTGACACAGCGATAATGTTTGATGTTCTTTCTAGTTCAGTCTGGCACGCACGCACGCACGCATGCATGTGCACGCACGCATGCATGCGCACGCACACGCGCACACACACATTATATAATAGCAACAGATTATGCCTCCCGGTTTTGGGACGGTTTTGGTAACGGAAGGCTTTTCAGAGTAAAGGACCAGATGGAGGCAGTGGTGTAGAATAGCAGATCTACAAACTCACAATGACTTTGTGAGCTTGTAGATCCGGGTCTTAAAGGGTTAAGTACATTTTGATGCTGTTACTTTTACTTGTAACGAAGTACTTCCATTGGTACTTTTACTAAAGTAAAACAATTGAGGAAACAAGATCGCCGTTTGACGCGTTTAACACTTTCTTTCGCCAGGGGAATGTTTGAGGGCCGTTAGCCCCTCCGATAAAGAGCTATAGTCCATCCATCTTCAACCGCTTATCCGTAGTCGGGTCGCGGGGGGCAACAGCTCCACCAGAGTGCTCCAGACTTCCCTCTCCAGAGCAACATCAGTGACTTCATCCTGGGGGATTCCGAGACGTTCCAAGGCCAGTGAGTCCATGTGTTTCCATGAGGAAACACATGGACTCACTGTGGCCTGCATCTCCACATCGTTTCTAGGTGAAAACAAGGTTAGGTGCTAACATGTAGCTTCTCTTCACTTCTCTTCTCTTCCAGACCAGTCCAGCTCCAGCACGGGGCCCCCGTCCTCGCATCGCCCCGTGGCGGGGGGGTCCCCGGGGGGTCCCTGCTGCTCCATGAGGCTGGCCGGGGGGTCCCCGGGGGTCCCCACCGCCCACATCATGCCCTGCCCCTCCCTCTCCTCCTCCACCTCCTCCCCCGGATTGGCCAACAACAACAACAACAACAGGCTGGGCGGGGCCATCGTTGGGCACGCCCCCTTCTGGGGCGGTTCCTGCCAGCTGCTGCCCAATCAGCCGTCTGTGAGCCAAGCCACGCCCACGCTGTCGCCGCTGGACATGAGGGACCCCCGGCCCGTCCGCAGGTGGTCCTCGCTGACCAGGTAACCCCCCCCCCCCAATCTGACCCCCATCTGACCCCAATCTGACCCCAATCTGACCCCCATCTGACCCCCATCTGAGAGGACCACTATAGTTCCACACTCACTCCAGAGGGCCACTATAGTTCCATACTCACTCCAGAGAGCCACTATAGTTCCACACTCACTCCAGAGGGCCACTATAGTTCCACACTCACTCCAGAGGGCCACTATAGTTCCACACTCACTCCAGAGGGCCACTATAGTTCCACGCTCACTGCAGAGGGCCACTATAGTTCCACACTCACTCCAGAGGGCCACTGTAGTTCCACACTCACTCCAGAGGACCACTATAGTTCCACACTAACTCCAGAGAGCCACTATAGTTCCACACTCACTCCAGAGGACCACTATAGTTCCACACTCACTCCAGAGGGCCACTATAGTTCCACACTCACTCCAGAGGGTCACTATAGTTCCACACTCACTCCAGAGGGTCACTATAGTTCCACACTCACTCCAGAGAGCCACTATAGTTCCACACTCACTCCAGAGGGCCACTATAGTTCCACACTCACTGCAGAGGGCCACTATAGTTCCACACTCACTCCAGAGGGCCGCTATAGTTCCACACTCACTGCAGAGGGCCACTATAGTTCCACACTCACTGCAGAGGGCCACTATAGTTCCACACTCACTCCAGAGGGCCGCTATAGTTCCACACTCACTCCAGAGGGCCACTATAGTTCCACACTCACTCCAGAGGGCCACTATAGTTCCACACTCACTCCTAAACAAACCACAGACATACAGGCTGTCAACGCACCGCGTCATGGCGTGTTGACAGCTTACAGATCTGATATTTTAGCCACATGGAATGAGGAATGGTTTTAATCCATTGGCAAATCACCAATAAGTATGTTTTTAAGTGGTGCAACCACTTCCTTAAGTGACTATGTGTGTGGCTGGGTGGGTGGCTGGCTGGGTGCCTGTGCGCAACCTAACACACACACAAACACACATGCACATATTAACTGTATATATGGTAGGGTAGGGTAGGTGTCCCAGTACAGTACAGTACAGTACAGTACAGTACAGTACAGTACAGTACAGTACAGTACAGTACAGTACAGTACAGTACAGTAGAGCGACCCCCACACGGTAACTCTGTCATTTCTCAACCGTTTCGGACGCGGGACGGCTCGCCGGAATCGGGCCGGCACCCTGGGTGCGTTCCTGTGGAACTCCCCCCGGGTGTAAGGATGGAGAGGGTTCTTGGTCACAAGCGCGGAAAGTGCTGACCTTTGGTCTTGGATGTTCTTCAGTTTTGGGAGCAAATTAAGAATGCTTAAATTGCAAGGTTAGTTTTAGAATCTCAATACAGACTAGGTTGACAATTAATAATCGGACGGAGATTGGTGCTGGCAAGATGCCTTATAAAAGGAGGGAATGACGTCACAACATCCCTGACACCGGGGACCCCCACACGGAGTTCACACAGGTGTGATTTTTTTGATCTGGGTACATTTGCAGTAATTCTCTCTCTCTCTCTCTGTCTCTGTCTCTGTCTCTGTCTCTGTCTCTGTCTCTCTGTCTCTGTCTCTGTCTCTGTCTCTGTCTCTGTCTCTGTCTCTGTCTCTCTCTCTCTCTCTCTCTCTCTCTCTCTCTCTCTCTCCAGGCTGTCAGCGGGCGGTGCAGAGAAGCCATCCAGTAGGGCGGCGCCAGCGTCCCGGTTCAGCGGGGGGGGAGGGGGAGGGGCCCTGTACGGGTTCACTCTCGGCTCACAAAACCAGCACCACGGCTCGCTGGACCGCGGTCTGCTCTACGGATACGGCAGAGGCCACGCCCCCGACTCCTCCTCTGGCTCCTCCCCCTCTCTGTCGCTGCTGCCCGAGCCGCTAGGCTACGACCCTCCGCTACGACACCGCTACGAGCATCGCACCTCCGGAGGTGAGGATTGGTCGACTGCAATGGGAAGTTCATTCCATAGTTTAGATTGGGAGTGAGTCTGTAGTTCTGACTGCAATGGGAAGTTCATTCCATAGTTTAGATTGGGAGTGAGTCTGTAGTTCTGACTGCAATGGGAAGTTCATTCCATAGTTTAGATTGGGAGTGAGTCTGTAGTTCTGACTGCAATGGGAAGTTCATTCCATAGTTTAGATTGGGAGTGAGTCGTTAGTTCTGACTGTAATGTGAAGTCCGTTCCATAGTTTAGATCGGGAGTGAGTCTGTAGTTCTGACTGTAATGGGAAGTCCATTCCATAGTTTAGATTGGGAGTGAGTCTGTAGTTCTGTCTGCAGTGGGAAGTTCATTCCGTAGTTTAGATTGGGAGTGAGTCTGTAGTTCTGACTGCAATGGGAGGTTCATTCCATAGTTTAGATCGGGAGTGAGTCTGTAGTTCTGACTGTAATGGGAAGTTCATTCCATAGTTTAGATTGGGAGTGAGTCTGTGGTTCTGACTGTAATGTGAAGTCCATTCCGTAGTTTAGATCGGGAGTGAGTCTGTAGTTCTGACTGTAATGGGAAGTCCATTCCATAGTTTAGATTGGGAGTGAGTCTGTAGTTCTGACTGCAGTGGGAAGTTCATTCCGTAGTTTAGATTGGGAGTGAGGCTGTAGTTCTGACTGTAATGTGAAGTTCATTCCGTAGTTTAGACCAAGTGGTTCCGTAACGTTTTCATGTCAAGGACCCCCAAACTGTGTGTCTTAATTAACCAGTGTCCTCTCGTCCTATCAGGAGCCAGCACGGGAGCAGACTCCTCCTCCCTGTCCTCGGCGGTCTCCTCCCCTCTGAAGCCGTCCAGTTTGGACCTGAACTACGGAGCTCTCCCCGAGTCCCGGCTGGTCCCCGGGGGCCCCGGGCCTGTCCCCGGGACCCCCTCCTCTGTGGGGGGGTCCCCCATCCAGGTAGAGTTAAAGGGGGTCCCTGGGATGCTTAAACATGTAGCTATAGGTGTAATGTTAGAGACCACAGAAGACATGTAAATATGAAATAAATGCTTAAACATGTAGCTATAGGTGTAATGTTAGAGACCACAGAAGACATGTAAATATGAAATAAATGTTTAAACATGTAGCTATAGGTGTAATGTTAGAGACCACAGAAGACATGTAAATATGAAATAAATGCATAAACATGTAGCTAGGTGTAATGTTAGAATCCACAGAAGACATGTAAATATGAAATAAATGCTTAAACATGTAGCTAGGTGTAATGTTAGAATCCACAGAAGACATGTAAATATGAAATAAATGCTTAAACATGTAGCTATAGGTGTAATGTTAGAGACCACAGAAGACATGTAAATATGAAATAAATGCTTAAACATGTAGCTATAGGTGTAATGTTAGAGACCACAGAAGACATGTAAATATGAAATAAATGCTTAAACATGTAGCTAGGTGTAATGTTAGAATCCACAGAAGACATGTAAATATGAAATAAATGCTTAAACATGTAGCTATAGGTGTAATGTTAGAATCCACAGAAGACATGTAAATATGAAATAAATGCTTAAACATGTAGCTAGGTGTAAAGTTAGAGACCACAGAAGACATGTAAATATGAAATAAATGCTTAAACATGTAGCTAGGTGTAATGTTAGAGTCCTCAGAAGTGAACCTTTTTTTTCAAGCCTGTTTTCTCAACTCGCTGTTTCTCTGCCAGACATTACTCTATGAGCCATATCTCCAAAACCGGTGGGTCAAACTGAACAACCAATATGTCAATTTGAAGCTGTGATTCCCTGCTTTCA
>NC_137880.1:40493298-40583298 GCF_963924005.1 Protomyctophum bolini | reverse complement strand
GTACGTGCAGCCTACAACAGAAGATAGAACAGTGTCTTCTCGACGGAGTCAGACTTCCTGTGATGGACCTGAAACACCTGGAGGAGGAAAACACACTGTTACTGGAGACACGCACACACCACAGCAAGGTGCACGCACACACACACACACACACACACCACAGCAAGGTGCACGCACACACACACACACACACACACACACACACGCACACACACCACAGCAAGGTGCACGCACACACACACACACACACACGCACACACCACAGCAAGGTGCACGCACACACACACACACACACACACACACACGCACACACACCACAGCAAGGTGCACGCACACACACACACACACACACACACACACACACACACACACCACAGCAAGGTGCACGCACACACACACACACACACGCACACACCACAGCAAGGTGCACGCACACACACACACACACACACACGCACACACCACAGCAAGGTGCACGCACACACACACACACACACACACACACACACACACACACACACACACACACGCACACACACCACAGCAAGGTGCACGCACACACACACACACACACGCACACACACCACAGCAAGGTGCACGCACACACACACACACACACACACACACACACACACACACACACACACACGCACACACCACAGCAAGGTGCACGCACACACACACACACCACAGAAAGGTGCACGCACACACACAGTCATGCTGATTGTCAGCCAGAATGACTGACAGCCAGAATGATTGACAGCCAGGATGATTGACAGGTATGTTGTGTTCTCTTGCAGGTGATTGACAGCCAGAAGAAGCAGATTGACAGACTGAGCCAGGAACTCACGGTGAGTCCCATCGCCTTAACTTAAGGTTAAGGTAACTTAACTTTAGGTTAAGGTAACTTAACTTAAGGTTAAGGTAACTTAACTCAAGGTCAACCCATTTCTACCTGACGTCGAAATTTAAAGAAATGTCTTCTACATCCTGACAGTTTTCTGAATTACCTCATGTTTCTACATCAGTGGTTCTCAATATTTCTATAAAAAAACGTTGGCTATGATAGAATATATATATTCAAAGATTTGAGTTAAAAAACGTTCCCTCTGAAAGAATATTTATTCCCTCAAAGATGTTGCCTCAAGTTTTGAAGCATATTTTCTCGATTAAAAAAGCAGATCTACAAGCTTTGTAGCGCGCCATTCGGTGCCGCGCTACGAGCTTGTAGATCTGCTATTTTTCAATAGCTAAAGTATAACATAATGCTTAAAACACCAAAAGGGGTTCCTGCCCTGAATGGGTTAAGGTAACTTAACTTAAGGTTAAGGTAACTACCTCGTGGGCGGGGCTCAGCACCCCTCAAAAACAATTACACAAAGGAAAAGTTAACCATTATGTAAACATCTGTGTCACCTTATAGCTTAATTCCATACTAAAAGGCTTTCTTACCTTTCTTTGTAGTTGTTACGTCCCCACCAAAGAGGTCCAGGTGTTATTTGTAGTTGTTAACGTCCCCACCAAAGAGGTCCAGGTGTTATTTGTAGTTGTTACGTCCCCACCAAAGAGGTCCAGGTGTTATTTGTAGTTGTTACGTCCCCCACCAAAGAGGTCCAGGTGTTATTTGTAGTTGTTACGTCCCCACCAAAGAGGTCCAGGTGTTATTTGTAGTTGTTACGTCCCCACCAAAGAGGTCCAGGTGTTATTTGTAGTTGTTACGTCCCCACCAAAGAGGTCCAGGTGTTATTTGTAGTTGTTACGTCCCCACCAAAGAGGTCCAGGTGTTATTTGTAGTTGTTACGTCCCCACCAAAGAGGTCCAGGTGTTATTTGTAGTTGTTACGTCCCCACCAAAGAGGTCCAGGTGTTATTTGTAGTTGTTACGTCCCCACCAAAGAGGTCCAGGTGTTATTTGTAGTTGTTACGTCCCCACCAAAGAGGTCCAGGTGTTATTTTGTGCAAAAGCTCCTTATTGGCTGTTTCCCCTACCATAAGCCCTCAATGAATTGCATTGAATTGAATGGGGCTATGGGGTGTTGTGCTAATTCGCTTATTTCCATCGCTCAAAATTATAATTTCTTTGTATATATCCTCTCTTCATAATGTAAATAATATCCCAAGCGGCAACACTTTACTACTTCTTTCGATGGAAATAAGCGAATTAGCACAACACCCCATAGCCCCATTCAATTCCCATTCAATGCAATGCAATTCATTGAGGGCTTATGGTAGGGGAAATAGCCAATAAGGAGTTTTTGCACACAAAAAACGTAACAACTACAAAGAAAGGTAAGAAAGATAAGAAAGCATTCTAGCATGGAATTCTCCTTACAGCAGATCTGATATTTTTGAAAAAAATCGTAAAAACGTGTGCAAATCTTTTGAATATATATATTCTTTCACAGTGAACGTTTTGAACTGAATTCTTTGCTTTCTGCGGGGGGGGGGGGGGGGGGGGGAGCTTGTAGATCTGCTATTTTTCAACAGCTAAAGTAAAACATAATGCTTTAGTGATGATGATGTCATAATGATGTCATGATGATGTCATAGGCCACGGAGAGGAGGCTGCAGCTGCAGAACGACGTCACCCAACAGCTGCAAGACACACAGGTACCTGTCTGTCTGTCTGTCTGTCTGTCTGTCTGTCTGTCTGTCTGTCTGTCTGTCTGTCTGTCTGTCTGTCTGTCTGTCTGTCTGTCTGCCTGTTCATTTGGTGCCACCCTGCTAAGGAATGTGAGTCAGTCAGACATCCTGACGATAATCATTGATCACACAGAGTTATGGATGAATCATTGATCGGTTGTTAGTTATGGACGTGAACGTCAGATTTGAACATGATCAAAGTCCACGTCAACTGATGATACACGCGCACGCAACACGTCTGTCTGTCTGTGCGATCTGTCAATCATACAGGTGCATGTTAAATGACAGCTGTCAATCATACAGGTGCATGTTAAATGACAGCTGTCAATCATACAGGTGTTTGTTAAAGATCTTTTCTTCCCAAACAGCTTGTGCTTGTAGAGCTTGTAGATCAGCTATTTTCAAATGGCCGAAATGTATAAAATGTATTGGGTTGAAAGTACTGGGAATTGGAAAACCTAAAATAAAGTACAAATACCTCAAAATTGTACTTGTAATTGTACAGTACTTAAGTAAAAGTACTTAGTTACTTTCCACCACTGCCCCTGGCTGGGGGTCCCCTGGGGGCCCCACTTTGGGAAGCATTGAGTGTTAAATGACAGGTATTTCTCCCCCCCCCTCTCTCCAGAACCACAGACAGGGTGAAATGGCGCCCCCTGCTGCAGAGAGTGGCTCCCTGCTGAGGGAGATGTCTCTGTGTCTGACGGACCTCCAGGCTCTGTGCTCAGTGCTGGTCCAGCGTGCACGTGGGCAGACACCCAACATCAGCCTGCTGCTGGGGATACAGTGTAATGCACGCACACACACACACACACACGCGCACAGACACCCAACATCAGCCTGCTGCTGGGGATACAGTGTAATGCACGCACACACACACACACGCACACACACACACACACACACGCACGCACACACACACATGCACGCACGCACGCACGCATGCACGCACGCACACGCCCACAAACACACGCACACATGTGCACACATGCGCATTTGTCATATTTTTGGAACTTGGCATGAAAGGGAAATTGTTCACGATGAAAAAAATTCACACAAAGTCAAATATAATCCTGGTCTCTAAACTGCCTTCCTGTGGCCTTATAGGTCGCCTTCACACCAGAAAGAGATTAACCCATTCTGACCTGAGATCAGATTCTAAAAATGTGTCCTGACAGTTTTCTGAAAAAGCTATGTTTCTGTGTCAGTTGTTCTTCGACTAAAAAACAAACAAATAGCAGACCTACAAGCTCGTAGCGCGCCACTCGGTGGCACGCTATGAGCTTGTAGATCTGCTAAAACGGGTTAAAACTAATCCTGCTACACCTTGTCGGGGAAAGTGTGCTTTCGTTTGGCAGGTGTTGAAGCCTCATTCGAATCCCAAAGAAACGCATTCCACTCCGACCAAAAAAACGGGCGTTTCGCTTCGCTTCCAAATCGCACTTGATTAGGATTGGGTGCAGGTGTGAATGCAACAATGTGTCGGACCACTGCTTTAACCGATTCTGACCTGAGATCAGATTCTAAAAATGTCTTCTACATCCTGACACTTTCATTATTAACTTCTGACAATGAAATGTGATTGTGATTCCTCTCTCTCTCTCTGTCTCTCTCTCTCTCTCTCTTGACCTTTGACCTCTGCAGCCATGGGCGTGTCCGGGGAGGAGGGCGTGGACAACGCAGCGCTCCTCGGCCTATCGGAGGGAGGCGGCGGCGACGGCGGGAGTCTGCGGGACAAACTGCTGCAGGTCGGACAGCTGAGACGAGACATCGACGAGCTGCGGCGGAGCATGTCGGACCGCTACGCGCAGGACATGGGCGACAGCTGCATCACGCAGTGATGCTACGCTACGCTAGGCTAGGCTATGCTACGCACAGGACATGGGCGACAGCTGCATCACACAGTGATGCTACGCTACGCTAGGCTAGGCTACGCTACGCACAGGACATTGGCGGAGCATGTCGGACCGCTACGCGCAGGACATGGGCGACAGCTGCATCACGCAGTGATGCTACGCTACGCTAGGCTAGGCTACGCTATGCGCAGGACATGGGAGACAGCTGTATCACACAGTGATGCTATGCTAGGCTAGGCTAACGCTGCGTGCAGGACATGGGCGACAGCTGCATCACACAGTGATGCTACGCTACACTAGGCTAGGCTACGCTATGCGCAGGACATGGGAGCCAGCTGCATCACACAGTTATGCAACGCTAGGCTAGGCTTGGCTACACGCAGGACACGGGAGACAGCTCATCACACAGTGATGCTATGCTAGGCTACGCTAGGCTAGGCTACGCTGCGTGCAGGACATGGACGACAGCTGCATCACGCAGTGACCGCTACGAACGGGAAGCGTCCTCAAAAAAGGGAATTGCAAAGAAGAGGACTTGTGTTTTTATTTCATTTAAACTGTAAAGTTCTATATATACGTCAAAGGAAGTTTTATTTTATTTTGTTTTTATTTAATCTGCAGTTCTACGTTTCAAAGAAGGGATTGTGAATGTAGGACCAAAACTGTGAATCGTTTTTTTATACGCGGTTAGCGGGCGGTTAGCGCTTAGCGGTTGGTTAGCGCTTACATGTTAGCGGTTAGCGGGCGGTTAACACTTAGCGTTAGCGGTTAGTGGGCGGTTAGCGGTTAGCAGGCGGTTAGCGCTTAGCGTTAGCGGTGAGCAAAAAACAACTGCTGCTCTTGTGCTCAAAGTGCCTGTGTTTGAGTGGCAGGTCATTCCGGCCAATTAGCTGCCTGCTGCCTCACCATGCACTTTTCCATCCAATCATCTTGTGAGGTCTGCGCCAGGCGGGGCAGTATTCTGATTGACAGCTCGTCTGATTGACAGCTCGTCTGATTGACAGCTCGTCTGCGTCTCGCCAGCGATGAAGCGTTTCTCGACGTGACCGCGAGCGACAACGCTCCGCGCAGTGACGTCGGCCACTCCCCTCTTTGAGCGAGGTTTCACCTCGGCTCCGCCCCCAACACTTTTTTTTTTATTGGTTGAGATCTGCGCCAGTGGTTGCCATTGGTTGAGATCTGCGCCAGTGGTTCCCATTGGTTGAGATCTGCACCAGTGGTCTCCGACCCCCAGGGGGGTCCTCAAGGTTTTCTATTCAATGGTTTTGCTAGAAAGGCGTTCATACGGTTCACTTTAAACAGTGAAGTTAAAGGTGTTCATACGGTTCACTTTAAACAGTGAAGTTAAAGGTGTTCATACGGTTCACTTTAAACAGTGAAGTTAAAGGTGATACATTTCTTTGATATAAAGGCTTTGTTGCTCATGTGTTGCTTGATTTTTATCCTGTAGTCCTGACTGTACACAGGAGGTTGAGGCCTCGTATAGGCCACGGAATGAGTCTTAACCAGCCACACATGGACTAGTGGAGTGAGTTTTAACCTGCCACACATGGACTAGTGGAGTGAGTTTTAACCAGCCACACATGGACTAGTGGAGTGAGTTTTAACCTGCCACACATGGACTAGTGGAGTGAGTCTTAACCAGCCACACAAGGACTAGTGGAGTGAGTCTTAACCAGCCACACAAGGACTAGTGGAGTGAGTTTTAACCAGCCACACATGGACTAGTGGAGTAAGTTTTAACCATCCACACATGGACTAGTGGAGTGAGTCTTTACCAGCCACACATGGACTAGTGGAGTGAGTCTTTACCAGCCACACATGGACTAGTGGAGTGAGTCTTTACCAGCTACACATGGACTAGTGGAGTGAGTCTTAACCAGCCACACATGGACTAGTGGAGTGAGTCTTAACCAGCCACACATGGACTAGTGGAGTGAGTTTTAACCAGCCATACATGGACTAGTGGAGTGATTTTTAACCAGCCACACATGGACTAGTGGGGTGAGTTTTAACCTGCCACACATGGACTAGTGGAGTGAGTCTTAACCAGCCACACATGTACTAGTGGAGTGAGTTTTAACCAGCCACACATGTACTAGTGGAGTGAGTTTTAACCAGCCACACATGGACTAGTGGAGTGAGTTTTAACCAGCCACACATGTACTAGTGGAGTGAGTCTTAACCAGCCACACATGTACTAGTGAAGTGAGTTTTAACCAGCCACACATGGACTAGTGGAGTGAGTTTTAACCCGCCACGTTACGTAACACCCAGATTCAAACGTCAGAACAGAACACAACTCTGGGGTGAGGAAATATAATTCAAATAATTCCAGACTATTTTTTTTTGCTGTGTCGGATTGTTCTTGTTTCCAGGCTACGATTTTTATTATTATTATTTGTTAATTAATAACGTTAACCCTTCCCGTCCTGGTCAGTCACTGTGGGCTAAAATCCTGACCTTATACGACCTGGTGTTGCACAGCAGATCTACAAGCTCACAGCCACACAGGATCTACAAGCTCACAACGTATGCTTGTGGATCTGCCATGTTTCGTGGTGTCGGATCTTTAAGGGGAGAAGCAGTCATGAAAAATATAACTTTTATAATAATTAAGATGTTTTGAAACCAGGAATGTGATGTAATCTTTATTTTATATTTTATTTGTATGCTTTATATGTATGATTTTAGATGAAAAGAAACTTACGTTACAAAGTGTGTAAATCATCGCATGTTTCGGTGAATGTGTCGCCGTGTGTGCGTGTGTGTATCGTCAGGGCACAACGAACGCATCATTAGCATGATTAATTAGCCTGCCCGATTAACGACAAATACCGGTTTGTTTTTCCATGGCGTTCGTTCTGTGTATCTGACGAACATTTTGACCAAACGTCTTAACCGCGAGCGATAACGTCTATAAAACAGTAGATATCTACAGCGATAACGTCTATAAACGGTATTTATAGGGTGGGGGGTCGGGGGGGGGGGGGTCCCTGTAACAACATATTTTCAGATGGGGGTCAGAGGCCGATTACATTTGATTTTTGGGGGTCCTTGAGATTAAATAGTTTGAGAACGACTGACATAGAAAAACACAGGGTTTTCAGAAATCTGTCATGATTTTAGAAGACATTTGTAGGCTACAGTAGTAATCAGTTCTGGGTCCTAAAAAAATGGGTTTAAATAAAACCGCATTGGGTTCTTAGAAAGCGTTGAACATTAAGTGTTCTATCTATGCAAAACTTCCACACGCTCTGCCAGCACGTCATAGACGCGTCCAACCGGTGACTGTACGCCACCTCGTTACCGCTCGTTAAGACGCTCCGACCTCGTCTCGTTAGGACCATAATGCTAATGTTCCAAATTTGCCCTTAAATAAAAACAATAAAATAAAAAAAGCCATACCAATTAGAGGCACAAACAATGCATAATATGAACTCAGGTTGCAACATATAGGAGAGACCTGACCAATGTATCGCTAACCGCATAACACGTTACGGGACGTTTACGGACTCTCCCGTTAGAGTACTGAAGTCACACCCCCCCCCCCCCCACACACAGGTAACCCCCCTGGTTCTCTGTGTGTGTGTGTGTGTGTGCGCGCGCTTGTGTGTGTGTACGTGCACTGTACACGCGCGTGCACTTGTATTATTATGTATTACTTGCCGAAGCAAAACGACCACCGCAAAAACAACAGCAGAATTTGAGGGGGAACAGAAAGTGTTCTAATGCGATTCATGGAAAACGACGCCCTTCTCACAATAATACAAATGTGCGTGTGTGTGTGTGTGTGTGTGCACGTGCATGCCTGTGTGTGTGTGTGTGTGTCCGCGCACGTGCATGTGTGTGTGTTCTACTCACAACTGGCTGGCTTCCAGAAGAGTGTTAATTTGTCTAACGGTATTAAAATAATAACACAGAGTTTCTACTGTTACAGTTAGCTGTTAGCTGTTAGCTTCTACTGTTCCAGTTTACTAGCTCTGGACATTGCGATTTGCAGCTTGGAGTTGATCGGATGCCAAAACGCTCAATTTATTTAGAAATAACAAACAAAAAAAACAAAAAAAACACACAACAAAAAAGTATTAAGACGTATTTTTTACATGTTCAAAGCAGAGCGTTGGGATTTCACTTTGTTTGTACAGACGGCAAATAAATGATATTTTTATAACATCTGAGTGCTTCAAGGTGTGTGTGTGTGTGTGAGTGTGTGTTTATATTTTCCAATTACAATTTACAATGTAGGCTATTCATTTTTTATCAGCCTCTCTTAATCCAGAGAGGCAGAACACATGGTGATACATCACATACATAGAAATAGAACAACAAATGGTGATACATCACATATAGAGATATAACAATAGAACAACACATTGTTATACATCATTTTTTATTCGCCATCAATCCAAAATGGTTAGTTGTTACCCAATTAAAAGTGCTTGCGTGTTATTTTCATTTGTGTGACTGGATCTGGCAAAAAGGCCCTCATTTCCACCAGAGTAATTTTTCAGATTTACAGATTATTAAAGTACAGAATGTAAACTTTCATATGATGTATCATTCAATGAAATCGGAAAATATTTGAAGGAGATAATATGACCATTTTAAAATGATTGTACCGTTTTACCCAGACCTGAGAAAAGGCCCTTTGAAAACTGTGAATATTTAATGTATAGAGCCCGCCTACCATATCCGGTAACACTTCCACGCTCACATTACATGCAAACCACGGAGGCCGTTTCCGTATCCGCTTTGGATCGGAACTAGCAGCCATAACGCGAGTATATATTAGCCGTAATTCACAGTGTTGCCATGTCCGCTTAGTCTAAGCGATTTTGGGCTTGTTTTTTCAGTTGCTAGTATTTACAATATTGGTGGTTTTGTTTAACTTTCAAATAATATATTCCAAATATTTAACTTCTTTCAATAGCAGATCTACAAGCTCACAACAAGTTGGCAATATAAAAGTGGCTTCTTCTTGGCTTGTTTTCATAGAGCTGATCGCTTGTTTCTGCCACACAATGTGGCAACACATCACCGTTAGCCGTTAGCTTCAGGGCTGTTTCACCATCTAACAGACGAAATAACTGCGTCACAGTGGCGACGACACGACACTGTTTATGTCACTAGTAGGGACGATGACAACGCGTTGTTTTATGGACGCGGAAAAACGTTTAAAAACTACGTTTTAGTGACGTGACGTGCTAACAAAATGGCGGCCGTTTGTTGTCATTGTTGTTATGCTGCGTTCGTTTCCTGCTTCCTGTAACGACGTCACGGCACTGTTTGGAGGGCCGTTTGAGACGGGAGGAACAAACAAACAAACTAATGTCGAACAACATTAATGTCTTTAATTCCACAACAACGCAGTGAGAGAATTGTCCAGGTGAGTTAATGATAATGTTAGTCAGCTGTTTAAACAACACATACATGATTGATGAACCACAGACAAACATTATAAACTATATATTATAATTTGTTTTAACAACGGGGCTGTAGACCTACAACATTAACGTCTTTATGTGACCAGCAGGTGAGTTATGCATTGTTCAGTCAGCTGTTTGAGCAAATACATTAAACCACAAACTAACAAACGGATGTTTTATTTAACCATGGACTGTTTGTTGTTCAGTTAACAACAGGTACAATTGTCCAGGTGAGTTAATTATATTGTCAGACGTCAGTCAGCTGTTTAAGCTACAGAGACATATTGATGAACCACAGACAAACATAAACATATCATATCATTTATACATTTAACCTGGGACTATGGGACTATGGGGTGTTGTGCTAATTTGCTTATTTCCATCGCTCAAAATTATAATTTCTTTGGTCAGGCTCTATACTTGCATGGCCTCACCCCCCGAACCCACCTCACCCCTGAATGAAATGAATACATTGTAAAGAAAGAGCTTTGAGCACTTGTAAAAGCACTATAAAAATGCAATTCATTCATTATATTACTACTTTACAGAGTAATGAGTAGTGTAAGGTTTTACTCTGTCAAAACAGTAATATTATACCTGTTACTTTGTAAAGAAAAAATAGCACATAGGCTATTACATATTAGTCAGGATTTGTTGACTACCGTTTGAAAACATTTAATTTAAAAGTTCAAAGAGAGATTGCTGCTTTATTTTCTGGCTGACGTGACTCTTCTTCTTAATATTATTATTCAAAACTATTGGATTCAGTTCTAAAAGTATCTGATGTGTTGTTGGGCCAACTGGCCACAAGGCGGCACTGTTGTATTTTGCAGGTTGGTCACACATTTGGCTTACTTTCCCTAACTACTCTCTCTCCACTCTCCTTCCCTCCCTCCCTCTCCTCCAGGTGATGACCTCCTTCTCCCTCTCTCGGCTGCCTGGTGCTTCACCCCTGCTCGGGTCAGAGTTCAGCTGTGACGTCACCAACGGGGAGGTGGCTCCCGGTGCGTCGTTGCGGGTGACGGTCACTTACGCCCCGCTGGCCGCAGACGCAGTCTCTGTCGACTACCTGTCCCTGAACTATCCCGGATCGCTCAGCAAAGCCCTGCTCAAACTCACCGGGAAATGTATAGGTAGGTATACAGGTGCACTATGAATCGTTTTAGGGCGAGAAGAAGCGAACAGGCAGTGGGTGAGGGCACATTTTCATAATTGTTCAAACTTCGTATACCGGTACTTCTTAGACTTTCAGAAAATATGAGATTTATAAGCTCACAACATGTTGTGATGTGATGTCTTGTGAGCTTGTGTTAGCAAGACACCATTGTACGTCTAAGTATAAAGTAGGGATTTAGTGGTTAACCGTTTTGCTTTTGGAAAGCTCTCGTTAATGGCAGTGGTGGAAAGTAACTACATACATTTACTTAAAGATGGAGTGCCACCATTTTTGTATTTTTCCAGTTTTCCATGTGTCTATGAGGTGACAGTACTTCATTAGACACCCTGGAGTTGTTTTTATGTGCAATGGTGTATTAACTTTGTATTTAGGGGTTCTTCCTGGAGGCTGAACCCTTGAAAGTCAAACGTGCCAATGAAATAAACAGTAATATAGTGACACCACACTATCAGCCCCTCCCCTAACCCCTCCCCCTTTATCATACAACTACAGCTGTGGGTGCGGCTTCAGTTCAGGTGGATCACCACCCATCACCACCCACCAGGCAATCCAGGCATACTTAATGAACTGGTGGGCGTGTCCACATAAAAGCATGATTTTAACAAATACTGTACACTTTTTGGAAAAAGTTCTTCCCCCTTATATTGTAATAATACCTGATGATCATGTTTTAGGGTGGGAAAAAATGGTGGCACTCCATCTTTAAGTTCTGTACTTATGTTCAATTTTGAGTGTTTCCATTTTCTAGAACTTTTACTTCTCAACTACATTCTTTTGAAAACTTTAGTTACTTTGTACATCTTCATAATGATGACAAAACATACACTAACCACTTCAGCCCTATATACATTTTGCTGATCTACAAGCTCACATTGCGTTGTGATGTGGCACATTGCTTGTAGATCTGTCATTTTCAAAATATTTGTATACATATGAAAACTTGTCTTGAAATGAGACATTCTGCATAACGAGTAATTTTACTTTTGGTACTTTAAGTACACTGTGATGCCAATACTTTTGTACTTTTTCTTGTAACAAGAGTATTTCTAAAAGATTTAAGTAAAACATTTTAGTACTTTTTCCACCACTGGTTAATGGCACTGTGGTGTTTTCGTATTAAATGGCTGAATGTCTCTCTGTCTGTCCAGGGCCTGTAGTGACCCTGTCCTCTCCTGCAGTGGACTTTGGCTGCGTTGAGCAGGGAGAGGAAGTCGTGCGGAGCGTGGAGCTCCTTAATGCTTCCCCCGCCGAGGCTGTCTACCAGACTGCAAGCTACAGCTGGACCAACAGGGGTCTCTCTGCTTACCTGTAGAGGTCAGGAGGGGCGGGGGTTCTATGCGTGTGTTGTGTTTTTGATATGTTGCAGGGCCCAAGAGTAGAAAACCTGGAAACATAATATATTAACAGGTGAAGACTGTTTTGAAGACCTCATCAAAATAAAATAAGATTAGTTGTTATGTTATGTTGCGTTTTATTTCATACATTTTATTGAGATTTATTTCTATGGATAAACAAGTATACCATTCATGGGCTTAGGGGTAGAGTGGCCGGTAGTCAGCGGGATGGGAAGTTCGATCCCGGGGGCAACCACTAATTGCTCCTGATGTGCAGGTTGGTGACTTCCTCCGCCATCGGTGTGTGAATGGGTGAATGTAATGCACAATCTATGTACTGTAAAAACACTATATGGCCTGGGCCGGCCACGCGGTCCAGCGTGTAGCAGGTTTGAGTCCCAATTACTTTTCCTGCGTGTCTTCCCCCCCCATCTCTCTCCCCAAAAATATCTTTATAAAAATATAAATAAATTAACTAGCATCATTTGCGAAGGCCCTGATTAATTTAGCTTTGTTTCATTTTCGGTTACTGCCTTTTTAATGTTTACTCTTATTTTCTCTGTAAAGCAGTTTGAGTTGCATTTCATGTCATGGAAGGTTCTGCAAAAACAGAGCTCTGAGGACCCCTAGTGGCTCCTCGGAGTTACTGCAGGTGAGGATGCAGAATCTTTGTGGCATAGCATTACACTCGTTTACAAGAGGGATCCACCATGTTCAATTCATCAAAACATTTAGAGACGTACAAATAGACACTTCTATATATATAGCCAAAGAACAGAACAGGAATTCATCATTACCATGGTTGCATTAATTAATACCTGTTTGTTTGTTTTTTTAACCTATATTTAACCAGTAAAAACCACATTGAGACTGAAGTCACTTTTACACAGTGTGAACTGGACAAGAGAAGTCTCTTTTACACAGTGTGAACTGGACAAGAGAAGTCTCTTTTACACAGTGTGAACTGGACAAGAGAAGTCTCTTTTACACAGTGTGAACTGGACAAGAGAAGTCTCTTTTACACAGTGTGAACTGGACAAGAGAAGTCTCTTTTACACAGTGTGAACTGGACAAGAGAAGTCTCTTTTACACAGTGTGAACTGGACAAGAGAAGTCTCTTTTACACAGTGTGAACTGGACAAGAGAAGTCTCTTTTACACAGTGGCCTCAGTTACATGCACAACATGTATTCAGAATGAATTAATTAATTCCGAACAGACATTCTTACCCAACTGTTTACATGGAACCTGAATATATACAAGTATTCCTCAATTGTTTACACGACCAAAGCATTCCTTCTGAATATAACTTTGGACTATAGAGACGGCCAACCCATAACCGTTATCCCTTAACCCATTTTGACCTGAGATCAGATTCTAAAAATGTCTTCTATGTTTTTATGTCAGTTGTGTTCAAACTGTTTCATGTCAAGGACCCCCCCAAAAAAATATATGTAATAGGCCGGCGACCCCCATCTGAAAATATGTTATTCCAGGGATAACATATTACAGGGATTCACAGAAGCAAAGATTTCAGTTAAAAACTTGCTCTGAAAGAATATATTATTCAAAGATTATAGGCACATTTTCACGAACTAGTTACAACATTACGTCATCCTTGAGAGAGTACATGGTGTGTATATGACGTAATGTTGTAACTTGTAACTTGTAACTAGTCCCAGCAAACCAGGCACAGACTGTATGTAGTTGTTCTAGTTACAACTACATACAGAGTATGTAGTTGTAATTTGATTAGCAGTATACTGTGGTTACTTGGTTCCAAAAAGTGAAGACAAGTTTTCTTCAACGGTAAATCTGTGCCTGGTTTGCTGGGACTAGTTACAACATTACGTCATCCTTGAGAGAGTACATGGTGTGTATATGACGTAATGTTGTAACTTGTAACTTGTAACTAGTCCCAGCAAACCAGGCACAGACTGTATGTAGTTGTTCTAGTTACAACTACATACAGAGTATGTAGTTGTAATTTGATTAGCAGTATACTGTGGTTACTTGGTTCCAAAAAGTGAAGACAAGTTTTCTTCAACGGTAAATCTGTGCCTGGTTTGCTGGGACTAGTTACAACATTACGTCATCCTTGAGAGAGTACATGGTGTGTATATGACGTAATGTTACAAGTTACAAGTTACAACATTACGTCATATACACACCATGTACTCTCTCAAGGATGACGTAATGTTGTAACTAGTCCCAGCAAACCAGGCACAGATTTACCGTTGAAGAAAACTTGTCTTCACTTCGAAGAGACCAAGCGAAACGATTACTTGCGCGCTCTGCTTGCGCAAGTAATATGAAGTAAGTACAGCTTTGTGATGTCACTGAGATGTACTTGTTACTGTTACTATTTTTTTTCAGACCTCCAGTTCTAGGCAACACAGAATGGGGTGACTTTTTATTATTATTTCCACAACAGGTATATTAATGACAGTAAAATGTTGAAAATGAGTGGTATCCTGTAGTCACTATTCATTGATTCACTGGGCTACCAAAAAACATAAAAAAAAAGGTTTCTCGCTGTTCTCAGATAATATAGCTGTTAGTGTTTGTCGGTTATTCATTTCTTAACCCATTTTGGGGTGGGAACCCCTTTTGGTGTTAGCATTATGTGGTGCTTTAGCTATTGAAAAATAGCAGATCTACAAGCTTATAGTGGCGCGCTACAAGCTTGTATAGGTCTGCTATTTTTGAAAATTCGTGAAAATGTGCCTATAATCTTTGAATAATATATTCTTTCAGAGCAAGTTTTTAACTGAAATCTTTGCTTCTGTGAATCCCTGTAATATGTTATCCCTGGAATAACATATTTTCAGATGGGGGTCGCCGGCCTATTACATATATTTTTTTGGGGGGGGTCCTTGACATGAAACAGTTTGAACACAACTGACATAAAAACATAGAAGACATTTTTAGAATCTGATCTCAGGTCAAAATGGGTTAAGGGATAACGGTTATGGGTTGGCCGTCTCTATAGTTCAAAGTTATATTCAGAAGGAATGCTTTGGTCGTGTAAACAATTGAGGAATACTTGTATATATTCAGGTTCCATGTAAACAGTTGGGTAAGAATGTCTGTTCGGAATGAATTCATTCATTCTGAATACATGTTGTGCATGTAACTGAGGCCACTGTGTAAAAGAGACTTCTCTTGTCCAGTTCTCACTGTGTAAAAGAGACTTCTCTTGTCCAGTTCACACTGTGTAAAAGAGACTTCTCTTGTCCAGTTCTCACTGTGTAAAAGAGACTTCTCTTGTCCAGTTCACACTGTGTAAAAGAGACTTCTCTTGTCCAGTTCACACTGTGTAAAAGAGACTTCTCTTGTCCAGTTCACACTGTGTAAAAGAGACTTCTCTTGTCCAGTTCTCACTGTGTAAAAGAGACTTCTCTTGTCCAGTTCACACTGTGTAAAAGAGACTTCTCTTGTCCAGTTCACACTGTGTAAAAGAGACTTCTCTTGTCCAGTTCACACTGTGTAAAGAGACTTCTCTTGTCCAGTTCACACTGTGTAAAAGAGACTTCTCTTGTCCAGTTCACACTGTGTAAAAGTGACTTCAGTCTCAATGTGGTTTTTACTGGTTAAATAAAGGTTAAAAAAACAAACAAACAGGTATTAATTAATGCAACCATGGTAATGATGAATTCCTGTTCTGTTCTTTGGCTATATAGAAGTGTCTATTTGTACGTCTCTAAATGTTTTGATGAATTGAACATGGTGGATCCCTCTTGTAAACGAGTGTAATGCTATGCCACAAAGATTCTGCATCCTCACCTGCAGTAACTCCGAGGAGCCACTAGGGGTCCTCAGAGCTCTGTTTGTGCAGAACCTTCCATGACATGAAATGCAGCTCAAACTGCTTTACAGAGAAATGGAGAATAACAGAAAAGACATGAAACATTAAAATAAAAGCAACACACACACACACACACACACACACACACACACACACACACACACACATTTATTTAATTATGTTTTTCTTTCTTTCTTCCTATCCTACTCCAGGAGAGGCGTGGTAGAATCAAATTGATCACACCGATGGCGGAGGAAACCATGCGAGGCACCAACCTGCACATCAGGAGCTATCAGGGGTTCAGAGTCTTGCTCAAGGACTCTTCCACACTAACTCTGGGGGAGCCCACACCACGGGCGAACTACAAAGAAAGGTAAGAAAGCATTCTGGCATGGAATTCTCCATTAATGTCTTTAATTTCACAAGAGATTTGCACACTTCCCAACCCATAACCGTTATCCCTTAAGACATGAAAATCGAATCTGATCTCAGGTCAGAATGGGTTATAATCAGACCCAGTGTGTGTCCAGTGGAAACCTCGTATGAATCTGATCTCAGGTCAGAATGGGTTACAGTGTTTACAGTAGCATTTATTTTATTCTGATGACTGGAAGGAATCCATTCATTCCGAATACATTTCTGCATGTAAATATGGGGCCAGTGCCGTTGCCAATCGCAGCGTTTGGGTGTTTGGATGCTGTTCTTTTTTAGTTCTGGGTTGTTTTGGGTGAAGGTCGCGTGTGCATGGTTACAGGGACTGTGTGCATGGTTACAGGGACTGTGTGCATGGTTACAGGGACTGTGTGCATGGTTACAGGGACTGTGTGCATGGTTACAGGGACTGTGTGCATGGTTACAGGGACTGTGTGCATGGTTACAGGGACTGTGTGCATGGTTACAGGGACTGTGTGCATGGTTACAGGGACTGTGTGCATGGTTACAGGGACTGTGTGCATGGTTACAGAGACTGTGTGCATGGTTACAGGGACTGTGTGCATGGTTACAGGGACTGTGTGCATGGTTACGCAGGGACTGTGTGCATGGTTACAGGGACTGTGTGCATGGTTACAGGGACTGTGTGCATGGTTACAGGGACTGTGTGCATGGTTACAGGGACTGTGTGCATGGTTACAGGGACTGTGCATGGTTACAGGGACTGTGTGCATGGTTAAAGGGACTGTGTGCATGGTTACAGGGACTGTGTGCATGGTTACAGGGACTGTGTGCATGGTTACAGGGACTGTGTGCATGGTTACAGGTACTGTGTGCATGGTTACAGGGACTGTGTGCATGGTTACAGGGACTGTGTGCATGGTTACGGGGACTGTGTGCATGGTTACGGGGACTGTGTGCATGGTTACAGGTACTGTGTGCATGGTTACAGGGACTGTGTGCATGGTTACAGGGACTGTGTGCATGGTTACAGGGACTGTGTGCATGGTTACAGGGACTGCACTTCAAAATATATCTGTGTTTTATTTAGGGCCGGGACTAATTGCGATTCATTTAGATTAATTAACTACAGAAAAATGAATCGCGATTAACTACAGATAAATTAATCGCACCTTTTTTTCACCGTGGAACGTTTTTCACTGGGCGCTTTTCTATAGTACTGAAAACTGGAAATAATAAAAAGTCACCCCATTTTGTGTTGCCTAGAACTGGAGGTCTGACAAAAAACAGTAACAATATGAAGTAAGTACAGCTTTGTGATGTCACTGAGATGTACTTGTTACTGTTACTCATTTTTTTTCAGACCTCCAGTTCTAGGCAACACAGAATGGGGTGACTTTTTATTATTATTTCCACAACAGGTATATTAATGACAGTAAAATGTTGAAAATGAGTGGTATCCTGTAGTCACTATTCATTGATTCACTGGGCTACCAAAAAACATAAAAAAAAAAGGTTTCTCGCTGTTCTCAGATAATATAGCTGTTAGTGTTTGTCGGTTATTCATTTCTTAACCCATTTTGGGGCGGGAACCCCTTTTGGTGTTAGCATTATGTTGTGCTTTAGCTATTGAAAAATAGCAGATCTACAAGCTTATAGTGGCGCGCTACAAGCTTGTATAGGTCTGCTATTTTTGAAAATTCGTGAAAATGTGCCTATAATCTTTGAATAATATATTCTTTCAGAGCAAGTTTTTAACTGAAATCTTTGCTTCTGTGAATCCCTGTAATATGTTATCCCTGGAATAACATATTTTCAGATGGGGGTCGCCGGCCTATTACATATATTTTTTTGGGGGGGTCCTTGACATGAAACAGTTTGAACACAACTGACATAAAAACATAGAAGACATTTTTAGAATCTGATCTCAGGTCAAAATGGGTTAAGGGATAACGGTTATGGGTTGGCCGTCTCTATAGTCCAAAGTTATATTCAGAAGGAATGCTTTGGTCGTGTAAACAATTGAGGAATACTTGTATATATTCAGGTTCCATGTAAACAGTTGGGTAAGAATGTCTGTTCGGAATTAATTAATTCATTCTGAATACATGTTGTGCATGTAACTGAGGCCACTGTGTAAAAGAGACTTCTCTTGTCCAGTTCACACTGTGTAAAAGAGACTTCTCTTGTCCAGTTCACACTGTGTTAAAGAGACTTCTCTTGTCCAGTTCACACTGTGTAAAAGAGACTTCTCTTGTCCAGTTCACACTGTGTAAAAGAGACTTCTCTTCATCTCTTGTCCAGTTCACACTGTGTAAAAGAGACTTATCTTGTCCAGTTCACACTGTGTAAAAGAGACTTCTCTTGTCCAGTTCACACTGTGTAAAAGAGACTTCTCTTGTCCAGTTCACACTGTGTAAAAGAGACTTCTCTTGTCCAGTTCAAACTGTGTAAAAGAGACAGAAAAAATTATGTTTGTAGCATGTTGCATTCTGTAGATACAGGCAGTTTTATTCCTGCTCAGTTTCACCCTAAACAGGCGTCTGTAAAAATGCTTTTGGAGTTATTTTCTTTTTTTTGAAGAACACTTATATTATGACCATAACATATTCTCTGTTATAGTGACAGAGACATACCATATCTCAAATGAAAGCTATAATCCTCTACTTTCACCAGGAAGAGAGAGTAAATCTCTGTCATCTTTAGTTTTCAAAATGTAGCCATTAGAATGAGTCTAGCACTTTTCAGTCTAGCACTTCAGTCTCTCGTTTTTGACCAGTCACATTTATATACCCATAGCATATTTCTGTAATAATGTGAACATGTCACGGAATATACCAATTGAAAGAGGAGCATTTCCTCTTTAACCAGAAAAAAAGATTATGTTTGTAGCATGTTGCATTCTGTAGATACAGGCAGTTGTATACCTGCTCAGTTTCACACTTAACAGGAATCTGTAAAAATGCGTTTGGAGTCATTTCTTTTTTTTTGAAGCACACTTCTGTTATGCCCATAGCATATTCTCTTTTATAGTGACAGAGGCATACCATATAGCAAATGAAAGCTATAATCCTCTACTTTCACCAGGAAGCGAGAGTAAATCTCTATCATCTTTAGTTTTCAAAATGTAGCCATTAGAATGAGTCTAGCACTTTTCAGTCTAGCACTTCAGTCACTCGTTTTTGACCAGTCACATTTATATACCCATAGCATATTTCTGTAATAATGTGAACATGTCACGGAATATACCAATTGAAAGAGGAGCATTTCCTCTTTAACCAGAAAAAAAAAATATGTTTGTAGCATGTTGCATTCTGTAGATACAGGCAGTTTTATTCCTGCTCAGTTTCACCCTAAACAGGCGTCTGTAAAAATGCTTTTGGAGTTATTTTCTTTTTTTTGAAGAACACTTATATTATGACCATAACATATTCTGTTATAGTGACAGAGACATACCATATCTCAAATGAAAGCTATAATCCTCTACTTTCACCAGGAAGAGAGAGTAAATCTCTGTCATCTTTAGTTTTCAAAATGTAGCCATTAGAATGAGTCTAGCACTTTTCAGTCTAGCACTTCAGTCTCTCGTTTTTGACCAGTCACATTTATATACCCATAGCATATTTCTGTAATAATGTGAACATGTCACGGAATATACCAATTGAAAGAGGAGCATTTCCTCTTTAACCAGAAAAAAAAAATATGTTTGTAGCATGTTGCATTCTGTAGATACAGGCAGTTTTATACCTGCTCAGTTTCACACTTAACAGGAATCTGTAAAAATGCGTTTGGAGTCATTTCTTTTTTTTGAAGCACACTTCTGTTATGCCCATAGCATATTCTCTTTTATAGTGACAGAGGCATACCATATAGCAAATGAAAGCTATAATCCTCTACTTTCACCAGGAAGAGAGAGTAAATCTCTATCATCTTTAGTTTTCAAAATGTAGCCATTAGAATGAGTCTAGCACTTTTCAGTCTAACACTTCAGTCTCAGTCTTCAGTAAAAGAGACTTCTCTTGTCCAGTTCACACTGTGTAAAAGAGACTTCTCTTGTCCAGTTCACACGGTGTAAAAGAGACTTCTCTTGTCCAGTTCACACTGTGTAAAAGAGACTTCTCTTGTCCAGTTCACACTGTGTAAAAGTGACTTCAGTCTCAATGTGGTTTTTACTGGTTAAATAAAGGTTAAAAAAACAAACAAACAGGTATTAATTAATGCAACCATGGTAATGATGAATTCCTGTTCTGTTCTTTGGCTATATAGAAGTGTCTATTTGTACGTCTCTAAATGTTTGGATGAATTGAACATGGTGGATCCCTCTTGTAAACAAGTGTAATGCTATGCCACAAAGATTCTGCATCCTCACCTGCAGTAACTCCGAGGAGCCACTAGGGGTCCTCAGAGCTCTGTTTGTGCAGAACCTTCCATGACATGAAATGCAGCTCAAACTGCTTTACAGAGAAATGGAGAATAACAGAAAAGACATGAAACATTAAAATAAAAGCAACACACACACACACACACACACACACACACACACACACACACACACACACACACACACATTTATTTAATTATGTTTTTCTTTCTTTCTTCCTATCCTACTCCAGGAGAGGCGTGGTAGAATCAAATTGATCACACTGATGGCGGAGGAAACCATGCGAGGCACCAACCTGCACATCCGGAGCTATCAGGGGTTCAGAGTCTTGCTCAAGGACACTTTGACACTAACTCTGGGGAAGCCCACACCACGGGCGAACTACAAAGAAAGGTAAGAAAGCATTCTTTTATTATGCATGTAATGTGCATGTCGACACCATTATTAGAGGAATTATCTAAAAAAAGAACATGTCTTAACGACCGTGGCATCCGGTCCATAATTGGCAGTAAAACGTCTTGTCGTTTAAATGTTTATGTTTATGTTTATGGCACTAAAACGGTTTTAATAGTGTGGTTTACTTTAAAGCTGTTGTTCTATTGTTGTTTTGGGACCCTGTGATTGGGTGGAAAAGAGACATGCTGTTGTTTTGAGACCCTGTGATTGGGTGGAAAAGAGTCATGCTGTTGTTTTGGGACTCTGTGATTGGGTGGAAAAGAGACATGCTGCTGTTTTGGGACCCTGTGATTGGGTGTCTTTCTTTCTTTCTTTCTTGGCAACCTTGTTTTTTCAGTGTTGCACACGTGCAGTCTCCAATGAAGGGCTGTGTGGCGCGCGCACGCGCACACACACACACACACACACACACACACACACACACACACACAGCCCGTGCCGCTCAGTTCGGGCGGGTCTGATTTTCCCTTTGCTGATCTGCTGCATGTGCATGTTGTATGCTGTGAGATTCAAGCTATATATAAGCTTGAATCCTGAAATACAAGCTGTATATTGATTAGTGGAATGTGACTGAATCAGTTCTATTGATTATATGAATGTGACTGAATCAGTTCTATTGATTATATGAATGTGACTGAATCAGTTCTATTGATTATATGAATGTGACTGAATCAGTTCTATTGATTAGTGGAATGTGACTGAATCAGTTCTATTGATTATATGAATGTGACTGAATCAGTTCTATTGATTAGAGGACCCACCAAAATAAATAAATATAGATATCATCCCATTGCTGAAACTATAGTTTAAAACCGTAGCTGTGTGTTTGGACTAGTATGTTTATGTTTATGTGTATTTATTTGATATGGGCATAACAATCACATTGCTCATTGCACAATTGTACAACTTGTAGATGCATCGTTTACAGACCGTGTGTTGGCACGAGTGCTATAGTTTTCACCACTTGTCCACAGGAGACTTTTCTGAAAATACAAAGTTAAAAGAACACCCAATCTAAAAATAAGAAGTACATTCAAGTGAAATTTACGGCAAAGTTACATAACCTGATGAAAAATAGAGTCTGCAACACTGGTATGAAACTCAGCTCCACTGGTTTATTAGATTCGACGTTTCCATCACTTATCGTTTCGATCACATTCCTGAAGAAGATCCTATAATAAGTGATCGAAACGTCGAATCTAATAAACCAGTGGAGCTGAGTTTCATACCAGTGTTGCAGACTCTATTTTTCATCTTGTACTGCCTTTTTGTCTAGCACCTGGGCTAGAGTGGAGGTGCATGCTCTATTTCCTTTGAAAGTTACATAACCTCCAGTACAAAAGCAAACGTAAGCATTCTCGTGACACCAGTCAGGAGCTACATGTGAGCACATGTTGATCTGATTTCAACCATAGTTTGAGACCTCTATAGAACACATTACCATCCGTCTCTAGTTTTAAGACCGTATAGGCAAGGAGTTCCACAAGTTAGCTCCCTTTACTGAAGTACTAGTGGACTAGTAGCCTACACTAGTGGACTAGTGGACTAGTGGCGCTGGCATTACATATAAGATGAACAGACTTGGAATGGGAAATAGAGGAGGAAAATAGATTTTTTTGTAATGTAAAATGTAATGTTTGTACTTTGCATTCTTGGAACGGCTCTTCATGTGTCATGCATTAGGCTATTGGATGCGTGGCAGAGAGTCCACACAAGAATATAAACGTTTTAAATTATATTTATTAAATTAAAGTAATTTAAAGAATGGTAAGTAATCAGGTGTGGGATGTGAGGATATCTGTTAATAATGTCTGCAATGTATGGATGTGTGGAGAGTGCTGTGTGCGTGTTGTGTTAACCCATTTTGGGGCGGGAAACCCCTTTTGGTGTTAGCATTATGTTATGCTTTATAGCTATTGAAAAATATCAGATCTACAAGCTCATAGCGCGCCACCAAGTGGCGCGCTATGAGCTTGTAGGTCTGCTATTTTTTAAAACATCGAAGAACGACTGACATAGAAACATAGCTTTTTCAGAAAACTGTCAACAGCACAACACAGCCATCAAACAAACATGTTTTGTCAAACCATGTGACTTCCATTGGAAATGCATTGGGGCGACAAGACACGACATGTTGTATCCATGCATGGTGCAACAGTGTGAGTTAGCTCGCTGCTTTATAGCAGACAGTTTGAGAGGGGGAAAGGTGGTGGAGTTAGCTGCTTTATAGCAGACAGTTTGAGAGGGGGAGAGGTGGTGGAGTTAGCTGCTTTATAGCAGACAGTTTGAGAGGGGGAGAGGTGGTGGAGTTAGCTGCTTTATAGCAGACAGTTTGAGAGGGGGAGAGGTGGTGGAGTTAGCTGCTTTATAGCAGACAGTTTGAGAGGGGGAAAGGTGGTGGAGTTAGCTGCTTTATAGCAGACAGTTTGAGAGGTGGAAAGGGGGGAAAGGTGGTGGAGTTAGCTGCTTTATAGCAGACAGTTTGAGAGGGAGAGAGGTGGTGGAGTTAGCTGCTTTATAGCAGACAGTTTGAGAGGGGGAGAGGTGGTGGAGTTAGCTGCTTTATAGCAGACAGTTTGAGAGGGGGAAAGGTGGTGGAGTTAGCTGCTTTATAGCAGACAGTTTGAGAGGGGGAAAGGTGGTGGAGTTAGCTGCTTTATAGCAGACAGTTTGAGAGGGGGAGAGGTGGTGGAGTTAGCTGCTTTATAGCAGACAGTTTGAGAGGGGGAGAGGTGGTGGAGTTAGCTGCTTTATAGCAGACAGTTTGAGAGGGGGAGAGGTGGTGGAGTTAGCTGCTTTATAGCAGACAGTTTGAGAGGGGGAGAGGTGGTGGAGTTAGCTGAGAACCACTATCCTAGGGGACACACAGAAACTCTTGTTAAAAATACAATGATGACCACAAACAAAGTGATAGAATTCTTGTATTCAACATTTTTATTAGAGTAAAAAGTACAGTATTGGCATCAAAACACACTCAAAGTACCACAAAGTAAAGCGTATCCATTACGAGATTTGTAATATATTTTTGAAAGTTCTACAAGTTCCCAAAGTGACGCGTCACACGCGATACGATGTGAGCTTGTAGATCCACCACAGTCACTGTAGTCACTGTATAATTGTTTTATGTTTAAAGGATCACTTCACCCCTTTTGCAACCAGATCTTATTTTAATTATGTTTGGGGAGAATTATTCATTTCATGAATAATTCATAAAATGTGTTTTTAGATATTTAAGTATTGTATAAGTATAAGTGTCTATGATGTCATGGACACTTGGACTCACCTCCTTCCTGGACTACATGTTGTCTCAGTAAGACAGTAAGCTCCTCCCCCTATCCACAAGGAGGAGCAGTGCACCAAAGCATTATGGGAATTGTAGTCCAGGAAGGAAGAGAGCCCAGTGTCCATCCATGACATCATGGACACTTTGAAATACTAAAATATCTAAAAACACATTTTTATTAGCCACATAAAAACCCTCAGGAAATGGTTTCCTGTCTCCCAAAACATCATTGAAATCAGATCTGGTTGCAAAATGGGCGAAGTGTCCCTTTAAAATTTAAAGGGACACTTCGCCCCTTTTTGCAACCAGATCTGACACATTTAAAGTTTAAATGTTTGCTTTGCAAACGGCACATTTATACAACTCTAAAAGATTATTTACATTTCTCTGTTCACACTTTTTAACATTTGATCACCTTCTTCAAACTAAACAAAACACTATGAAACATCACACAATATATTACGGGTGTAATGATTATTTTTTAACATGGACGATATTGGTTCATTATGACGATACGATACGGTTCAGAGATTTAAAATCCATACAGTAACTATTTAGCTAAGAAATTAGGTCTGTGTGAAACTTGTGGATAGTGCAGTTTTTTTTAATGAAAATGTATGAATATAAATAAGTAAACACAGTGATTCTCTGGAAAATACATAGACAATTCTTTTAAACACATTATAGACAAACCCTCACCTGACATGAACACAGATAATACACACATTATGGACAAACCCACACCTTGACATGAACACAGAGAATACACACATTATGGACAAACCCACACCTTGACATGAACACAGAGAATACACACATTATGGACAAACCCACACCTTGACATGAACACAGAGAATACACATCACATTATGGACAAACCCTCACCTTGACATGAACACAGAGAATACACACATTATGGACAAACCCTCACCTTGACACGAACACAGAGAATACACACATTTATCAATAGACCAACTTTAGCGAAAAGTAATGAAACCCTTTCTTTTTTTCCTTCTAAAATTGCTAAATATTGATGGGATAGATTATTTGCATTTCAAAAAGGTACCGTACAAAGCCAGTGTCAGGAAGGGACTAGTGGACAAGAGATCCAGTATAAGTAATTTTACACTTGGTTGCATGCTGAAAACGACGAGTGGCCCAGGAAATGAATCCCAATGCATTTTCCTCATAGGCTTTTCTTAAAGTATTTATTTAAAGACTGTTACGCCGCGGACAAAGCCAACTCGGATCGTGACAAATCATGACAATGAACACAATGTTTTGGGGCCGATCAAACAATTTATAAGAAGAAAAACAAAACAAATAGTGTTGTCTCCTGACTTTATTTTCTTCTTTCTAATGATTTGATCGGCCCCAAAACATTGTGTTCATTGTCATGATTTGTCACGATCCGAGTTGGCTTTGTCCGCGGCGTAACCGTCTTTAAATGAATACTGCGACAATCTATCGTCGACTAGTTGCTTAAAGCCCTACTTCAGCTGGTGCTCTCCGCCATCAGGGGGAGGTGTCAGGTTGCGGGGTTCTCCGTCTCAGCCTTGTGATTGGTCATCAGGGGGGGGAGGTGTCAGGCGGTGCTCTCCGTCTCAGCCTTGTGATTGGCCGTCAGGGAGTTGTTGGCGAAGCGGGATTGGAGAGCGATGGAGGAGGGAGGGGCCGACCTCCTCCCCCTGCACAGCAGGTAGAAGATCTCCACCACGTTGAGCAGCAGGGAGACACCTGGTGGACACATTTAATACTGCAGCTTAGAGCAGGGAGACGCCTGGTGGACACATTTAATACTGCAGCTTAGAGCAGGGAGACGCCTGGTGGACACATTTAATACTGCAGCTTAGAGGAGGGTTTAACCCTGTGAGAACCACTGACATAGAAACATGAGGTTTAACCCTGTGAGAACCACTGACATAGAAACATGAGGTTTAACCCTATTTCAGAAAACTGTCAGGATTTAGAAGCCTTTTCTATAGAATACACAGACACGACAACGCATATTCAGGGCGGAGTCACCACCCCCAGGGTAAGTTGCTCTCGTTCACTGCAATGCAATTTGCGGCATTTCCAAAACAATATTGCGCAGAGTAGCGATTATCAAATGTATTTGCAATGACATACGTTGAAAGATCTGTTGCCCCGTGGACAAGGCAACGCTACCTCCGCAAGTTAGATATTATCAGCATAGATGTTTGTCCGTATGTGATTAAGGATTGGAAAAAGTTGCATTGGCAGCCATAGAAAATTCTGCCCAGGGTAAAAAAACGGATGTGACGTTTTTGGGCGTTCCGGTCTTGTTCCGTGTCAGTGTATGGGCCTCAGGCCTGAATGGGTTTAGACTCACATGCGACGACCAGCATGAAGATGATGAAGATGGTCTTCT
The DNA here is from genome assembly GCF_963924005.1 of Protomyctophum bolini. Lineage (NCBI taxonomy): Eukaryota > Metazoa > Chordata > Actinopteri > Myctophiformes > Myctophidae > Protomyctophum > Protomyctophum bolini. Next base: position 40,556,148 of record NC_137880.1, on the reverse strand, counting down.
CCGTCGGCCGCGACATGTAGCATTCCACCGTGAAGGGACAGGGGGCCCTCGAGCACACGATGCTGTAGGGAGGGAGGGGCCACACGTTATAGTTATAGAGACATGTAGGGCCCTTTGTGTTGGCGTTGCTGTTTACCGTCCCTCTAAAAGACTACCCAGGGAGTCAGGGACCTCTCACAGACTGCCCAGGCAGTCAGGGACCTCTCACAGACTGCCCAGGGAGTCAGGGACCCCTCACAGACTGCCCAGGGAGTCAGGGACCCCTCACAGACTGCCCAGGGAGTCAGGGACCTCTCACAGACTGCCCAGGGAGTCAGGGACCTCTCACAGACTGCCCAGGGAGTCAGAGAGTAGTAGTATTTTATAAAAACGTACCGTGGGTCCATGATGAAGCCGTAGAGATAGTACTGTCCTACGATGAACGCCACCTCCAGGACGATCCGGAAGAATATGGTGGCCATGTAGCTGCCCAGGAGGTTACCTAGAAACACAGGACACAGTGTGAGGCGTAACACCCTGTAGGAGGTCACCTAGAAACACAGGACACAGTGTGAGGCGTAACACCCTGTAGGAGGTCACCTAGAAACACAGGACACAGTGTGAGGCGTAACACCCTGTAGGAGGTCACCTAGAAACACAGGACACAGTGTGAGGCGTAACACCCTGTAGGAGGTCACCTAGAAACACAGGACACAGTGTGAGGCGTAACACCCTGTAGGAGGTCACCTAGAAACACAGGACACAGTGTGAGGCGTAACACCCTATTATAGGAGGTCACCTAGAAACACAGTACACAGTGTGAGGCGTAACACCCTATTATAGGAGGTCACCTAGAAACACAGGACACAGTGTGAGGCGTAACACCCTGTAGGAGGTCACCTATAGAAACACAGGACACAGTGTGAGGCGTAACACCCTATTATAGGAGATCACCTAGAAACACAGGACACAGTGTGAGGCGTAACACCCTGTAGGAGGTCACCTATAGAAACACAGGACACAGTGTGAGGCGTAACACCCTGTAGGAGGTCACCTAGAAACACAGGACACAGTGTGAGGCGTAACACCCTATTATAGGAGGTCACCTAGAAACACAGGACACAGTGTGAGGCGTAACACCCTGTAGGAGGTCACCTAGAAACACAGGACACAGTGTGAGGCGTAACACCCTGTAGGAGGTCACCTAGAAACACAGGACACAGAGTGAGGCGTAACACCCTGTAGGAGGTCACCTATAGAAACACAGGACACAGTGTGAGGCGTAACACCCTGTAGGAGGTCACCTAGAAACACAGGACACAGTGTGAGGCGTAACACCCTGGAACAACATATTTTCAGATAACTGACATGAAATAGTTTGAGAACCACTGACAGAAACATAGGGTTTTTTTTACCAGAAAACTGTCAGGATTTAGACGACATTTGTAGAATAAATCGCCCTCAGGTCTAAATTGGTTTATACCTTTTGATCTTGACGTGTCCAATCATGTCGGAGTATTAACGTATACCTTTGATCTTGACGTGTCCAATCGCGTCGGAGTATTTTGGCGGTGTGATGAGCAGGTCTCCGCCCCCCGCCGCCATGCGCTCCCTCAGCTTGTTCTCTGAGTGGATGACGTGCATCACGTGACCCAGGTACAGCAGTGTGGGCGTCGACACGAAGACGATCTGGAGCACCCAGAAACGCACGTGGGAGATGGGGAAGGTGTGGTCGTAGCACACGTTCTTACAGCCCACCTGTTTGGTGTTGCACACCATGTTGGACTGCTCATCTCCCCACACCTGTTAACCACAGGACAGGTGTTAGCCTGTTAGCCACACCTGTTAACCACAGGACAGGTGTTACACTGCTCATCTCCCCACACCTGTTAACCACAGGACAGGTGTTACACTGCTCATCTCCCCACACCTGTTAACCACAGGACAGGTGTTACACTGCTCATCTCCCCACACCTGTTAACCACAGGACAGGTGTTACACTGCTCATCTCCCCACACCTGTTAACCACAGGACAGGTGTTACACTGCTCATCTCCCCACACCTGTTAACCACAGGACAGGTGTTACACTGCTCATCTCCCCACACCTGTTAACCACAGGACAGGTGTTACACTGCTCATCTCCCCACACCTGTTAACCACAGGACAGGTGTTACACTGCTCATCTCCCCACACCTGTTAACCACAGGACAGGTGTTACACTGCTCATCTCCCCACACCTGTTAACCACAGGACAGGTGTTAGCCTGTTAGCCACACCTGTTAACCACAGGACAGGTGTTACACTGCTCATCTCCCCACACCTGTTAACATCGTACATAGAAAGCATAGGTGGACGCCAGGCTAAAATGACGTATAGTGGATCTCTCGTCCACTATGCTCCCTTCCTAGTGGATCTCTCGTCCACTATGCTCCCTTCCTAACATTTTAGTCTAGTTTTCGTCATTTGTTGACGTAACTGTCACTATATTTAGTCTCATAGTTTTAGTCGTCATGGCTTATAGTTTTCATGTAGTTTTCCTCGGTGAAAAACAGGTAGTCGACGAACTTATTTCGTCTTAGTTTTATAGTCGACAGAAACAACTTCTTGTCTGTACATGATGAATAAACAGACTTATACATTAACCTTCTGTACATGATTGCGAACGCCGTGAGCACTTACTATGAGACCTAGCAGATCATGTCTGTCTGTGTGTGTGTCTGTCTGTCCCGCTTTTGTGCCCATATATGGAGCTGAGTGATTTGTTTGTGATTGATGCAAGTGTCTGTCCCGCTGTTACGTCACCATGACTCAGCCATAACCATATAAGGAGTCCCCAAAGCAGCTATACGTCCAAAACCCAAATATGTACGAGCTGCGTTCGCTTCCCGCGTTTGCGCGTCTTACTGGTGAATAAACAGACTTCTACAGTACCTTCTCAGCTCCGGCTCCCAGAACCATGATCCTGAATATGAACAGAACCGACAGCCACACCTTCCCCACCACCGTGGAATGGGTCTGGACCTTGTCCAATAGGGAGGACAGGAATCCCCACTCCCCCATCTGGTAATTAGAATATTATCATTAATATCAATGAGTCTGGAACAATAATAATAATAATAATAATACGTTCCTGTCCAATTAAACCTCATAACTCCATTTTTGAAGTTTAGATTTTTTTTCTTCCATAAATCAGTGGAAAAAACGTCTGTGCGTTGTTTCGAAAATATTGAACCAATGAAAAGTAGTAAACACATTGGACAAAACATCTTAACTCCATTGGACCCTCAAACTGTCTGATAATATAAAGCAGCTAACTCCACCACCTCTCCCCCTCTCAAACCGTCTGCTATAGAGCAGCTAACTCCACCACCTCTCCCCCTCTCAAACTGTCTTCTATAAAGCAGCTAACTCCACCACCTCTCCCCCTCTCAAACCGTCTGCTATAGAGCAGCTAACTCCACCACCTCTCCCCCTCTCAAAACGTCTGCTATAAAGCAGCTAACTCCACCACCTCTCCCCCTCTCAAACTGTGTTCTATAAAGCAGCTAACTCCACCACCTCTCCCCCTCTCAAACTGTCTTCTATAAAGCAGCTAACTCCACCACCTCTCCCCCTCTCAAACTGTCTTCTATAAAGTTGCTAACTCCACCAACTCTCCCCCTCTCAAACTGTCTTCTATAAAGCAGCTAACTCCACCACCTCTCCCCCTCTCAAACTGTCTTCTATAAAGCAGCTAACTCCACCAACTCTCCCCCTCTCAAAACGTCTGCTATAAAGCAGCTAACTCCACCACCTCTCCCCCTCTCAAACTGTCTTCTATAAAGCAGCTAACTCCACCACCTCTCCCCCTCTCAAACTGTCTTCTATAAAGCAGCTAACTCCACCACCTCTCCCCCTCTCAAACCGTCTGCTATAAAGCAGCTAACTCCACCACCTCTCCCCCTCTCAAACTGTCTTCTATAAAGCAGCTGGGACCCTCCCAGAAGCAAAGATTTGAGTTAAAAACGTTCGCTCTGAAATAATATATATTCAAAGATTTGAGCCACATTTTCAAGATATTTCAAAAACGAATAGCAGACCTACAAGCTCGTAGCGCGCCAGCTTGTAGGTCTGCTATTTTTCAATAGCTAAAGTATAACATAATGCTTTGAAACAACAAAATGGAGTTAGTAAACATTAGTTATATGAGCCTTTAAACATTACAACATAGCAAAACTATTGGTACAGTATGTTATAAATTATTTAGAAGTAAAATGTACCTTTTAAATGTGTGTGTGTGTGTGTGTGTGTGTGTGTGTGTGTGTGTGTGTGTGTGTGTGTGTGTGTGTGTGTGTGTGTGTGTGTGTGTGTGTGTGTGTGTGTGTGTGTGTGCGTGTGTTATCTTTACATTTAAATGTAAGTAAAGGCATTCGGACAAACAAAAAATATCTACCAAAAAAATAAATCATAAAATGCATTTTTGTGACAAGCAAAACAACACAAGAAGATGGCTAAATATTTAGTATTGCAAGTGTACATATTTGTACACGTGTGCTATATTAATTATTAAAAAAAATATTTGATGTTTTGTGATTTATAATTATGAAAATAGAACATTATTCACGTTGAAATTCCAACACAAATATGAACTGAAATATACACAAACTGCCTATACTATAGTACTGTATATTGTAAGTAGTATTTTGTGTACAGTAAGAAGTACAGTAAGACTTACAGTAAGTGTCCAACATGCATATATTATTAATTACCTTTTAAGTGTGATCGTCTGGTAACGCTGACAGTGTTTAAGAAGTGAAGCGTTGCAGGCACTCTGCCGAACCGCCCTGCCGCGCAACCTTGGACTTTAGCTGTGTGTGTGTGTGTGTGTGTGTGTGTGTGTGTGTGTGTGCGCGTGTGTGTGCGCGTGTGCGCGTGTGTGCGTGCTGTTTTTGGTGTGTTTACGCTGATGACTGACAAGGTTAATGTTTGACACGTTGATGGACAAAGAACAGAGATATTGTACCGGAGTACTGAAATACTGAAATACTACAGTACTGAAATACTACAGTCAAAATATACTGTTTTATGATGAATTCCTGTTCTGTTCTTTGGCTATAATAGAAGTGTCTATTTGTACGTCTCTAAATGTTATGATGAATTGAACAAAGTGGACCCTGTTTGTAAACAAGTCTTAGTGTAATGCTTAATTGGGTCGTACAGTCAAAATATACTACAGTCAAAATATACTACAGTCAAAGTATACTACAGTTAAAATATACTACAGTCAAAGTATACTACAGTCAAAATATACTACATTCAAAATATACTACAGTTAAAATATACTACAGTTAAAACAATTTAACAAAAAATACTAAATAAACAATGTATAGTTAAAATACTACATTTAATAAATACACACACAATCACAAACTACTCTATTCTCCCCATAGGTTTACAGGTACGACACACACACGCACGCACGCACGCACACAGTGGCGTGCACAGACATCTAGAGGGGCAGGGGCTCAAGTGGAAAAAAGGGCACCTTGTGCAGCGAGTGGAACCGGCCGGTTGCCTTAATAGTGTTAGATTTATAGATTTTAATAGTGTGAGATTTATTGATTTTAATAGTGTGAGATTTATAGATTTTAATAGTGAGATTTATAGATTTTAATAGTGTGAGATTTATAGATTTTAATAGTGTGAGATTTATAGATCTGTAAAAGTTTGACAATTATAGATTTTTAATAGTATGAGATTTATAGATTTTTAATAGTGAGATTTATAGATGTTTAATAGTGTGAGAATTATAGATTTTTAATAGTATGAGATTTATGGATTTTTAATAGTGAGATTTATATATTTTTAATAGTGAGATTTATAGATTTTAATAGTGTGAGATTTATTGATTTTAATAGTGTGAGATTTATAGATTTTAATAGTGAGATTTATAGATTTTAATAGTGTGAGATTTATAGATTTTAATAGTGTGAGATTTATAGATCTGTAAAAGTTTGACAATTATAGATTTTTAATAGTATGAGATTTATAGATTTTTAATAGTGAGATTTATAGATGTTTAATAGTGTGAGAATTATAGATTTTTAATAGTATGAGATTTATGGATTTTTAATAGTGAGATTTATATATTTTTAATAGTGAGATTTATAGATTTTTAATAGTGTGAGATTGATAGATTTGGGGCCTAAATAATATATTAGAAGCTTTGTATCAATAATTGCAGCAATGTCACCATGGTTCACATACTGTACAGTGTACACTGTACATACAAGTTTTTATTTTCCTCCAAAAGGGGAGGGGCTGCTCTAGTGCGTGCGTGCGTGCCATGCTCGTAAAACTATGAGGAGAATAAAGTGTAAATGTAAATTTCAGGGAAAATATCTACTGCTGGTAATCAAAATATATTATACTAGATAAAGTGCCAATCGGCACAGGTCTCCACCAGGGCAGGTCAGGTTGTTGGCCTCCTGGTGGCGCTATATAACAGGCCCGTTGAGGAGTATTTGGGGCAGAGGTTCGTCGTTGGCATCCAGGGAGTGTGTGAGCGAAGTTTGGCATGGATCGGGTTAACACACATTATGCCTTGGACGTGTATAGGCGTCTTTAGGTCTTTTTCATTGGTATATTGATGTTTATATATATATATATATATATATATACGGCCTCTCCTCCTGCACCATACTCTCGCACGCTTCCGTTCACTTCCCTGTTTACGGTAGGGAGTGGGGGACTCCCACCATGGGACTCGGCCAATCAGTGAATACCTTTACGACCACTGGATGAATGGAAAGTGTTTCCTACACAGATACAAAAACCTGAACGCATCCTTTAACCTTTAACCCATTTAAACCCATAAGGACGATGGGATGTTTTTCTAAATCAGGAACTAATTCTGGTCAGTTTTTCTCCTCGTTAGTCGTTAGTCTGGACACCATGACTGTCTCTGCATCAAAAAGACTCACATATTATATATATATATATATATATATATATATATATATATATATATATATATATATATATTATATTTGTCTCCACCAGGCCGAAAGGCCTAGGGAGATAGTTTGTTTTGCACTCCGTCCGTCCGTTATCAGCTAATCTCCGGCACCGTTAAGTAGTTCCGGTCCTTTGTATTGTTGTTCTACCAACTATAGTTCCATGTAGTCACTTCAGGTTCACCTTTGACCTCTGTGTCACATGGTCCAGTATCCCTACGCCAGCAGCAGCACTGAACCATAGTTCCATCATGTGACACACAGAGGTCAAAGGTGAACAACGTAGAAATAGGTCAAGTTAGTTTTGTTGTTCCTGTTGATGAAGTTAATGCTTATAGGAGACACTGCTCTCTCTCTCTCTCTCTCTCTCTCTCTGTCTGTGTATGTATGGGTGTGTGTAATTATGATGCATAAAGTTAATCATCCGATCATTGTTGTATTGATCAGGGAGGGACTGTGTGTGTGTGTGTGTGTGTGTGTGTGTGTGTGTGTGTGTGTGTGTGTGTGTGTGTGTGTGTGTGTGTGTGTGTGCGCGTGCGTGCGCTACAGGGTGTAACAGGATATGAGCCGAGGTCAATTAGGCCTAACTGTAATCCACATTACAACACCAATGTAATTTAAATCCATTGAATTACTTTAATATGTAACTTTGCCCTCATGTCTCTACAATAACTAGACAATGGAGTCATTTCCTTCTACAGCGTCATAGGTCTGTATGTCTGAGCCCTTATCTGTAAGGGTTAAAATATGAACCTGTTCCCCCTCACTGTATATGTTTCTTTTCCCTTTGTACCTCCTTTATGATGAATTCCCGTTTTGACTATGTAAAAGTGTATATTTGTATACGTCTCTAAATGTTATGATGAATTGAACATGGTGGACCCTCTTGTAAACAAGTGTAATGCTTAATTGGGTCGTCCACTCACAGTTAACAGTCTTTGTATTGAGTTTGTGCTTGAAATGTACTGTAATTCTGTGCAAACTACAAATAGTGTGTAGGTCAATGGAACATTTATTAAACTTAAATAATAATCACTAGTATGTAAGGTAGTGTGTAGGTCCATGGAACATTTATTAAACTTAAATAATAATCACTAATATGTAAGGTAGTGTGTAGGTCCATGGAACATTTATTAAACTTAATAATCACTAATATGTAATATTTACTAGTATGTAGTATTAAATAATAATCACTAGTATGTAATATTCACTAGTATGTAGTATTAAATAATAATCACTAATATGTAAGGTAGTGTGTAGGTCCATGGAAAATGTATTAAACTTAAATAATAATCACTAATATGTAAGGTAGTGTGTAGGTCCATGGAACATTTATTAAACTTAAATAATAATCACTAATATGTAATATTCACTAGTATGTAGTATTAAATAATAATCACTAGTATGTAAGGTAGTGTGTAGGTCCATGGAACATTTATTAAACTTAAATAATAATCACTAATATGTAATATTCACTAGTATGTAGTATTAAATAATAATCACTAATATGTAAGGTAGTGTGTAGGTCCATGGAACATTTATTCAACTTAAATAATAACCACTAATATGTAATATTCACTAGTATGTAGTATTAAATAATAATCACTAATATGTAAGGTAGTGTGTAGGTCCATGGAACATTTATTAAACTTAAATAATATTCACTAGTATGTAAGGTAGTGTGTAGGTCCATGGAACATGTATTAAACTTAAATAATAATCACTAGTATGTAAGGTAGTGTGTAGGTCCATGGAACATTTATTAAACTGAAATAATAACCACTAATATGTAATATTCACTAGTATGTAGTATTAAATAATAATCACTAATATGTAAGGTAGTGTGTAGGTCCATGGAACATTTATTCAACTTAAATAATAACCACTAGTATGTAAGGTAGTGTGTAGGTCCATGGAACATTTATTAAACTTAAATAATAATCACTAATATGTAAGGTAGTGTGTAGGTCCATGGAACATTTATTAAACTTAAATAATAATCACTAGTATGTAAGGTAGTGTGTAGGTCCATGGAACATTTATTAAACTTAAATAATAACCACTAGTATGTAATATTCACTAGTATGTAGTATTAAATAATAATCACTAGTATGTAATATTCACTAGTATGTAGTATTAAATAATAATCACTAGTATGTAGTATTAAATAATATTAACTAGTATGTAAGGTAGTGTGTAGGTCCATGGAACATGTATTAATCTTAAATAATAATCACTAATATGTAAGGTAGTGTGTAGGTCCATGGAACATTTATTAAACTTAAATAATATTCACTAGTATGTAATATTCACTAGTATGTAGTATTAAATAATAATCACTAGTATGTAATATTCACTAGTATGTAGTATTAAATAATAATCACTAGTATGTAAGGTAGTGTGTAGGTCCATGGAACATTTATTAAACTTCAATAATAATCACTAATATGTAAGGTAGTGTGTAGGTCCATGGAACATTTATTAAACTAAATAATAATCACTAATATGTAATATTCACTAGTATGTAGTATTAAATAATAATCACTAGTATGTAAGGTAGTGTGTAGGTCCATGGAACATTTATTAAACTTAAATAATACTCACTAATATGTAAGGTAGTGTGTAGGTCCATGGAACATTTATTAAACTGAAATAATACCCACTAATATGTAAGGTAGTGTGTAGGTCCATGGAACATTTATTAAACTTAAATAATATTCACTAGTATGTAATATTCACTAGTATGTAGTATTAAATAATAATCACTAGTATGTAATATTCACTAGTATGTAGTATTAAATAATAATCACTAGTATGTAAGGTAGTGTGTAGGTCCATGGAACATTTATTAAACTTCAATAATAATCACTAATATGTAAGGTAGTGTGTAGGTCCATGGAACATTTATTAAACTAAATAATAATCACTAATATGTAATATTCACTAGTATGTAGTATTAAATAATAATCACTAGTATGTAAGGTAGTGTGTAGGTCCATGGAACATTTATTAAACTTAAATAATACTCACTAATATGTAAGGTAGTGTGTAGGTCCATGGAACATTTATTAAACTGAAATAATACCCACTAATATGTAAGGTAGTGTGTAGGTCCATGGAACATGTATTAAACTTAAATAATACTCACTAATATGTAAGGTAGTGTGTAGGTCCATGGAACATTTATTAAACTGAAATAATACCCACTAATATGTAAGGTAGTGTGTAGGTCCATGGAACATTTATTGAACTGAAATAATACTCACTAATATGTAAGGTAGTGTGTAGGTCCATGGAACATTTATTAAACTTAAATAATAATCACTAATATGTAAGGTAGTGTGTAGGTCCATGGAACATTTATTAAACTTAAATAATCATCACTAATATGTAAGGTATAGTGTGTAGGTCCATGGAACATTTATTAAACTTAAATAATCATCACTAATATGTAAGGTAGTGTGTAGGTCCATGGAACATTTATTAAACTTAAATAATACTCACTAGTATGTAATATTAAATAATAATCACTAGTATGTAAGGTAGTGTGTAGGTCCATGGAACATTTATTAAACTTAAATAATAATCACTAGTATGTAAGGTAGTGTGTAGGTCCATGGAACATTTATTAAACTTAAATAATACTCACTAGTATGTAATATTAAATAATATTCACTAATATGTAAGGTAGTGTGTAGGTCCATGGAACATTTATTAAACTATAATAATAATCACTAGTATGTAAGGTAGTGTGTAGGTCCATGGAACATTTATTAAACTTAAATAATAACCACTAGTATGTAATATTCACTAGTATGTAGTATTAAATAATAATCACTAGTATGTAATATTCACTAGTATGTAGTATTAAATAATAATCACTAGTATGTAGTATTAAATAATATTCACTAGTATGTAAGGTAGTGTGTAGGTCCATGGAACATGTATTAAACTTAAATAATAATCACTAATATGTAAGGTAGTGTGTAGGTCCATGGAACATTTATTAGACTTAATAATCACTAATATGTAATATTCACTAGTATGTAGTATTAAATAATAATCACTAGTATGTAATATTCACTAGTATGTAGTATTAAATAATAATCACTAATATGTAAGGTAGTGTGTAGGTCCATGGAACATTTATTAAACTTAAATAATAATCACTAATATGTAATATTCACTAGTATGTAGTATTAAATAATAATCACTAGTATGTAAGGTAGTGTGTAGGTCCATGGAACATTTATTAAACTTAAATAATAATCACTAATATGTAATATTCACTAGTATGTAGTATTAAATAATAATCACTAATATGTAAGGTAGTGTGTAGGTCCATGGAACATTTATTCAACTTAAATAATAACCACTAATATGTAATATTCACTAGTATGTAGTATTAAATAATAATCACTAATATGTAAGGTAGTGTGTAGGTCCATGGAACATTTATTAAACTTAAATAATATTCACTAGTATGTAAGGTAGTGTGTAGGTCCATGGAACATGTATTAAACTTAAATAATAATCACTAGTATGTAAGGTAGTGTGTAGGTCCATGGAACATTTATTAAACTTAAATAATAATCACTAATATGTAATATTCACTAGTATGTAGTATTAAATAATAATCACTAATATGTAAGGTAGTGTGTAGGTCCATGGAACATTTATTAAACTGAAATAATAACCACTAATATGTAATATTCACTAGTATGTAGTATTAAATAATAATCACTAATATGTAAGGTAGTGTGTAGGTCCATGGAACATTTATTCAACTTAAATAATAACCACTAGTATGTAAGGTAGTGTGTAGGTCCATGGAACATTTATTAAACTTAAATAATAATCACTAATATGTAAGGTAGTGTGTAGGTCCATGGAACATTTATTAAACTTAAATAATAATCACTAGTATGTAAGGTAGTGTGTAGGTCCATGGAACATTTATTAAACTTAAATAATAACCACTAGTATGTAATATTCACTAGTATGTAGTATTAAATAATAAGCACTAGTATGTAATATTCACTAGTATGTAGTATTAAATAATAATCACTAGTATGTAGTATTAAATAATATTAACTAGTATGTAAGGTAGTGTGTAGGTCCATGGAACATGTATTAATCTTAAATAATAATCACTAATATGTAAGGTAGTGTGTAGGTCCATGGAACATTTATTAAACTAAATAATATTCACTAATATGTAAGGTAGTGTGTAGGTCCATGGAACATTTATTAAACTTAAATAATATTCACCAGTATGCAATATTCACTAGTATGTAGTATTAAATAATAATCACTAGTATGTAATATTCACTAGTATGTAGTATTAAATAATAATCACTAGTATGTAAGGTAGTGTGTAGGTCCATGGAACATTTATTAAACTTCAATAATAATCACTAATATGTAAGGTAGTGTGTAGGTCCATGGAACATTTATTAAACTAAATAATAATCACTAATATGTAATATTCACTAGTATGTAGTATTAAATAATAATCACTAGTATGTAAGGTAGTGTGTAGGTCCATGGAACATTTATTAAACTTAAATAATACTCACTAATATGTAAGGTAGTGTGTAGGTCCATGGAACATTTATTAAACTGAAATAATACCCACTAATATGTAAGGTAGTGTGTAGGTCCATGGAACATTTATTAAACTTAAATAATACTCACTAATATGTAAGGTAGTGTGTAGGTCCATGGAACATTTATTAAACTGAAATAATACTCACTAATATGTAAGGTAGTGTGTAGGTCCATGGAACATTTATTAAACTTAAATAATAATCACTAATATGTAAGGTAGTGTGTAGGTCCATGGAACATTTATTAAACTTAAATAATCATCACTAATATGTAAGGTATAGTGTGTAGGTCCATGGAACATTTATTAAACTTAAACAATCATCACTAATATGTAAGGTAGTGTGTAGGTCCATGGAACATTTATTAAACTTAAATAATACTCACTAGTATGTAATATTAAATAATAATCACTAGTATGTAAGGTAGTGTGTAGGTCCATGGAACATTTATTAAACTTAAATAATAATCACTAGTATGTAATATTCACTAGTATGTAGTATTAAATAATAATCACTAGTATGCAATATTCACTAGTATGTAGTATTAAATAATAATCACTAGTATGTAAGGTAGTGTGTAGGTCCATGGAACATTTATTAAACTTCAATAATAATCACTAATATGTAAGGTAGTGTGTAGGTCCATGGAACATTTATTAAACTAAATAATAATCACTAATATGTAATATTCACTAGTATGTAGTATTAAATAATAATCACTAGTATGTAAGGTAGTGTGTAGGTCCATGGAACATTTATTAAACTTAAATAATACTCACTAATATGTAAGGTAGTGTGTAGGTCCATGGAACATTTATTAAACTATAATAATAATCACTAGTATGTAAGGTAGTGTGTAGGTCCATGGAACATTTATTAAACTTAAATAATAACCACTAGTATGTAATATTCACTAGTATGTAGTATTAAATAATAATCACTAGTATGTAATATTCACTAGTATGTAGTATTAAATAATAATCACTAGTATGTAAGGTAGTGTGTAGGTCCATGGAACATTTATTAAACTTCAATAATAATCACTAATATGTAAGGTAGTGTGTAGGTCCATGGAACATTTATTAAACTAAATAATAATCACTAATATGTAATATTCACTAGTATGTAGTATTAAATAATAATCACTAGTATGTAAGGTAGTGTGTAGGTCCATGGAACATTTATTAAACTTAAATAATACTCACTAATATGTAAGGTAGTGTGTAGGTCCATGGAACATTTATTAAACTGAAATAATACCCACTAATATGTAAGGTAGTGTGTAGGTCCATGGAACATTTATTAAACTTAAATAATACTCACTAATATGTAAGGTAGTGTGTAGGTCCATGGAACATTTATTAAACTGATATAATACTCACTAATATGTAAGGTAGTGTGTAGGTCCATGGAACATTTATTAAACTTAAATAATAATCACTAATATGTAAGGTAGTGTGTAGGTCCATGGAACATTTATTAAACTTAAATAATCATCACTAATATGTAAGGTATAGTGTGTAGGTCCATGGAACATTTATTAAACTTAAATAATCATCACTAATATGTAAGGTAGTGTGTAGGTCCATGGAACATTTATTAAACTTAAATAATACTCACTAGTATGTAATATTAAATAATAATCACTAGTATGTAAGGTAGTGTGTAGGTCCATGGAACATTTATTAAACTTAAATAATAATCACTAGTATGTAAGGTAGTGTGTAGGTCCATGGAACATTTATTAAACTTAAATAATACTCACTAATATGTAAGGTAGTGTGTAGGTCCATGGAACATTTATTAAACTATAATAATAATCACTAGTATGTAAGGTAGTGTGTAGGTCCATGGAACATTTATTAAACTTAAATAATAACCACTAGTATGTAATATTCACTAGTATGTAGTATTAAATAATAATCACTAGTATGTAATATTCACTAGTATGTAGTATTAAATAATAATCACTAGTATGTAGTATTAAATAATATTCACTAGTATGTAAGGTAGTGTGTAGGTCCATGGAACATGTATTAAACTTAAATAATAATCACTAATATGTAAGGTAGTTTGTAGGTCCATGGAACATTTATTAAACTAAATAATATTCACTAATATGTAAGGTAGTGTGTAGGTCCATGGAACATTTATTAAACTTAAATAATATTCACTAGTATGTAATATTCACTAGTATGTAGTATTAAATAATAATCACTAGTATGTAAGGTAGTGTGTAGGTCCATGGAACATTTATTAAACTTCAATAATAATCACTAATATGTAAGGTAGTGTGTAGGTCCATGGAACATTTATTAAACTAAATAATAATCACTAATATGTAATATTCACTAGTATGTAGTATTAAATAATAATCACTAGTATGTAAGGTAGTGTGTAGGTCCATGGAACATTTATTAAATTAAATAATAATCACTAATATGTAAGGTAGTGTGTAGGTCCATGGAACATTTATTAAACTTAAATAATACTCACTAATATGTAAGGTAGTGTGTAGGTCCATGGAACATTTACTAAACTGAAATAATACCCACTAATATGTAAGGTAGTGTGTAGGTCCATGGAACATTTATTAAACTGAAATAATACTCACTAATATGTAAGGTAGTGTGTAGGTCCATGGAACATTTATTAAACTTAAATAATAATCACTAATATGTAAGGTAGTGTGTAGGTCCATGGAACATTTATTAAACTTAAATAATCATCACTAATATGTAAGGTAGTGTGTAGGTCCATGGAACATTTATTAAACTTAAATAATCATCACTAATATGTAAGGTAGTGTGTAGGTCCATGGGACATTTATTAAACTTAAATAATACTCACTAGTATGTAATATTAAATAATAATCACTATATGTAAGGTAGTGTGTAGGTCCATGGAACATTTATTAAACTTAAATAATAATCACTAGTATGTAAGGTAGTGTGTAGGTCCATGGAACATTTATTAAACTTAAATAATACTCACTAATATGTAAGGTAGTGTGTAGGTCCATGGAACATTTATTAAACTATAATAATAATCACTAGTATGTATGGTAGTGTGTAGGTCCATGGAACATTTATTAAACTTAAATAATAACCACTAATATGTAAGGTAGTGTGTAGGTCCATGGAACATTTATTAAACTTAAATAATATTCACTAATATGTAAGGTAATGTGTAGGTCCATGGAACATTTATTAAACTTAAATAATACTCACTAATATGTAAGGTAGTGTGTAGGTCCATGGAACATTTATTAAACTATAATAATAATCACTAGTATGTAAGGTAGTGTGTAGGTCCATGGAACATTTATTAAACTTAAATAATAACCACTAATATGTAAGGTAGTGTATAGGTCCATGGAACATTTATTAAACTAAATAATATTCACTAATATGTAAGGTAGTGTGTAGGTCCATGGAACATTTATTAAACTTAAATAATATTCACTAGTATGTAATATTCACTAGTATGTAGTATTAAATAATAATCACTAGTATGTAATATTCACTAGTATGTAGTATTAAATAATAATCACTAGTATGTAAGGTAGTGTGTAGGTCCATGGAACATTTATTAAACTTCAATAATAATCACTAATATGTAAGGTAGTGTGTAGGTCCATGGAACATTTATTAAACTTAATAATAATCACTAATATGTAATATTCACTAGTATGTAGTATTAAATAATAATCACTAGTATGTAAGGTAGTGTGTAGGTCCATGGAACATTTATTAAACTAAATAATAATCACTAATATGTAAGGTAGTGTGTAGGTCCATGGAACATTTATTAAACTTAAATAATACTCACTAATATGTAAGGTAGTGTGTAGGTCCATGGAACATTTATTAAACTGAAATAATACCCACTAATATGTAAGGTAGTGTGTAGGTCCATGGAACATTTATTAAACTGAAATAATACTCACTAATATGTAAGGTAGTGTGTAGGTCCATGGAACATTTATTAAACTTAAATAATAATCACTAATATGTAAGGTAGTGTGTAGGTCCATGGAACAATTATTAAACTTAAATAATCATCACTAATATGTAAGGTAGTGTGTAGGTCCATGGAACATTTATTAAACTTAAATAATCATCACTAATATGTAAGGTAGTGTGTAGGTCCATGGAACATTTATTAAACTTAAATAATCATCACTAATATGTAAGGTAGTGTGTAGGTCCATGGAACATTTATTAAACTTAAATAATCATCACTAATATGTAAGGTAGTGTGTAGGTCCATGGAACATTTATTAAACTTAAATAATACTCACTAGTATGTAATATTAAATAATAATCACTAGTATGTAAGGTAGTGTGTAGGTCCATGGAACATTTATTAAACTTAAATAATAATCACTAATATGTAATATTCACTAGTATGTAGTATTAAATAATAATCACTAATATGTAAGGTAGTGTGTAGGTCCATGGAACATTTATTCAACTTAAATAATAACCACTAATATGTAATATTCACTAGTATGTAGTATTAAATAATAATCACTAATATGTAAGGTAGTGTGTAGGTCCATGGAACATTTATTAAACTTAAATAATATTCACTAGTATGTAAGGTAGTGTGTAGGTCCATGGAACATGTATTAAACTTAAATAATAATCACTAGTATGTAAGGTAGTGTGTAGGTCCATGGAACATTTATTAAACTTAAATAATAATCACTAATATGTAATATTCACTAGTATGTAGTATTAAATAATAATCACTAATATGTAAGGTAGTGTGTAGGTCCATGGAACATTTATTAAACTGAAATAATAACCACTAATATGTAATATTCACTAGTATGTAGTATTAAATAATAATCACTAATATGTAAGGTAGTGTGTAGGTCCATGGAACATTTATTCAACTTAAATAATAACCACTAGTATGTAAGGTAGTGTGTAGGTCCATGGAACATTTATTAAACTTAAATAATAATCACTAATATGTAAGGTAGTGTGTAGGTCCATGGAACATTTATTAAACTTAAATAATAATCACTAGTATGTAAGGTAGTGTGTAGGTCCATGGAACATTTATTAAACTTAAATAATAACCACTAGTATGTAATATTCACTAGTATGTAGTATTAAATAATAATCACTAGTATGTAGTATTAAATAATATTAACTAGTATGTAAGGTAGTGTGTAGGTCCATGGAACATGTATTAATCTTAAATAATAATCACTAATATGTAAGGTAGTGTGTAGGTCCATGGAACATTTATTAAACTAAATAATATTCACTAATATGTAAGGTAGTGTGTAGGTCCATGGAACATTTATTAAACTTAAATAATATTCACTAGTATGTAATATTCACTAGTATGTAGTATTAAATAATAATCACTAGTATGTAATTTTCACTAGTATGTAGTATTAAATAATAATCACTAGTATGTAAGGTAGTGTGTAGGTCCATGGAACATTTATTAAACTTCAATAATAATCACTAATATGTAAGGTAGTGTGTAGGTCCATGGAACATTTATTAAACTAAATAATAATCACTAATATGTAATATTCACTAGTATGTAGTATTAAATAATAATCACTAGTATGTAAGGTAGTGTGTAGGTCCATGGAACATTTATTAAACTTAAATAATACTCACTAATATGTAAGGTAGTGTGTAGGTCCATGGAACATTTATTAAACTGAAATAATACCCACTAATATGTAAGGTAGTGTGTAGGTCCATGGAACATTTATTAAACTTAAATAATACTCACTAATATGTAAGGTAGTGTGTAGGTCCATGGAACATTTATTAAACTGAAATAATACTCACTAATATGTAAGGTAGTGTGTAGGTCCATGGAACATTTATTAAACTTAAATAATAATCACTAATATGTAAGGTAGTGTGTAGGTCCATGGAACATTTATTAAACTTAAATAATCATCACTAATATGTAAGGTATAGTGTGTAGGTCCATGGAACATTTATTAAACTTAAACAATCATCACTAATATGTAAGGTAGTGTGTAGGTCCATGGAACATTTATTCAACTTAAATAATACTCACTAGTATGTAATATTAAATAATAATCACTAGTATGTAAGGTAGTGTGTAGGTCCATGGAACATTTATTAAACTTAAATAATAATCACTAGTATGTAAGGTAGTGTGTAGGTCCATGGAACATTTATTAAACTTAAATAATACTCACTAATATGTAAGGTAGTGTGTAGGTCCATGGAACATTTATTAAACTATAATAATAATCACTAGTATGTAAGGTAGTGTGTAGGTCCATGGAACATTTATTAAACTTAAATAATAACCACTAGTATGTAATATTCACTAGTATGTAGTATTAAATAATAATCACTAGTATGTAATATTCACTAGTATGTAGTATTAAATAATAATCACTAGTATGTAAGGTAGTGTGTAGGTCCATGGAACATTTATTAAACTTCAATAATAATCACTAATATGTAAGGTAGTGTGTAGGTCCATGGAACATTTATTAAACTAAATAATAATCACTAATATGTAATATTCACTAGTATGTAGTATTAAATAATAATCACTAGTATGTAAGGTAGTGTGTAGGTCCATGG
The DNA here is from genome assembly GCF_963924005.1 of Protomyctophum bolini. Lineage (NCBI taxonomy): Eukaryota > Metazoa > Chordata > Actinopteri > Myctophiformes > Myctophidae > Protomyctophum > Protomyctophum bolini. The sequence goes on along the minus strand of NC_137880.1, from coordinate 40,536,956 downwards.
AACATTTATTAAACTTAAATAATACTCACTAATATGTAAGGTAGTGTGTAGGTCCATGGAACATTTATTAAACTGAAATAATACCCACTAATATGTAAGGTAGTGTGTAGGTCCATGGAACATTTATTAAACTTAAATAATACTCACTAATATGTAAGGTAGTGTGTAGGTCCATGGAACATTTATTAAACTGAAATAATACTCACTAATATGTAAGGTAGTGTGTAGGTCCATGGAACATTTATTAAACTTAAATAATAATCACTAATATGTAAGGTAGTGTGTAGGTCCATGGAACATTTATTAAACTTAAATAATCATCACTAATATGTAAGGTATAGTGTGTAGGTCCATGGAACATTTATTAAACTTAAATAATCATCACTAATATGTAAGGTAGTGTGTAGGTCCATGGAACATTTATTAAACTTAAATAATACTCACTAGTATGTAATATTAAATAATAATCACTAGTATGTAAGGTAGTGTGTAGGTCCATGGAACATTTATTAAACTTAAATAATAATCACTAGTATGTAAGGTAGTGTGTAGGTCCATGGAACATTTATTAAACTTAAATAATACTCACTAATATGTAAGGTAGTGTGTAGGTCCATGGAACATTTATTAAACTATAATAATAATCACTAGTATGTAAGGTAGTGTGTAGGTCCATGGAACATTTATTAAACTTAAATAATAACCACTAGTATGTAATATTCACTAGTATGTAGTATTAAATAATAATCACTAGTATGTAATATTCACTAGTATGTAGTATTAAATAATAATCACTAGTATGTAGTATTAAATAATATTCACTAGTATGTAAGGTAGTGTGTAGGTCCATGGAACATGTATTAAACTTAAATAATAATCACTAATATGTAAGGTAGTTTGTAGGTCCATGGAACATTTATTAAACTAAATAATATTCACTAATATGTAAGGTAGTGTGTAGGTCCATGGAACATTTATTAAACTTAAATAATATTCACTAGTATGTAATATTCACTAGTATGTAGTATTAAATAATAATCACTAGTATGTAAGGTAGTGTGTAGGTCCATGGAACATTTATTAAACTTCAATAATAATCACTAATATGTAAGGTAGTGTGTAGGTCCATGGAACATTTATTAAACTAAATAATAATCACTAATATGTAATATTCACTAGTATGTAGTATTAAATAATAATCACTAGTATGTAAGGTAGTGTGTAGGTCCATGGAACATTTATTAAATTAAATAATATTCACTAATATGTAAGGTAGTGTGTAGGTCCATGGAACATTTATTAAACTTAAATAATACTCACTAATATGTAAGGTAGTGTGTAGGTCCATGGAACATTTATTAAACTGAAATAATACCCACTAATATGTAAGGTAGTGTGTAGGTCCATGGAACATTTATTAAACTGAAATAATACTCACTAATATGTAAGGTAGTGTGTAGGTCCATGGAACATTTATTAAACTTAAATAATAATCACTAATATGTAAGGTAGTGTGTAGGTCCATGGAACATTTATTAAACTTAAATAATCATCACTAATATGTAAGGTAGTGTGTAGGTCCATGGAACATTTATTAAACTTAAATAATCATCACTAATATGTAAGGTAGTGTGTAGGTCCATGGAACATTTATTAAACTTAAATAATACTCACTAGTATGTAATATTAAATAATAATCACTAGTATGTAAGGTAGTGTGTAGGTCCATGGAACATTTATTAAACTTAAATAATAATCACTAGTATGTAAGGTAGTGTGTAGGTCCATGGAACATTTATTAAACTTAAATAATACTCACTAATATGTAAGGTAGTGTGTAGGTCCATGGAACATTTATTAAACTATAATAATAATCACTAGTATGTATGGTAGTGTGTAGGTCCATGGAACATTTATTAAACTTAAATAATAACCACTAATATGTAAGGTAGTGTGTAGGTCCATGGAACATTTTTTAAACTTAAATAATATTCACTAATATGTAAGGTAGTGTGTAGGTCCATGGAACATTTATTAAACTTAAATAATACTCACTAATATGTAAGGTAGTGTGTAGGTTTATGGAACATTTATTAAACTATAATAATAATCACTAGTATGTAGTATTAAATAATAACCACTAATATGTAAGGTAGTGTGTAGGTCCATGGAACATTTATTAAACTTAAATAATAATCACTAGTATGTAAGGTAGTGTGTAGGTCCATGGAACATTTATTAAACTTAAATAATAACCACTAATATGTAAGGTAGTGTGTAGGTCCATGGAACATTTATTAAACTTAACTAATACTCACTAATATGTAAGGTAGTGTGTAGGTCCATGGAACATTTATTAAACTTAAATAATAATCACTAATATGTAAGGTGGTGTGTAGGTCCATGGAACATTTATTAAACTGAAATAATAATCACTAATATAAAATATTCACTAGTATGTAGTATTAAATAATAACCACTAATATGTAAGGTAGTGTGTAGGTCCATGGAACATTTATTAAACTTAAATAATAATCACTAGTATGTAAGGTAGTGTGTAGGTCCGTGGAACATTTATTAAACTGAAATAATATTCACTAATATGTAAGGTAGTGTGTAGGTCCATGGAACATTTATTAAACTTAAATAATAATCACTAGTATGTAAGGTAGTGTGTAGGTCCATGGAACATTTATTAAACTTAAATAATAATCACTAATATGTAAGGTAGTGTGTAGGTCCATGGAACATTTATTAAACTTAAATAATAATCACTAGTATGTAAGGTAGTGTGTAGGTCCATGGAACATTTATTCAACTTAAATAATAACCACTAATATGTAAGGTAGTGTGTAGGTCCATGGAACATTTATTAAACTTAAATAATAATCACTAGTATGTAGTATTAAATAATAACCACTAATATGTAAGGTAGTGTGTAGGTCCATGGAACATTTATTAAACTTAAATAATAATCACTAGTATGTAAGGTAGTGTGTAGGTCCATGGAACATTTATTAAACTTAAATAATAACCACTAATATGTAAGGTAGTGTGTAGGTCCATGGAACATTTATTAAACTTAAATAATACTCACTAATATGTAAGGTAGTGTGTAGGTCCATGGAACATTTATTAAACTTAATTAATAATCACTAATATGTAAGGTAGTGTGTAGGTCCATGGAACATTTATTAAACTTAAATAATAATCACTAGTATGTAAGGTAGTGTGTAGGTCCGTGGAACATTTATTAAACTGAAATAATATTCACTAATATGTAAGGTAGTGTGTAGGTCCATGGAACATTTATTAAACTTAAATAATAATCACTAATATGTAAGGTAGTGTGTAGGTCCATGGAACATTTATTAAACTTAATAATAATAATCACTAATATGTAAGGTAGTGTGTAGGTCCATGGAACATTTATTAAACTAAATAATAATCACTAATATGTAAGGTAGTGTGTAGGTCCATGGAACATTTATTAAACTTAAATAATCATCACTAATATGTAAGGTAGTGTGTAGGTCCGTGGAACATTTATTAAACTTAAATAATAATCACTAATATGTAATAATCACTAATATGTAAGGTAGTGTGTAGGTCCATGGAACATTTATTAAACTGAAATAATAATCACTAGTATGTAAGGTAGTGTGTAGGTCCATGGAACATTTATTAAACTTAAATAATAACCACTAATATGTAAGGTAGTGTGTAGGTCCATGGAACATTTATTAAACTTAAATAATAACCACTAATATGTAAGGTAGTGTGTAGGTCCATGGAACATTTATTAAACTGAACTAATACTCACTAATATGTAAGGTAGTGTGTAGGTCCATGGAACATTTATTAAACTTAAATAATAATCACTAGTATGTAAGGTAGTGTGTAGGTCCATGGAACATTTATTAAACTTAAATAATAACCACTAATATGTAAGGTAGTGTGTAGGTCCATGGAACATTTATTAAACTGAACTAATACTCACTAATATGTAAGGTAGTGTGTAGGTCCATGGAACATTTATTAAACTTAAATAATAATCACTAATATGTAAGGTAGTGTGTAGGTCCATGGAACATTTATTAAACTTAAATAATAATCACTAATATAAAATATTCACTAGTATGTAGTATTAAATAATAACCACTAATATGTAAGGTAGTGTGTAGGTCCATGGAACATTTATTAAACTTAAATAATAATCACTAGTATGTAAGGTAGTGTGTAGGTCCATGGAACATTTATTAAACTTAAATAATAACCACTAATATGTAAGGTAGTGTGTAGGTCCATGGAACATTTATTAAACTTAAATAATACTCACTAATATGTAAGGTAGTGTGTAGGTCCATGGAACATTTATTAAACTTAATTAATAATCACTAATATGTAAGGTAGTGTGTAGGTCCATGGAACATTTATAAAACTTAAATAATAATCACTAGTATGTAAGGTAGTGTGTAGGTCCGTGGAACATTTATTAAACTGAAATAATATTCACTAATATGTAAGGTAGTGTGTAGGTCCATGGAACATTTATTAAACTTAAATAATAATCACTAGTATGTAAGGTAGTGTGTAGGTCCATGGACCATTTATTAAACTTAAATAATAATCACTAATATGTAAGGTAGTGTGTAGGTCCATGGAACATTTATTAAACTGAAATAATAATCACTAGTATGTAAGGTAGTGTGTAGGTCCATGGAACATTTATTAAACTTAAATAATAACCACTAATATGTAAGGTAGTGTGTAGGTCCATGGAACATTTATTAAACTTAAATAATAATCACTAGTATGTAGTATTAAATAATAACCACTAATATGTAAGGTAGTGTGTAGGTCCATGGAACATTTATTAAACTTAAATAATAATCACTAGTATGTAAGGTAGTGTGTAGGTCCATGGAACATTTATTAAACTTAAATAATAACCACTAATATGTAAGGTAGTGTGTAGGTCCATGGAACATTTATTAAACTTAACTAATACTCACTAATATGTAAGGTAGTGTGTAGGTCCATGGAACATTTATTAAACTTAAATAATAATCACTAATATGTAAGGTGGTGTGTAGGTCCATGGAACATTTATTAAACTGAAATAATAATCACTAATATAAAATATTCACTAGTATGTAGTATTAAATAATAACCACTAATATGTAAGGTAGTGTGTAGGTCCATGGAACATTTATTAAACTTAAATAATAATCACTAGTATGTAAGGTAGTGTGTAGGTCCGTGGAACATTTATTAAACTGAAATAATATTCACTAATATGTAAGGTAGTGTGTAGGTCCATGGAACATTTATTAAACTTAAATAATAATCACTAGTATGTAAGGTAGTGTGTAGGTCCATGGAACATTTATTAAACTTAAATAATAATCACTAATATGTAAGGTAGTGTGTAGGTCCATGGAACATTTATTAAACTGAAATAATAATCACTAGTATGTAAGGTAGTGTGTAGGTCCATGGAACATTTATTCAACTTAAATAATAACCACTAATATGTAAGGTAGTGTGTAGGTCCATGGAACATTTATTAAACTTAAATAATAATCACTAGTATGTAGTATTAAATAATAACCACTAATATGTAAGGTAGTGTGTAGGTCCATGGAACATTTATTAAACTTAAATAATAATCACTAGTATGTAAGGTAGTGTGTAGGTCCATGGAACATTTATTAAACTTAAATAATAACCACTAATATGTAAGGTAGTGTGTAGGTCCATGGAACATTTATTAAACTTAAATAATACTCACTAATATGTAAGGTAGTGTGTAGGTCCATGGAACATTTATTAAACTTAATTAATAATCACTAATATGTAAGGTAGTGTGTAGGTCCATGGAACATTTATTAAACTTAAATAATAATCACTAGTATGTAAGGTAGTGTGTAGGTCCATGGAACATTTATTAAACTTAAATAATAATCACTAGTATGTAGTATTAAATAATAACCACTAATATGTAAGGTAGTGTGTAGGTCCATGGAACATTTATTAAACTTAAATAATATTCACTAGTATGTAAGGTAGTGTGTAGGTCCATGGAACATTTATTAAACTTAAATAATACTCACTAATATGTAAGGTAGTGTGTAGGTCAATGGAACATTTATTAAACTTAAATAATAATCACTAAAATGTAAGGTAGTGTGTAGGTCCATGGAACATTTATTAAACTTAATAATAATAATCACTAATATGTAAGGTAGTGTGTAGGTCCATGGAACATTTATTAAACTAAATAATAATCACTAATATGTAAGGTAGTGTGTAGGTCCATGGAACATTTATTAAACTTAAATAATCATCACTAATATGTAAGGTAGTGTGTAGGTCCGTGGAACATTTATTAAACTTAAATAATAATCACTAATATGTAATATTCACTAGTATGTAAGGTAGTGTGTAGGTCCATGGAACATTTATTAAACTAAAATAATAACCACTAGTATGTAAGGTAGTGTGTAGGTCCATGGAACATTTATTAAACTTAAATAATACTCACTAATATGTAAGGTAGTGTGTAGGTCCATGGAACATTTATTAAACTTAAATAATAATCACTAATATGTAAGGTAGTGTGTAGGTCCATGGAACATTTATTAAACTTAAATAATAATCACTAATATAAAATATTCACTAGTATGTAGTATTAAATAATAACCACTAATATGTAAGGTAGTGTGTAGGTCCATGGAACATTTATTAAACTTAAATAATAATCACTAGTATGTAAGGTAGTGTGTAGGTCCATGGAACATTTATTAAACTTAAATAATAACCACTAATATGTAAGGTAGTGTGTAGGTCCATGGAACATTTATTAAACTTAAATAATACTCACTAATATGTAAGGTAGTGTGTAGGTCCATGGAACATTTATTAAACTTAATTAATAATCACTAATATGTAAGGTAGTGTGTAGGTCCATGGAACATTTATAAAACTTAAATAATAATCACTAGTATGTAAGGTAGTGTGTAGGTCCGTGGAACATTTATTAAACTGAAATAATATTCACTAATATGTAAGGTAGTGTGTAGGTCCATGGAACATTTATTAAACTTAAATAATAATCACTAGTATGTAAGGTAGTGTGTAGGTCCATGGACCATTTATTAAACTTAAATAATAATCACTAATATGTAAGGTAGTGTGTAGGTCCATGGAACATTTATTAAACTGAAATAATAATCACTAGTATGTAAGGTAGTGTGTAGGTCCATGGAACATTTATTAAACTTAAATAATAACCACTAATATGTAAGGTAGTGTGTAGGTCCATGGAACATTTATTAAACTTAAATAATAATCACTAGTATGTAGTATTAAATAATAACCACTAATATGTAAGGTAGTGTGTAGGTCCATGGAACATTTATTAAACTTAAATAATAATCACTAGTATGTAAGGTAGTGTGTAGGTCCATGGAACATTTATTAAACTTAAATAATAACCACTAATATGTAAGGTAGTGTGTAGGTCCATGGAACATTTATTAAACTTAACTAATACTCACTAATATGTAAGGTAGTGTGTAGGTCCATGGAACATTTATTAAACTTAAATAATAATCACTAATATGTAAGGTGGTGTGTAGGTCCATGGAACATTTATTAAACTGAAATAATAATCACTAATATAAAATATTCACTAGTATGTAGTATTAAATAATAACCACTAATATGTAAGGTAGTGTGTAGGTCCATGGAACATTTATTAAACTTAAATAATAATCACTAGTATGTAAGGTAGTGTGTAGGTCCGTGGAACATTTATTAAACTGAAATAATATTCACTAATATGTAAGGTAGTGTGTAGGTCCATGGAACATTTATTAAACTTAAATAATAATCACTAGTATGTAAGGTAGTGTGTAGGTCCATGGAACATTTATTAAACTTAAATAATAATCACTAATATGTAAGGTAGTGTGTAGGTCCATGGAACATTTATTAAACTGAAATAATAATCACTAGTATGTAAGGTAGTGTGTAGGTCCATGGAACATTTATTCAACTTAAATAATAACCACTAATATGTAAGGTAGTGTGTAGGTCCATGGAACATTTATTAAACTTAAATAATAATCACTAGTATGTAGTATTAAATAATAACCACTAATATGTAAGGTAGTGTGTAGGTCCATGGAACATTTATTAAACTTAAATAATAATCACTAGTATGTAAGGTAGTGTGTAGGTCCATGGAACATTTATTAAACTTAAATAATAACCACTAATATGTAAGGTAGTGTGTAGGTCCATGGAACATTTATTAAACTTAAATAATACTCACTAATATGTAAGGTAGTGTGTAGGTCCATGGAACATTTATTAAACTTAATTAATAATCACTAATATGTAAGGTAGTGTGTAGGTCCATGGAACATTTATTAAACTTAAATAATAATCACTAGTATGTAAGGTAGTGTGTAGGTCCATGGAACATTTATTAAACTTAAATAATAATCACTAGTATGTAGTATTAAATAATAACCACTAATATGTAAGGTAGTGTGTAGGTCCATGGAACATTTATTAAACTTAAATAATATTCACTAGTATGTAAGGTAGTGTGTAGGTCCATGGAACATTTATTAAACTTAAATAATACTCACTAATATGTAAGGTAGTGTGTAGGTCAATGGAACATTTATTAAACTTAAATAATAATCACTAAAATGTAAGGTAGTGTGTAGGTCCATGGAACATTTATTAAACTTAATAATAATAATCACTAATATGTAAGGTAGTGTGTAGGTCCATGGAACATTTATTAAACTAAATAATAATCACTAATATGTAAGGTAGTGTGTAGGTCCATGGAACATTTATTAAACTTAAATAATCATCACTAATATGTAAGGTAGTGTGTAGGTCCGTGGAACATTTATTAAACTTAAATAATAATCACTAATATGTAATATTCACTAGTATGTAAGGTAGTGTGTAGGTCCATGGAACATTTATTAAACTAAAATAATAACCACTAGTATGTAAGGTAGTGTGTAGGTCCATGGAACATTTATTAAACTTAAATAATACTCACTAATATGTAAGGTAGTGTGTAGGTCCATGGAACATTTATTAAACTTAATTAATAATCACTAATATGTAAGTTAGTGTGTAGGTCCATGGAACATTTATTAAACTTAAATAATAATCACTAGTATGTAAGGTAGTGTGTAGGTCCGTGGAACATTTATTAAACTGAAATAATATTCACTAATATGTAAGGTAGTGTGTAGGTCCATGGAACATTTATTAAACTGAAATAATAATCACTAGTATGTAAGGTAGTGTGTAGGTCCATGGAACATTTATTCAACTTAAATAATAACCACTAATATGTAAGGTAGTGTGTAGGTCCATGGAACATTTATTAAACTTAAATAATAATCACTAGTATGTAGTATTAAATAATAACCACTAATATGTAAGGTAGTGTGTAGGTCCATGGAACATTTATTAAACTTAAATAATAATCACTAGTATGTAAGGTAGTGTGTAGGTCCATGGAACATTTATTAAACTTAAATAATAACCACTAATATGTAAGGTAGTGTGTAGGTCCATGGAACATTTATTAAACTTAAATAATACTCACTAATATGTAAGGTAGTGTGTAGGTCCATGGAACATTTATTAAACTTAATTAATAATCACTAATATGTAAGGTAGTGTGTAGGTCCATGGAACATTTATTAAACTTAAATAATAATCACTAGTATGTAAGGTAGTGTGTAGGTCCATGGAACATTTATTAAACTTAAATAATAATCACTAGTATGTAGTATTAAATAATAACCACTAATATGTAAGGTAGTGTGTAGGTCCATGGAACATTTATTAAACTTAAATAATATTCACTAGTATGTAAGGTAGTGTGTAGGTCCATGGAACATTTATTAAACTTAAATAATACTCACTAATATGTAAGGTAGTGTGTAGGTCAATGGAACATTTATTAAACTTAAATAATAATCACTAAAATGTAAGGTAGTGTGTAGGTCCATGGAACATTTATTAAACTTAATAATAATAATCACTAATATGTAAGGTAGTGTGTAGGTCCATGGAACATTTATTAAACTAAATAATAATCACTAATATGTAAGGTAGTGTGTAGGTCCATGGAACATTTATTAAACTTAAATAATCATCACTAATATGTAAGGTAGTGTGTAGGTCCGTGGAACATTTATTAAACTTAAATAATAATCACTAATATGTAATATTCACTAGTATGTAAGGTAGTGTGTAGGTCCATGGAACATTTATTAAACTAAAATAATAACCACTAGTATGTAAGGTAGTGTGTAGGTCCATGGAACATTTATTAAACTTAAATAATACTCACTAATATGTAAGGTAGTGTGTAGGTCCATGGAACATTTATTAAACTTAATTAATAATCACTAATATGTAAGTTAGTGTGTAGGTCCATGGAACATTTATTAAACTTAAATAATAATCACTAGTATGTAAGGTAGTGTGTAGGTCCGTGGAACATTTATTAAACTGAAATAATATTCACTAATATGTAAGGTAGTGTGTAGGTCCATGGAACATTTATTAAACTTAAATAATAATCACTAGTATGTAAGGTAGTGTGTAGGTCCATGGACCATTTATTAAACTTAAATAATAATCACTAATATGTAAGGTAGTGTGTAGGTCCATGGAACATTTATTAAACTGAAATAATAATCACTAGTATGTAAGGTAGTGTGTAGGTCCATGGAACATTTATTAAACTTAAATAATAACCACTAATATGTAAGGTAGTGTGTAGGTCCATGGAACATTTATTAAACTATAATAATAATCACTAGTATGTAGTATTAAATAATAACCACTAATATGTAAGGTAGTGTGTAGGTCCATGGAACATTTATTAAACTTAAATAATAATCACTAGTATGTAAGGTAGTGTGTAGGTCCATGGAACATTTATTAAACTTAAATAATAACCACTAATATGTAAGGTAGTGTGTAGGTCCATGGAACATTTATTAAACTTAACTAATACTCACTAATATGTAAGGTAGTGTGTAGGTCCATGGAACATTTATTAAACTTAAATAATAATCACTAATATGTAAGGTAGTGTGTAGGTCCATGGAACATTTATTAAACTTAAATAATAATCACTAATATGTAATATTCACTAGTATGTAGTATTAAATAATAATCACTAGTATGTAAGGTAGTGTGTAGGTCCATGGAACATTTATTAAACTTAAATAATACTGACTAATATGTAAGGTAGTGTGTAGGTCCATGGAACATTTATTAAACTGAAATAATAATCACTAGTATATAGTATTAAATAATACTCACTAATATGTAAGGTAGTGTGTAGGTCCATGGAACATTTATTAAACTTAAATAATAATAACTAGTATGTAGTATTAAATAATAACCACTAATATGTAAGGTAGTGTGTAGGTCCATGGAACATGTATTAAACTGAAATAATAATCACTAGTATGTAGTATTAAATAATAATCACTAATATGTAAGGTAGTGTGTAGGTCCATGGAACATTTATTAAACTTAAATAATACTCACTAATATGTAAGGTAGTGTGTAGGTCCATGGAACATTTATTAAACTTAAATAATAATCACTAGTATGTAATATTCACTAGTATGTAGTATTAAATAATAATCACTAATATGTAAGGTAGTGTGTAGGTCCATGGAACATTTATTAAACTTAAATAATAATCACTAATATGTAAGGTAGTGTGTAGGTCCATGGAACATTTATTAAACTTAAATAATAATCACTAGTATGTAAGGTAGTGTGTAGGTCCATGGAACATTTATTAAACTTAAATAATAATCACTAGTATGTAAGGTAGTGTGTAGGTCCATGGAACATTTATTAAACTTAAATAATAATCACTAATATGTAATATTCACTAGTATGTAGTATTAAATAATAACCACTAATATGTAAAGTAGTGTGTAGGTCCATGGAAAATTTATTAAACTTAAATAATAATCACTAGTATGTAAGGTAGTGTGTAGGTCCATGGAACATTTATTAAACTACATTAATATTCACTAATATGTAAGGTAGTGTGTAGGTCCATGGAACATTTATTAAACTACATTAATAATCACTAGTATGTAAGGTAGTGTGTAGGTCCATGGAACATTTATTAAACTGAAATAATAATCACTAATATGTAAGGTAGTGTGTAGGTCCATGGAACATTTATTAAACTTAAATAATACTCACTAATATGTAAGGTAGTGTGTAGGTCCATGGAACATTTATTAAACTTAATTAATAATCACTAATATGTAAGGTAGTGTGTAGGTCCATGGAACATTTATTAAACTGAAATAATATTCACTAATATGTAAGGTAGTGTGTAGGTCCATGGAACATTTATTAAACTTAAATAATAATCACTAGTATGTAAGGTAGTGTGTAGGTCCATGGAACATTTATTAAACTTAAATAATATTCACTAATATGTAAGGTAGTGTGTAGGTCCATGGAACATTTATTAAACTTAAATAATAATCACTAGTATGTAGTATTAAATAATAGCCACTAATATGTAAGGTAGTGTGTAGGTCCATGGAACATTTATTAAACTTAAATAATAATCACTAGTATGTAAGGTAGTGTGTAGGTCCATGGAACATTTATTAAACTTAAATAATAACCACTAATATGTAAGGTAGTGTGTAGGTCCATGGAACATTTATTAAACTTAAATAATACTCACTAATATGTAAGGTAGTGTGTAGGTCAATGGAACATTTATTAAACTTAAATAATAATCACTAATATGTAGGGTAGTGTGTAGGTCCATGGAACATTTATTAAACTTAAATAATAATCACTAATATGTAAGGTAGTGTGTAGGTCAATGGAACATTTATTAAACTTAAATAATAATCACTAATATGTAAGGTAGTGTGTAGGTCCATGGAACATTTATTAAACTTAATAATAATAATCACTAATATGTAAGGTAGTGTGTAGGTCCATGGAACATTTATTAAACTAAATAATAATCACTAATATGTAAGGTAGTGTGTAGGTCAATGGAACATTTATTAAACTTAAATAATAATCACTAATATGTAAGGTAGTGTGTAGGTCAATGGAACATTTATTAAACTTAAATAATAATCACTAATATGTAAGGTAGTGTGTAGGTCCATGGAACATTTATTAAACTTAATAATAATAATCACTAATATGTAAGGTAGTGTGTAGGTCCATGGAACATTTATTAAACTAAATAATAATCACTAATATGTAAGGTAGTGTGTAGGTCCATGGAACATTTATTAAACTTAAATAATCATCACTAATATGTAAGGTAGTGTGTAGGTCCGTGGAACATTTATTAAACTTAAATAATAATCACTAATATGTAATATTCACTAGTATATAAGGTAGTGTGTAGGTCCATGGAACATTTATTAAACTTAAATAATAACCACTAGTATGTAAGGTAGTGTGTAGGTCCATGGAACATTTATTAAACTTAATAATAATAATCACTAATATGTAAGGTAGTGTGTAGGTCCATGGAACATTTATTAAACTAAATAATAATCACTAATATGTAAGGTAGTGTGTAGGTCCATGGAACATTTATTAAACTTAAATAATCATCACTAATATGTAAGGTAGTGTGTAGGTCCGTGGAACATTTATTAAACTTAACTAATACTCACTAATATGTAAGGTAGTGTGTAGGTCCATGGAACATTTATTAAACTTAACTAATACTCACTAATATGTAAGGTAGTGTGTAGGTCCATGGAACATTTATTAAACTTAAATAATAATCACTAATATGTAAGGTGGTGTGTAGGTCCATGGAACATTTATTAAACTTAAATAATAATCACTAATATAAAATATTCACTAGTATGTAGTATTAAATAATAACCACTAATATGTAAGGTAGTGTGTAGGTCCATGGAACATTTATTAAACTTAAATAATAATCACTAGTATGTAAGGTAGTGTGTAGGTCCGTGGAACATTTATTAAACTGAAATAATATTCACTAATATGTAAGGTAGTGTGTAGGTCCATGGAACATTTATTAAACTTAAATAATAATCACTAGTATGTAAGGTAGTGTGTAGGTCCATGGAACATTTATTAAACTTAAATAATAATCACTAATATGTAAGGTAGTGTGTAGGTCCATGGAACATTTATTAAACTGAAATAATAATCACTAGTATGTAAGGTAGTGTGTAGGTCCATGGAACATTTATTCAACTTAAATAATAACCACTAATATGTAAGGTAGTGTGTAGGTCCATGGAACATTTATTAAACTTAAATAATAATCACTAGTATGTAGTATTAAATAATAACCACTAATATGTAAGGTAGTGTGTAGGTCCATGGAACATTTATTAAACTTAAATAATAATCACTAGTATGTAAGGTAGTGTGTAGGTCCATGGAACATTTATTAAACTTAAATAATAACCACTAATATGTAAGGTAGTGTGTAGGTCCATGGAACATTTATTAAACTTAAATAATACTCACTAATATGTAAGGTAGTGTGTAGGTCCATGGAACATTTATTAAACTTAATTAATAATCACTAATATGTAAGGTAGTGTGTAGGTCCATGGAACATTTATTAAACTTAAATAATAATCACTAGTATGTAAGGTAGTGTGTAGGTCCATGGAACATTTATTAAACTTAAATAATAATCACTAGTATGTAGTATTAAATAATAACCACTAATATGTAAGGTAGTGTGTAGGTCCATGGAACATTTATTAAACTTAAATAATATTCACTAGTATGTAAGGTAGTGTGTAGGTCCATGGAACATTTATTAAACTTAAATAATACTCACTAATATGTAAGGTAGTGTGTAGGTCAATGGAACATTTATTAAACTTAAATAATAATCACTAAAATGTAAGGTAGTGTGTAGGTCCATGGAACATTTATTAAACTTAATAATAATCACTAATATGTAAGGTAGTGTGTAGGTCCATGGAACATTTATTAAACTAAATAATAATCACTAATATGTAAGGTAGTGTGTAGGTCCATGGAACATTTATTAAACTTAAATAATCATCACTAATATGTAAGGTAGTGTGTAGGTCCGTGGAACATTTATTAAACTTAAATAATAATCACTAATATGTAATATTCACTAGTATGTAAGGTAGTGTGTAGGTCCATGGAACATTTATTAAACTAAAATAATAACCACTAGTATGTAAGGTAGTGTGTAGGTCCATGGAACATTTATTAAACTTAAATAATACTCACTAATATGTAAGGTAGTGTGTAGGTCCATGGAACATTTATTAAACTTAATTAATAATCACTAATATGTAAGTTAGTGTGTAGGTCCATGGAACATTTATTAAACTTAAATAATAATCACTAGTATGTAAGGTAGTGTGTAGGTCCGTGGAACATTTATTAAACTGAAATAATATTCACTAATATGTAAGGTAGTGTGTAGGTCCATGGAACATTTATTAAACTTAAATAATAATCACTAGTATGTAAGGTAGTGTGTAGGTCCATGGACCATTTATTAAACTTAAATAATAATCACTAATATGTAAGGTAGTGTGTAGGTCCATGGAACATTTATTAAACTGAAATAATAATCACTAGTATGTAAGGTAGTGTGTAGGTCCATGGAACATTTATTAAACTTAAATAATAACCACTAATATGTAAGGTAGTGTGTAGGTCCATGGAACATTTATTAAACTATAATAATAATCACTAGTATGTAGTATTAAATAATAACCACTAATATGTAAGGTAGTGTGTAGGTCCATGGAACATTTATTAAACTTAAATAATCATCACTAATATGTAAGGTAGTGTGTAGGTCCGTGGAACATTTATTAAACTTAACTAATACTCACTAATATGTAAGGTAGTGTGTAGGTCCATGGAACATTTATTAAACTTAACTAATACTCACTAATATGTAAGGTAGTGTGTAGGTCCATGGAACATTTATTAAACTTAAATAATAATCACTAATATGTAAGGTGGTGTGTAGGTCCATGGAACATTTATTAAACTTAAATAATAACCACTAATATGTAAGGTAGTGTGTAGGTCCATGGAACATTTATTAAACTTAACTAATACTCACTAATATGTAAGGTAGTGTGTAGGTCCATGGAAAATTTATTAAACTTAAATAATAATCACTAATATGTAAGGTAGTGTGTAGGTCCATGGAACATTTATTAAACTTAAATAATAATCACTAATATGTAATATTCACTAGTATGTAGTATTAAATAATAATCACTAGTATGTAAGGTAGTGTGTAGGTCCATGGAACATTTATTAAACTTAAATAATACTGACTAATATGTAAGGTAGTGTGTAGGTCCATGGAACATTTATTCAACTTAAATAATAACCACTAATATGTAAGGTAGTGTGTAGGTCCATGGAACATTTATTAAACTTAAATAATAATCACTAGTATGTAGTATTAAATAATAACCACTAATATGTAAGGTAGTGTGTAGGTCCATGGAACATTTATTAAACTTAAATAATAATCACTAGTATGTAAGGTAGTGTGTAGGTCCATGGAACATTTATTAAACTTAAATAATAACCACTAATATGTAAGGTAGTGTGTAGGTCCATGGAACATTTATTAAACTTAAATAATACTCACTAATATGTAAGGTAGTGTGTAGGTCCATGGAACATTTATTAAACTTAATTAATAATCACTAATATGTAAGGTAGTGTGTAGGTCCATGGAACATTTATTAAACTTAAATAATAATCACTAGTATGTAAGGTAGTGTGTAGGTCCATGGAACATTTATTAAACTTAAATAATAATCACTAGTATGTAGTATTAAATAATAACCACTAATATGTAAGGTAGTGTGTAGGTCCATGGAACATTTATTAAACTTAAATAATATTCACTAGTATGTAAGGTAGTGTGTAGGTCCATGGAACATTTATTAAACTTAAATAATACTCACTAATATGTAAGGTAGTGTGTAGGTCAATGGAACATTTATTAAACTTAAATAATAATCACTAAAATGTAAGGTAGTGTGTAGGTCCATGGAACATTTATTAAACTTAATAATAATCACTAATATGTAAGGTAGTGTGTAGGTCCATGGAACATTTATTAAACTAAATAATAATCACTAATATGTAAGGTAGTGTGTAGGTCCATGGAACATTTATTAAACTTAAATAATCATCACTAATATGTAAGGTAGTGTGTAGGTCCGTGGAACATTTATTAAACTTAAATAATAATCACTAATATGTAATATTCACTAGTATGTAAGGTAGTGTGTAGGTCCATGGAACATTTATTAAACTAAAATAATAACCACTAGTATGTAAGGTAGTGTGTAGGTCCATGGAACATTTATTAAACTTAAATAATACTCACTAATATGTAAGGTAGTGTGTAGGTCCATGGAACATTTATTAAACTTAATTAATAATCACTAATATGTAAGTTAGTGTGTAGGTCCATGGAACATTTATTAAACTTAAATAATAATCACTAGTATGTAAGGTAGTGTGTAGGTCCGTGGAACATTTATTAAACTGAAATAATATTCACTAATATGTAAGGTAGTGTGTAGGTCCATGGAACATTTATTAAACTTAAATAATAATCACTAGTATGTAAGGTAGTGTGTAGGTCCATGGACCATTTATTAAACTTAAATAATAATCACTAATATGTAAGGTAGTGTGTAGGTCCATGGAACATTTATTAAACTGAAATAATAATCACTAGTATGTAAGGTAGTGTGTAGGTCCATGGAACATTTATTAAACTTAAATAATAACCACTAATATGTAAGGTAGTGTGTAGGTCCATGGAACATTTATTAAACTATAATAATAATCACTAGTATGTAGTATTAAATAATAACCACTAATATGTAAGGTAGTGTGTAGGTCCATGGAACATTTATTAAACTTAAATAATCATCACTAATATGTAAGGTAGTGTGTAGGTCCGTGGAACATTTATTAAACTTAACTAATACTCACTAATATGTAAGGTAGTGTGTAGGTCCATGGAACATTTATTAAACTTAACTAATACTCACTAATATGTAAGGTAGTGTGTAGGTCCATGGAACATTTATTAAACTTAAATAATAATCACTAATATGTAAGGTGGTGTGTAGGTCCATGGAACATTTATTAAACTTAAATAATAACCACTAATATGTAAGGTAGTGTGTAGGTCCATGGAACATTTATTAAACTTAACTAATACTCACTAATATGTAAGGTAGTGTGTAGGTCCATGGAAAATTTATTAAACTTAAATAATAATCACTAATATGTAAGGTAGTGTGTAGGTCCATGGAACATTTATTAAACTTAAATAATAATCACTAATATGTAATATTCACTAGTATGTAGTATTAAATAATAATCACTAGTATGTAAGGTAGTGTGTAGGTCCATGGAACATTTATTAAACTTAAATAATACTGACTAATATGTAAGGTAGTGTGTAGGTCCATGGAACATTTATTAAACTGAAATAATAATCACTAGTATATAGTATTAAATAATACTCACTAATATGTAAGGTAGTGTGTAGGTCCATGGAACATTTATTAAACTTAAATAATAATAACTAGTATGTAGTATTAAATAATAACCACTAATATGTAAGGTAGTGTGTAGGTCCATGGAACATGTATTAAACTGAAATAATAATCACTAGTATGTAGTATTAAATAATAATCACTAATATGTAAGGTAGTGTGTAGGTCCATGGAACATTTATTAAACTTAAATAATACTCACTAATATGTAAGGTAGTGTGTAGGTCCATGGAACATTTATTAAACTTAAATAATAATCACTAGTATGTAATATTCACTAGTATGTAGTATTAAATAATAATCACTAATATGTAAGGTAGTGTGTAGGTCCATGGAACATTTATTAAACTTAAATAATAATCACTAATATGTAAGGTAGTGTGTAGGTCCATGGAACATTTATTAAACTTAAATAATAATCACTAGTATGTAAGGTAGTGTGTAGGTCCATGGAACATTTATTAAACTTAAATAATAATCACTAGTATGTAAGGTAGTGTGTAGGTCCATGGAACATTTATTAAACTTAAATAATAATCACTAATATGTAATATTCACTAGTATGTAGTATTAAATAATAACCACTAATATGTAAAGTAGTGTGTAGGTCCATGGAAAATTTATTAAACTTAAATAATAATCACTAGTATGTAAGGTAGTGTGTAGGTCCATGGAACATTTATTAAACTACATTAATATTCACTAATATGTAAGGTAGTGTGTAGGTCCATGGAACATTTATTAAACTACATTAATAATCACTAGTATGTAAGGTAGTGTGTAGGTCCATGGAACATTTATTAAACTGAAATAATAATCACTAATATGTAAGGTAGTGTGTAGGTCCATGGAACATTTATTAAACTTAAATAATAATCACTAGTATGTAAGGTAGTGTGTAGGTCCATGGAACATTTATTAAACTAAATAATAATCACTAATATGTAAGGTAGTGTGTAGGTCCATGGAACATTTATTAAACTAAATAATAATCACTAATATGTAAGGTAGTGTGTAGGTCCATGGAACATTTATTAAACTTAAATAATCATCACTAATATGTAAGGTAGTGTGTAGGTCCGTGGAACATTTATTAAACTTAAATAATAATCACTAATATGTAATATTCACTAGTATGTAAGGTAGTGTGTAGGTCCATGGAACATTTATTAAACTTAAATAATACTCACTAATATGTAAGGTAGTGTGTAGGTCCATGGAACATTTATTAAACTTAAATAATAACCACTAGTATGTAAGGTAGTGTGTAGGTCCATGGAACATTTATTAAACTTAATAATAATAATCACTAATATGTAAGGTAGTGTGTAGGTCCATGGAACATTTATTAAACTAAATAATAATCACTAATATGTAAGGTAGTGTGTAGGTCCATGGAACATTTATTAAACTTAAATAATCATCACTAATATGTAAGGTAGTGTGTAGGTCCGTGGAACATTTATTAAACTTAACTAATACTCACTAATATGTAAGGTAGTGTGTAGGTCCATGGAACATTTATTAAACTTAACTAATACTCACTAATATGTAAGGTAGTGTGTAGGTCCATGGAACATTTATTAAACTTAAATAATAATCACTAATATGTAAGGTGGTGTGTAGGTCCATGGAACATTTATTAAACTTAAATAATAATCACTAATATAAAATATTCACTAGTATGTAGTATTAAATAATAACCACTAATATGTAAGGTAGTGTGTAGGTCCATGGAACATTTATTAAACTTAAATAATAATCACTAGTATGTAAGGTAGTGTGTAGGTCCGTGGAACATTTATTAAACTGAAATAATATTCACTAATATGTAAGGTAGTGTGTAGGTCCATGGAACATTTATTAAACTTAAATAATAATCACTAGTATGTAAGGTAGTGTGTAGGTCCATGGAACATTTATTAAACTTAAATAATAATCACTAATATGTAAGGTAGTGTGTAGGTCCATGGAACATTTATTAAACTGAAATAATAATCACTAGTATGTAAGGTAGTGTGTAGGTCCATGGAACATTTATTCAACTTAAATAATAACCACTAATATGTAAGGTAGTGTGTAGGTCCATGGAACATTTATTAAACTTAAATAATAATCACTAGTATGTAGTATTAAATAATAACCACTAATATGTAAGGTAGTGTGTAGGTCCATGGAACATTTATTAAACTTAAATAATAATCACTAGTATGTAAGGTAGTGTGTAGGTCCATGGAACATTTATTAAACTTAAATAATAACCACTAATATGTAAGGTAGTGTGTAGGTCCATGGAACATTTATTAAACTTAAATAATACTCACTAATATGTAAGGTAGTGTGTAGGTCCATGGAACATTTATTAAACTTAATTAATAATCACTAATATGTAAGGTAGTGTGTAGGTCCATGGAACATTTATTAAACTTAAATAATAATCACTAGTATGTAAGGTAGTGTGTAGGTCCATGGAACATTTATTAAACTTAAATAATAATCACTAGTATGTAGTATTAAATAATAACCACTAATATGTAAGGTAGTGTGTAGGTCCATGGAACATTTATTAAACTTAAATAATATTCACTAGTATGTAAGGTAGTGTGTAGGTCCATGGAACATTTATTAAACTTAAATAATACTCACTAATATGTAAGGTAGTGTGTAGGTCAATGGAACATTTATTAAACTTAAATAATAATCACTAAAATGTAAGGTAGTGTGTAGGTCCATGGAACATTTATTAAACTTAATAATAATCACTAATATGTAAGGTAGTGTGTAGGTCCATGGAACATTTATTAAACTAAATAATAATCACTAATATGTAAGGTAGTGTGTAGGTCCATGGAACATTTATTAAACTTAAATAATCATCACTAATATGTAAGGTAGTGTGTAGGTCCGTGGAACATTTATTAAACTTAAATAATAATCACTAATATGTAATATTCACTAGTATGTAAGGTAGTGTGTAGGTCCATGGAACATTTATTAAACTAAAATAATAACCACTAGTATGTAAGGTAGTGTGTAGGTCCATGGAACATTTATTAAACTTAAATAATACTCACTAATATGTAAGGTAGTGTGTAGGTCCATGGAACATTTATTAAACTTAATTAATAATCACTAATATGTAAGTTAGTGTGTAGGTCCATGGAACATTTATTAAACTTAAATAATAATCACTAGTATGTAAGGTAGTGTGTAGGTCCGTGGAACATTTATTAAACTGAAATAATATTCACTAATATGTAAGGTAGTGTGTAGGTCCATGGAACATTTATTAAACTTAAATAATAATCACTAGTATGTAAGGTAGTGTGTAGGTCCATGGACCATTTATTAAACTTAAATAATAATCACTAATATGTAAGGTAGTGTGTAGGTCCATGGAACATTTATTAAACTGAAATAATAATCACTAGTATGTAAGGTAGTGTGTAGGTCCATGGAACATTTATTAAACTTAAATAATAACCACTAATATGTAAGGTAGTGTGTAGGTCCATGGAACATTTATTAAACTATAATAATAATCACTAGTATGTAGTATTAAATAATAACCACTAATATGTAAGGTAGTGTGTAGGTCCATGGAACATTTATTAAACTTAAATAATCATCACTAATATGTAAGGTAGTGTGTAGGTCCGTGGAACATTTATTAAACTTAACTAATACTCACTAATATGTAAGGTAGTGTGTAGGTCCATGGAACATTTATTAAACTTAACTAATACTCACTAATATGTAAGGTAGTGTGTAGGTCCATGGAACATTTATTAAACTTAAATAATAATCACTAATATGTAAGGTGGTGTGTAGGTCCATGGAACATTTATTAAACTTAAATAATAACCACTAATATGTAAGGTAGTGTGTAGGTCCATGGAACATTTATTAAACTTAACTAATACTCACTAATATGTAAGGTAGTGTGTAGGTCCATGGAAAATTTATTAAACTTAAATAATAATCACTAATATGTAAGGTAGTGTGTAGGTCCATGGAACATTTATTAAACTTAAATAATAATCACTAATATGTAATATTCACTAGTATGTAGTATTAAATAATAATCACTAGTATGTAAGGTAGTGTGTAGGTCCATGGAACATTTATTAAACTTAAATAATACTGACTAATATGTAAGGTAGTGTGTAGGTCCATGGAACATTTATTAAACTGAAATAATAATCACTAGTATATAGTATTAAATAATACTCACTAATATGTAAGGTAGTGTGTAGGTCCATGGAACATTTATTAAACTTAAATAATAATAACTAGTATGTAGTATTAAATAATAACCACTAATATGTAAGGTAGTGTGTAGGTCCATGGAACATGTATTAAACTGAAATAATAATCACTAGTATGTAGTATTAAATAATAATCACTAATATGTAAGGTAGTGTGTAGGTCCATGGAACATTTATTAAACTTAAATAATACTCACTAATATGTAAGGTAGTGTGTAGGTCCATGGAACATTTATTAAACTTAAATAATAATCACTAGTATGTAATATTCACTAGTATGTAGTATTAAATAATAATCACTAATATGTAAGGTAGTGTGTAGGTCCATGGAACATTTATTAAACTTAAATAATAATCACTAATATGTAAGGTAGTGTGTAGGTCCATGGAACATTTATTAAACTTAAATAATAATCACTAGTATGTAAGGTAGTGTGTAGGTCCATGGAACATTTATTAAACTTAAATAATAATCACTAGTATGTAAGGTAGTGTGTAGGTCCATGGAACATTTATTAAACTTAAATAATAATCACTAATATGTAATATTCACTAGTATGTAGTATTAAATAATAACCACTAATATGTAAAGTAGTGTGTAGGTCCATGGAAAATTTATTAAACTTAAATAATAATCACTAGTATGTAAGGTAGTGTGTAGGTCCATGGAACATTTATTAAACTACATTAATATTCACTAATATGTAAGGTAGTGTGTAGGTCCATGGAACATTTATTAAACTACATTAATAATCACTAGTATGTAAGGTAGTGTGTAGGTCCATGGAACATTTATTAAACTGAAATAATAATCACTAATATGTAAGGTAGTGTGTAGGTCCATGGAACATTTATTAAACTTAAATAATAATCACTAGTATGTAAGGTAGTGTGTAGGTCCATGGAACATTTATTAAACTAAATAATAATCACTAATATGTAAGGTAGTGTGTAGGTCCATGGAACATTTATTAAACTAAATAATAATCACTAATATGTAAGGTAGTGTGTAGGTCCATGGAACATTTATTAAACTTAAATAATCATCACTAATATGTAAGGTAGTGTGTAGGTCCGTGGAACATTTATTAAACTTAAATAATAATCACTAATATGTAATATTCACTAGTATGTAAGGTAGTGTGTAGGTCCATGGAACATTTATTAAACTTAAATAATACTCACTAATATGTAAGGTAGTGTGTAGGTCCATGGAACATTTATTAAACTTAATTAATAATCACTAATATGTAAGGTAGTGTGTAGGTCCATGGAACATTTATTAAACTGAAATAATATTCACTAATATGTAAGGTAGTGTGTAGGTCCATGGAACATTTATTAAACTTAAATAATAATCACTAGTATGTAAGGTAGTGTGTAGGTCCATGGAACATTTATTAAACTTAAATAATATTCACTAATATGTAAGGTAGTGTGTAGGTCCATGGAACATTTATTAAACTTAAATAATAATCACTAGTATGTAGTATTAAATAATAGCCACTAATATGTAAGGTAGTGTGTAGGTCCATGGAACATTTATTAAACTTAAATAATAATCACTAGTATGTAAGGTAGTGTGTAGGTCCATGGAACATTTATTAAACTTAAATAATAACCACTAATATGTAAGGTAGTGTGTAGGTCCATGGAACATTTATTAAACTTAAATAATACTCACTAATATGTAAGGTAGTGTGTAGGTCAATGGAACATTTATTAAACTTAAATAATAATCACTAATATGTAAGGTAGTGTGTAGGTCCATGGAACATTTATTAAACTTAAATAATAATCACTAATATGTAAGGTAGTGTGTAGGTCAATGGAACATTTATTAAACTTAAATAATAATCACTAATATGTAAGGTAGTGTGTAGGTCCATGGAACATTTATTAAACTTAATAATAATAATCACTAATATGTAAGGTAGTGTGTAGGTCCATGGAACATTTATTAAACTAAATAATAATCACTAATATGTAAGGTAGTGTGTAGGTCAATGGAACATTTATTAAACTTAAATAATAATCACTAATATGTAAGGTAGTGTGTAGGTCAATGGAACATTTATTAAACTTAAATAATAATCACTAATATGTAAGGTAGTGTGTAGGTCCATGGAACATTTATTAAACTTAATAATAATAATCACTAATATGTAAGGTAGTGTGTAGGTCCATGGAACATTTATTAAACTAAATAATAATCACTAATATGTAAGGTAGTGTGTAGGTCCATGGAACATTTATTAAACTTAAATAATCATCACTAATATGTAAGGTAGTGTGTAGGTCCGTGGAACATTTATTAAACTTAAATAATAATCACTAATATGTAATATTCACTAGTATGTAAGGTAGTGTGTAGGTCCATGGAACATTTATTAAACTTAAATAATAACCACTAGTATGTAAGGTAGTGTGTAGGTCCATGGAACATTTATTAAACTTAAATAATACTCACTAATATGTAAGGTAGTGTGTAGGTCCATGGAACATTTACTAAACTTAATTAATAATCACTAATATGTAAGGTAGTGTGTAGGTCCATGGAAAATTTATTAAACTTAAATAATAATCACTAGTATGTGAGGTAGTGTGTAGGTCCGTGGAACATTTATTAAACTGAAATAATATTCACTAATATGTAAAGTAGTGTGTAGGTCCATGGAACATTTATTAAACTACATTAATAATCACTAGTATGTAAGGTAGTGTGTAGGTCCATGGAACATTTATTAAACTGAAATAATAATCACTAATATGTAAGGTAGTGTGTAGGTCCGTGGAACATTTATTAAACTGAAATAATAATCACTAATATGTAAGGTAGTGTGTAGGTCCATGGAACATTTATTAAACTTAAATAATAATCACTAGTATGTAAGGTAGTGTGTAGGTCCATGGAACATTTATTAAACTAAATAATAATCACTAATATGTAAGGTAGTGTGTAGGTCCATGGAACATTTATTAAACTTAATAATAATAATCACTAGTATGTAGTATTAAATAATAACCACTAATATGTAAGGTAGTGTGTAGGTCCATGGAACATTTATTAAACTTAAATAATAATCACTAGTATGTAAGGTAGTGTGTAGGTCCATGGAACATTTATTAAACTTAAATAATAACCACTAATATGTAAGGTAGTGTGTAGGTCCATGGAACATTTATTAAACTTAAATAATACTCACTAATATGTAAGGTAGTGTGTAGGTCAATGGAACATTTATTAAACTTAAATAATAATCACTAATATGTAAGGTAGTGTGTAGGTCCATGGAACATTTATTAAACTTAATAATAATAATCACTAATATGTAAGGTAGTGTGTAGGTCAATGGAACATTTATTAAACTTAAATAATAATCACTAATATGTAAGGTAGTGTGTAGGTCCATGGAACATTTATTAAACTTAATAATAATAATCACTAATATGTAAGGTAGTGTGTAGGTCCATGGAACATTTATTAAACTAAATAATAATCACTAATATGTAAGGTAGTGTGTAGGTCAATGGAACATTTATTAAACTTAAATAATAATCACTAATATGTAAGGTAGTGTGTAGGTCAATGGAACATTTATTAAACTTAAATAATAATCACTAATATGTAAGGTAGTGTGTAGGTCCATGGAACATTTATTAAACTTAATAATAATAATCACTAATATGTAAGGTAGTGTGTAGGTCCATGGAACATTTATTAAACTAAATAATAATCACTAATATGTAAGGTAGTGTGTAGGTCCATGGAACATTTATTAAACTTAAATAATCATCACTAATATGTAAGGTAGTGTGTAGGTCCGTGGAACATTTATTAAACTTAAATAATAATCACTAATATGTAATATTCACTAGTATGTAAGGTAGTGTGTAGGTCCATGGAACATTTATTAAACTTAAATAATAACCACTAGTATGTAAGGTAGTGTGTAGGTCCATGGAACATTTATTAAACTTAAATAATACTCACTAATATGTAAGGTAGTGTGTAGGTCCATGGAACATTTACTAAACTTAATTAATAATCACTAATATGTAAGGTAGTGTGTAGGTCCATGGAAAATTTATTAAACTTAAATAATAATCACTAGTATGTGAGGTAGTGTGTAGGTCCGTGGAACATTTATTAAACTGAAATAATATTCACTAATATGTAAAGTAGTGTGTAGGTCCATGGAACATTTATTAAACTACATTAATAATCACTAGTATGTAAGGTAGTGTGTAGGTCCATGGAACATTTATTAAACTGAAATAATAATCACTAATATGTAAGGTAGTGTGTAGGTCCGTGGAACATTTATTAAACTGAAATAATAATCACTAATATGTAAGGTAGTGTGTAGGTCCATGGAACATTTATTAAACTTAAATAATAATCACTAGTATGTAAGGTAGTGTGTAGGTCCATGGAACATTTATTAAACTAAATAATAATCACTAATATGTAAGGTAGTGTGTAGGTCCATGGAACATTTATTAAACTTAATAATAATAATCACTAGTATGTAGTATTAAATAATAACCACTAATATGTAAGGTAGTGTGTAGGTCCATGGAACATTTATTAAACTTAAATAATAATCACTAGTATGTAAGGTAGTGTGTAGGTCCATGGAACATTTATTAAACTTAAATAATAACCACTAATATGTAAGGTAGTGTGTAGGTCCATGGAACATTTATTAAACTTAAATAATACTCACTAATATGTAAGGTAGTGTGTAGGTCAATGGAACATTTATTAAACTTAAATAATAATCACTAATATGTAAGGTAGTGTGTAGGTCCATGGAACATTTATTAAACTTAATAATAATAATCACTAATATGTAAGGTAGTGTGTAGGTCCATGGAACATTTATTAAACTAAATAATAATCACTAATATGTAAGGTAGTGTGTAGGTCCATGGAACATTTATTAAACTTAAATAATCATCACTAATATGTAAGGTAGTTTGTAGGTCCGTGGAACATTTATTAAACTTAAATAATAATCACTAATATGTAATATTCACTAGTATGTAAGGTAGTGTGTAGGTCCATGGAACATTTATTAAACTTAAATAATAACCACTAGTATGTAAGGTAGTGTGTAGGTCCATGGAACATTTATTAAACTTAAATAATACTCACTAATATGTAAGGTAGTGTGTAGGTCCATGGAACATTTATTAAACTAAATAATAATCACTAATATGTAAGGTAGTGTGTAGGTCAATGGAACATTTATTAAACTTAAATAATAATCACTAATATGTAAGGTAGTGTGTAGGTCAATGGAACATTTATTAAACTTAAATAAATCACTAATATGTAAGGTAGTGTGTAGGTCCATAGAACATTTATTAAACTTAATAATAATAATCACTAATATGTAAGGTAGTGTGTAGGTCCATGGAACATTTATTAAACTAAATAATAATCACTAATATGTAAGGTAGTGTGTAGGTCCATGGAACATTTATTAAACTTAAATAATCATCACTAATATGTAAGGTAGTGTGTAGGTCCGTGGAACATTTATTTAACTTAAATAATAATCACTAATATGTAATATTCACTAGTATGTAAGGTAGTGTGTAGGTCCATGGAACATTTATTAAACTTAAATAATAACCACTAGTATGTAAGGTAGTGTGTAGGTCCATGGAACATTTATTAAACTTAAATAATACTCACTAATATGTAAGGTAGTGTGTAGGTCCATGGAACATTTATTAAACTTAATTAATAATCACTAATATGTAAGGTGTGTAGGTCCATGGAACATTTATTAAACTTAAATAATAATCACTAGTATGTAAGGTAGTGTGTAGGTCCGTGGAACATTTATTAAACTGAAATAATATTCACTAATATGTAAAGTAGTGTGTAGGTCCATGGAACATTTATTAAACTACATTAATAATCACTAGTATGTAAGGTAGTGTGTAGGTCCATGGAACATTTATTAAACTGAAATAATAATCACTAATATGTAAGGTAGTGTGTAGGTCCATGGAACATTTATTAAACTTAAATAATAACCACTAATATGTAAGGTAGTGTGTAGGTCCATGGAACATTTATTAAACTTAAATAATACTCACTAATATGTAAGGTAGTGTGTAGGTCAATGGAACATTTATTAAA
Organism: Protomyctophum bolini; assembly: GCF_963924005.1. NCBI lineage: Eukaryota > Metazoa > Chordata > Actinopteri > Myctophiformes > Myctophidae > Protomyctophum > Protomyctophum bolini. Next base: position 40,507,845 of record NC_137880.1, on the reverse strand, counting down.
CTTAAATAATAATCACTAATATGTAAGGTAGTGTGTAGGTCCATGGAACATTTATTAAACTTAATAATAATAATCACTAATATGTAAGGTAGTGTGTAGGTCCATGGAACATTTATTAAACTAAATAATAATCACTAATATGTAAGGTAGTGTGTAGGTCCATGGAACATTTATTAAACTTAAATAATAACCACTAGTATGTAAGGTAGTGTGTAGGTCCATGGAACATTTATTAAACTTAAATAATACTCACTAATATGTAAGGTAGTGTGTAGGTCCATGGAACATTTATTAAACTAAATAATAATCACTAATATGTAAGGTAGTGTGTAGGTCAATGGAACATTTATTAAACTTAAATAATAATCACTAATATGTAAGGTAGTGTGTAGGTCAATGGAACATTTATTAAACTTAAATAAATCACTAATATGTAAGGTAGTGTGTAGGTCCATAGAACATTTATTAAACTTAATAATAATAATCACTAATATGTAAGGTAGTGTGTAGGTCCATGGAACATTTATTAAACTAAATAATAATCACTAATATGTAAGGTAGTGTGTAGGTCCATGGAACATTTATTAAACTTAAATAATCATCACTAATATGTAAGGTAGTGTGTAGGTCCGTGGAACATTTATTTAACTTAAATAATAATCACTAATATGTAATATTCACTAGTATGTAAGGTAGTGTGTAGGTCCATGGAACATTTATTAAACTTAAATAATAACCACTAGTATGTAAGGTAGTGTGTAGGTCCATGGAACATTTATTAAACTTAAATAATACTCACTAATATGTAAGGTAGTGTGTAGGTCCATGGAACATTTATTAAACTTAATTAATAATCACTAATATGTAAGGTAGTGTGTAGGTCCATGGAACATTTATTAAACTTAAATAATAATCACTAGTATGTAAGGTAGTGTGTAGGTCCGTGGAACATTTATTAAACTGAAATAATATTCACTAATATGTAAAGTAGTGTGTAGGTCCATGGAACATTTATTAAACTACATTAATAATCACTAGTATGTAAGGTAGTGTGTAGGTCCATGGAACATTTATTAAACTGAAATAATAATCACTAATATGTAAGGTAGTGTGTAGGTCCATGGAACATTTATTAAACTTAAATAATAATCACTAGTATGTAAGGTAGTGTGTAGGTCCATGGAACATTTATTAAACTTAAATAATAACCACTAATATGTAAGGTAGTGTGTAGGTCCATGGAACATTTATTAAACTTAAATAATACTCACTAATATGTAAGGTAGTGTGTAGGTCAATGGAACATTTATTAAACTTAAATAATAATCACTAATATGTAAGGTAGTGTGTAGGTCCATGGAACATTTATTAAACTTAATAATAATAATCACTAATATGTAAGGTAGTGTGTAGGTCCATGGAACATTTATTAAACTAAATAATAATCACTAATATGTAAGGTAGTGTGTAGGTCCATGGAACATTTATTAAACTTAAATAATCATCACTAATATGTAAGGTAGTGTGTAGGTCCGTGGAACATTTATTAAACTTAAATAATAATCACTAATATGTAATATTCACTAGTATGTAAGGTAGTGTGTAGGTCCATGGAACATTTATTAAACTTAAATAATAATCACTAATATGTAAGGTAGTGTGTAGGTCCATGGAACATTTATTAAACTTAAATAATAATCACTAGTATGTAAGGTAGTGTGTAGGTCCATGGAACATTTATTAAACTTAAATAATAACCACTAATATGTAAGGTAGTGTGTAGGTCCATGGAACATTTATTAAACTTAAATAATAATCACTAGTATGTAGTATTAAATAATAACCACTAATATGTAAGGTAGTGTGTAGGTCCATGGAACATTTATTAAACTTAAATAATAATCACTAATATGTAAGGTAGTGTGTAGGTCCATGGAACATTTATTAAACTTAAATAATAACCACTAATATGTAAGGTAGTGTGTAGGTCCATGGAACATTTATTAAACTTAACTAATACTCACTAATATGTAAGGTAGTGTGTAGGTCCATGGAACATTTATTAAACTTAAATAATAATCACTAATATGTAAGGTAGTGTGTAGGTCCATGGAACATTTATTAAACTTAAATAATAATCACTAATATGTAAGGTAGTGTGTAGGTCCATGGAACATTTATTAAACTTAAATAATAATCACTAGTATGTAAGGTAGTGTGTAGGTCCGTGGAACATTTATTAAACTGAAATAATATTCACTAATATGTAAGGTAGTGTGTAGGTCCATGGAACATTTATTAAACTTAAATAATAATCACTAGTATGTAAGGTAGTGTGTAGGTCCATGGAACATTTATTAAACTTAAATAATAATCACTAATATGTAAGGTAGTGTGTAGGTCCATGGAACATTTATTAAACTTAAATAATAATCACTAGTATGTAAGGTAGTGTGTAGGTCCATGGAACATTTATTAAACTTATATAATAACCACTAATATGTAAGGTAGTGTGTAGGTCCATGGAACATTTATTAAACTTAAATAATAATCACTAGTATGTAGTATTAAATAATAACCACTAATATGTAAGGTAGTGTGTAGGTCCATGGAACATTTATTAAACTTAAATAATAATCACTAATATGTAAGGTAGTGTGTAGGTCCATGGAACATTTATTAAACTTAAATAATAACCACTAATATGTAAGGTAGTGTGTAGGTCCATGGAACATTTATTAAACTTAACTAATACTCACTAATATGTAAGGTAGTGTGTAGGTCCATGGAACATTTATTAAACTTAAATAATAATCACTAATATGTAAGGTAGTGTGTAGGTCCATGGAACATTTATTAAACTTAAATAATAATCACTAATATGTAAGGTAGTGTGTAGGTCCATGGAACATTTATTAAACTTAAATAATATTCACTAGTATGTAAGGTAGTTTGTAGGTCCATGGAACATTTATTAAACTTAAATAATAATCACTAATATGTAATATTCACTAGTATGTAGTATTAAATAATAATCACTAATATGTAAGGTAGTGTGTAGGTCCATGGAACATTTATTAAACTTAAATAATACTGACTAATATGTAAGGTAGTGTGTAGGTCAATGGAACATTTATTAAACTGAAATAATAATCACTAGTATGTAGTATTAAATAATACTCACTAATATGTAAGGTAGTGTGTAGGTTCATGGAACATTTATTAAACTTAAATAATAATAACTAGTATGTAGTATTAAATAATAACCACTAATATGTAAGGTAGTGTGTAGGTCCATGGAACATTTATTAAACTGAAATAATAATCACTAGTATGTAGTATTAAATAATAATCACTAATATGTAAGGTAGTGTGTAGGTCCATGGAACATTTATTAAACTTAAATAATAATCACTAATATGTAATATTCACTAGTATGTAAGGTAGTGTGTAGGTCCATGGAACATTTATTAAACTTAAATAATAACCACTAGTATGTAAGGTAGTGTGTAGGTCCATGGAACATTTATTAAACTTAAATAATACTCACTAATATGTAAGGTAGTGTGTAGGTCCATGGAACATTTATTAAACTTAATTAATAATCACTAATATGTAAGGTAGTGTGTAGGTCCATGGAACATTTATTAAACTTAAATAATAATCACTAGTATGTAAGGTAGTGTGTAGGTCCGTGGAACATTTATTAAACTGAAATAATATTCACTAATATGTAAAGTAGTGTGTAGGTCCATGGAACATTTATTTAACTACATTAATAATCACTAGTATGTAAGGTAGTGTGTAGGTCCATGGAACATTTATTAAACTGAAATAATAATCACTAATATGTAAGGTAGTGTGTAGGTCCATGGAACATTTATTAAACTTAAATAATAATCACTAGTATGTAAGGTAGTGTGTAGGTCCATGGAACATTTATTAAACTAAATAATAATCACTAATATGTAAGGTAGTGTGTAGGTCCATGGAACATTTATTAAACTTAATAATAATAATCACTAGTATGTAGTATTAAATAATAACCACTAATATGTAAGGTAGTGTGTAGGTCCATGGAACATTTATTAAACTTAAATAATAATCACTAGTATGTAAGGTAGTGTGTAGGTCCATGGAACATTTATTAAACTTAAATAATAACCACTAATATGTAAGGTAGTGTGTAGGTCCATGGAACATTTATTAAACTTAAATAATACTCACTAATATGTAAGGTAGTGTGTAGGTCAATGGAACATTTATTAAACTTAAATAATAATCACTAATATGTAAGGTAGTGTGTAGGTCCATGGAACATTTATTAAACTTAATAATAATAATCACTAATATGTAAGGTAGTGTGTAGGTCCATGGAACATTTATTAAACTAAATAATAATCACTAATATGTAAGGTAGTGTGTAGGTCCATGGAACATTTATTAAACTTAAATAATCATCACTAATATGTAAGGTAGTGTGTAGGTCCGTGGAACATTTATTAAACTTAAATAATAATCACTAATATGTAATATTCACTAGTATGTAAGGTAGTGTGTAGGTCCATGGAACATTTATTAAACTTAAATAATAACCACTAGTATGTAAGGTAGTGTGTAGGTCCATGGAACATTTATTAAACTTAAATAATACTCACTAATATGTAAGGTAGTGTGTAGGTCCATGGAACATTTATTAAACTTAATTAATAATCACTAATATGTAAGGTAGTGTGTAGGTCCATGGAACATTTATTAAACTTAAATAATAATCACTAGTATGTAAGGTAGTGTGTAGGTCCGTGGAACATTTATTAAACTGAAATAATATTCACTAATATGTAAGGTAGTGTGTAGGTCCATGGAACATTTATTAAACTTAAATAATAATCACTAATATGTAAGGTAGTGTGTAGGTCCATGGAACATTTATTAAACTTAAATAATAACCACTAATATGTAAGGTAGTGTGTAGGTCCATGGAACATTTATTAAACTTAACTAATACTCACTAATATGTAAGGTAGTGTGTAGGTCCATGGAACATTTATTAAACTTAAATAATAATCACTAATATGTAAGGTAGTGTGTAGGTCCATGGAACATTTATTAAACTTAAATAATAATCACTAATATGTAAGGTAGTGTGTAGGTCCATGGAACATTTATTAAACTTAAATAATATTCACTAGTATGTAAGGTAGTGTGTAGGTCCATGGAACATTTATTAAACTTAAATAATAATCACTAATATGTAATATTCACTAGTATGTAGTATTAAATAATAATCATTAATATGTAAGGTAGTGTGTAGGTCCATGGAACATTTATTAAACTTAAATAATACTGACTAATATGTAAGGTAGTGTGTAGGTCCATGGAACATTTATTAAACTGAAATAATAATCACTAGTATGTAGTATTAAATAATACTCACTAATATGTAAGGTAGTGTGTAGGTCCATGGAACATTTATTAAACTTAAATAATAATAACTAGTATGTAGTATTAAATAATAACCACTAATATGTAAGGTAGTGTGTAGGTCCATGGAACATTTATTAAACTGAAATAATAATCACTAGTATGTAGTATTAAATAATAATCACTAATATGTAAGGTAGTGTGTAGGTCCATGGAACATTTATTAAACTTAAATAATACTCACTAATATGTAAGGTAGTGTGTAGGTCCATGGAACATTTATTAAACTTAAATAATACTCACTAATATGTAAGGTAGTGTGTAGGTCCATGGAACATTTATTAAACTTAAATAATAATCACTAGTATGTAATATTCACTAGTATGTAGTATTAAATAATAATCACTAATATGTAAGGTAGTGTGTAGGTCCATGGAACATTTATTAAACTTAAATATAATCACTAATATGTAAGGTAGTGTGTTGGTCCATGGAACATTTATTAAACTTAAATAATAATCACTAGTATGTAAGGTAGTGTGTAGGTCCATGGAACATTTATTAAACTTAAATAATAATCACTAGTATGTAAGGTAGTGTGTAGGTCCATGGAACATTTATTAAACTTAAATAATAATCACTAATATGTAATATTCACTAGTATGTAGTATTAAATAATAACCACTAATATGTAAGGTAGTGTGTAGGTCCATGGAACATTTATTAAACTTAAATAATAATCACTAGTATGTAAGGTAGTGTGTAGGTCCATGGAACATTTATTAAACTACATTAATATTCACTAATATGTAAGGTAGTGTGTAGGTCCATGGAACATTTATTAAACTACATTAATATTCACTAATATGTAAGGTAGTGTGTAGGTCCATGGAACATTTATTAAACTACATTAATAATCACTAGTATGTAAGGTAGTGTGTAGGTCCATGGAACATTTATTAAACTGAAATAATAATCACTAATATGTAAGGTAGTGTGTAGGTCCATGGAACATTTATTAAACTACATTAATATTCACTAATATGTAAGGTAGTGTGTAGGTCCATGGAACATTTATTAAACTACATTAATATTCACTAATATGTAAGGTAGTGTGTAGGTCCATGGAACATTTATTAAACTACATTAATAATCACTAGTATGTAAGGTAGTGTGTAGGTCCATGGAACATTTATTAAACTGAAATAATAATCACTAATATGTAAGGTAGTGTGTAGGTCCATGGAACATTTATTAAACTTAAATAATAATCACTAGTATGTAAGGTAGTGTGTAGGTCCATGGAACATTTATTAAACTAAATAATAATCACTAATATGTAAGGTAGTGTGTAGGTCCATGGAACATTTATTAAATTAATAATAATCACTAATATGTAAGGTAGTGTGTAGGTCCATGGAACATTTATTAAACTAAATAATAATCACAAATATGTAAGGTAGTGTGTAGGTCCATGGAACATTTATTAAACTTAAATAATCATCACTAATATGTAAGGTAGTGTGTAGGTCTGTGGAACATTTATTAAACTTAAATAATAATCACTAATATGTCATATTCACTAGTATGTAAGGTAGTGTGTAGGTCCATGGAACATTTATTAAACTTAAATAATAACCACTAGTATGTAAGGTAGTGTGTAGGTCCATGGAACATTTATTAAACTTAAATAATAATCACTAATATGTAAGGTAGTGTGTAGGTCCATGGAACATTTATTAAACTTAAATAATAATCACTAATATGTAAGGTAGTGTGTAGGTCCATGGAACATTTATTAAACTTAAATAATATTCACTAGTATGTAAGGTAGTGTGTAGGTCCATGGAACATTTATTAAACTTAAATAATATTCACTAATATGTAAGGTAGTGTGTAGGTCCATGGAACATTTATTAAACTTAAATAATAATCACTAGTATGTAAGGTAGTGTGTAGGTCCATGGAACATTTATTAAACTTAAATAATAATCACTAATATGTAAGGTAGTGTGTAGGTCCATGGAACATTTATTAAACTTAAATAATAATCACTAGTATGTAAGGTAGTGTGTAGGTCCATGGAACATTTATTAAACTTAAATAATAACCACTAATATGTAAGGTAGTGTGTAGGTCCATGGAACATTTATTAAACTTAAATAATAACCACTAATATGTAAGGTAGTGTGTAGGTCCATGGAACATTTATTAAACTTAAATAATAATCACTAGTATGTAGTATTAAATAATAACCACTAGTATGTAAGGTAGTGTGTAGGTCCATGGAACATTTATTAAACTTAAATAATACTCACTAATATGTAAGGTAGTGTGTAGGTCCATGGAACATTTATTAAACTTAATTAATAATCACTAATATGTAAGGTAGTGTGTAGGTCCATGGAACATTTATTAAACTTAAATAATAATCACTAGTATGTAAGGTAGTGTGTAGGTCCGTGGAACATTTATTAAACTGAAATAATATTCACTAATATGTAAGGTAGTGTGTAGGTCCATGGAACATTTATTAAACTTAAATAATAATCACTAATATGTAAGGTAGTGTGTAGGTCCATGGAACATTTATTAAACTTAAATAATAACCACTAATATGTAAGGTAGTGTGTAGGTCCATGGAACATTTATTAAACTTAACTAATACTCACTAATATGTAAGGTAGTGTGTAGGTCCATGGAACATTTATTAAACTTAAATAATAATCACTAATATGTAAGGTAGTGTGTAGGTCCATGGAACATTTATTAAACTTAAATAATAATCACTAATATGTAAGGTAGTGTGTAGGTCCATGGAACATTTATTAAACTTAAATAATATTCACTAGTATGTAAGGTAGTGTGTAGGTCCATGGAACATTTATTAAACTTAAATAATAATCACTAATATGTAATATTCACTAGTATGTAGTATTAAATAATAATCATTAATATGTAAGGTAGTGTGTAGGTCCATGGAACATTTATTAAACTTAAATAATACTGACTAATATGTAAGGTAGTGTGTAGGTCCATGGAACATTTATTAAACTGAAATAATAATCACTAGTATGTAGTATTAAATAATACTCACTAATATGTAAGGTAGTGTGTAGGTCCATGGAACATTTATTAAACTTAAATAATAATAACTAGTATGTAGTATTAAATAATAACCACTAATATGTAAGGTAGTGTGTAGGTCCATGGAACATTTATTAAACTGAAATAATAATCACTAGTATGTAGTATTAAATAATAATCACTAATATGTAAGGTAGTGTGTAGGTCCATGGAACATTTATTAAACTTAAATAATACTCACTAATATGTAAGGTAGTGTGTAGGTCCATGGAACATTTATTAAACTTAAATAATACTCACTAATATGTAAGGTAGTGTGTAGGTCCATGGAACATTTATTAAACTTAAATAATAATCACTAGTATGTAATATTCACTAGTATGTAGTATTAAATAATAATCACTAATATGTAAGGTAGTGTGTAGGTCCATGGAACATTTATTAAACTTAAATAATAATCACTAATATGTAAGGTAGTGTGTTGGTCCATGGAACATTTATTAAACTTAAATAATAATCACTAGTATGTAAGGTAGTGTGTAGGTCCATGGAACATTTATTAAACTTAAATAATAATCACTAGTATGTAAGGTAGTGTGTAGGTCCATGGAACATTTATTAAACTTAAATAATAATCACTAATATGTAATATTCACTAGTATGTAGTATTAAATAATAACCACTAATATGTAAGGTAGTGTGTAGGTCCATGGAACATTTATTAAACTTAAATAATAATCACTAGTATGTAAGGTAGTGTGTAGGTCCATGGAACATTTATTAAACTACATTAATATTCACTAATATGTAAGGTAGTGTGTAGGTCCATGGAACATTTATTAAACTACATTAATATTCACTAATATGTAAGGTAGTGTGTAGGTCCATGGAACATTTATTAAACTACATTAATAATCACTAGTATGTAAGGTAGTGTGTAGGTCCATGGAACATTTATTAAACTGAAATAATAATCACTAATATGTAAGGTAGTGTGTAGGTCCATGGAACATTTATTAAACTTAAATAATAATCACTAGTATGTAAGGTAGTGTGTAGGTCCATGGAACATTTATTAAATTAATAATAATCACTAATATGTAAGGTAGTGTGTAGGTCCATGGAACATTTATTAAACTAAATAATAATCACAAATATGTAAGGTAGTGTGTAGGTCCATGGAACATTTATTAAACTTAAATAATCATCACTAATATGTAAGGTAGTGTGTAGGTCTGTGGAACATTTATTAAACTTAAATAATAATCACTAATATGTCATATTCACTAGTATGTAAGGTAGTGTGTAGGTCCATGGAACATTTATTAAACTTAAATAATAACCACTAGTATGTAAGGTAGTGTGTAGGTCCATGGAACATTTATTAAACTTAAATAATAATCACTAATATGTAAGGTAGTGTGTAGGTCCATGGAACATTTATTAAACTTAAATAATAATCACTAATATGTAAGGTAGTGTGTAGGTCCATGGAACATTTATTAAACTTAAATAATATTCACTAGTATGTAAGGTAGTGTGTAGGTCCATGGAACATTTATTAAACTTAAATAATATTCACTAATATGTAAGGTAGTGTGTAGGTCCATGGAACATTTATTAAACTTAAATAATAATCACTAGTATGTAAGGTAGTGTGTAGGTCCATGGAACATTTATTAAACTTAAATAATAATCACTAATATGTAAGGTAGTGTGTAGGTCCATGGAACATTTATTAAACTTAAATAATAATCACTAGTATGTAAGGTAGTGTGTAGGTCCATGGAACATTTATTAAACTTAAATAATAACCACTAATATGTAAGGTAGTGTGTAGGTCCATGGAACATTTATTAAACTTAAATAATAATCACTAGTATGTAGTATTAAATAATAACCACTAATATGTAAGGTAGTGTGTAGGTCCATGGAACATTTATTAAACTTAAATAATAATCACTAGTATGTAAGGTAGTGTGTAGGTCCATGGAACATTTATTAAACTTAAATAATAACCACTAATATGTAAGGTAGTGTGTAGGTCCATGGAACATTTATTAAACTTAAATAATACTCACTAATATGTAAGGTAGTGTGTAGGTCAATGGAACATTTATTAAACTTAAATAATAATCACTAATATGTAAGGTAGTGTGTAGGTCAATGGAACATTTATTAAACTTAAATAATAATCACTAATATGTAAGGTAGTGTGTAGGTCCATGGAACATTTATTAAACTTAAATAATAATCACTAGTATGTAGTATTAAATAATAACCACTAATATGTAAGGTAGTGTGTAGGTCCATGGAACATTTATTAAACTTAAATAATAATCACTAGTATGTAAGGTAGTGTGTAGGTCCATGGAACATTTATTAAACTTAAATAATAACCACTAATATGTAAGGTAGTGTGTAGGTCCATGGAACATTTATTAAACTTAAATAATAATCACTAGTATGTAAGGTAGTGTGTAGGTCCATGGAACATTTATTAAACTAAATAATAATCACTAATATGTAAGGTAGTGTGTAGGTCCATGGAACATTTATTAAACTAAATAATAATCACTAATATGTAAGGTAGTGTGTAGGTCCATGGAACATTTATTAAACTAAATAATAATCACAAATATGTAAGGTAGTGTGTAGGTCCATGGAACATTTATTAAACTTAAATAATCATCACTAATATGTAAGGTAGTGTGTAGGTCTGTGGAACATTTATTAAACTTAAATAATAATCACTAATATGTAATATTCACTAGTATGTAAGGTAGTGTGTAGGTCCATGGAACATTTATTAAACTTAAATAATATTCACTAGTATGTAAGGTAGTGTGTAGGTCCATGGAACATTTATTAAACTTAAATAATATTCACTAGTATGTAAGGTAGTGTGTAGGTCCATGGAACATTTATTAAACTTAAATAATATTCACTAATATGTAAGGTAGTGTGTAGGTCCATGGAACATTTATTAAACTTAAATAATAATCACTAGTATGTAAGGTAGTGTGTAGGTCCATGGAACATTTATTAAACTTAAATAATATTCACTAATATGTAAGGTAGTGTGTAGGTCCATGGAACATTTATTAAACTTAAATAATAATCACTAGTATGTAAGGTAGTGTGTAGGTCCATGGAACATTTATTAAACTTAAATAATATTCACTAATATGTAAGGTAGTGTGTAGGTCCATGGAACATTTATTAAACTTAAATAATAATCACTAGTATGTAAGGTAGTGTGTAGGTCCATGGAACATTTATTAAACTTAAATAATAATCACTAGTATGTAAGGTAGTGTGTAGGTCCATGGAACATTTATTAAACTTAAATAATAACCACTAATATGTAAGGTAGTGTGTAGGTCCATGGAACATTTATTAAACTTAAATAATAATCACTAGTATGTAAGGTAGTGTGTAGGTCCATGGAACATTTATTAAACTAAATAATAATCACTAATATGTAAGGTAGTGTGTAGGTCCATGGAACATTTATTAAACTAAATAATAATCACTAATATGTAAGGTAGTGTGTAGGTCCATGGAACATTTATTAAACTAAATAATAATCACAAATATGTAAGGTAGTGTGTAGGTCCATGGAACATTTATTAAACTTAAATAATCATCACTAATATGTAAGGTAGTGTGTAGGTCTGTGGAACATTTATTAAACTTAAATAATAATCACTAATATGTAATATTCACTAGTATGTAAGGTAGTGTGTAGGTCCATGGAACATTTATTAAACTTAAATAATATTCACTAGTATGTAAGGTAGTGTGTAGGTCCATGGAACATTTATTAAACTTAAATAATATTCACTAGTATGTAAGGTAGTGTGTAGGTCCATGGAACATTTATTAAACTTAAATAATATTCACTAATATGTAAGGTAGTGTGTAGGTCCATGGAACATTTATTAAACTTAAATAATAATCACTAGTATGTAAGGTAGTGTGTAGGTCCATGGAACATTTATTAAACTTAAATAATATTCACTAATATGTAAGGTAGTGTGTAGGTCCATGGAACATTTATTAAACTTAAATAATAATCACTAGTATGTAAGGTAGTGTGTAGGTCCATGGAACATTTATTAAACTTAAATAATATTCACTAATATGTAAGGTAGTGTGTAGGTCCATGGAACATTTATTAAACTTAAATAATAATCACTAGTATGTAAGGTAGTGTGTAGGTCCATGGAACATTTATTAAACTTAAATAATAATCACTAGTATGTAAGGTAGTGTGTAGGTCCATGGAACATTTATTAAACTTAAATAATAACCACTAATATGTAAGGTAGTGTGTAGGTCCATGGAACATTTATTAAACTTAAATAATAATCACTAGTATGTAGTATTAAATAATAACCACTAATATGTAAGGTAGTGTGTAGGTCCATGGAACATTTATTAAACTTAAATAATAATCACTAGTATGTAAGGTAGTGTGTAGGTCCATGGAACATTTATTAAACTTAAATAATAACCACTAATATGTAAGGTAGTGTGTAGGTCCATGGAACATTTATTAAACTTAAATAATACTCACTAATATGTAAGGTAGTGTGTAGGTCAATGGAACATTTATTAAACTTAAATAATAATCACTAATATGTAAGGTAGTGTGTAGGTCAATGGAACATTTATTAAACTTAAATAATAATCACTAATATGTAAGGTAGTGTGTAGGTCCATGGAACATTTATTAAACTAAATAATAATCACTAATATGTAAGGTAGTGTGTAGGTCCATGGAACATTTATTAAACTTAAATAATCATCACTAATATGTAAGGTAGTGTGTAGGTCCGTGGAACATTTATTAAACTTAAATAATAATCACTAATATGTAATATTCACTAGTATGTAAGGTAGTGTGTAGGTCCATGGAACATTTATTAAACTTAAATAATAACCACTAGTATGTAGTATTAAATAATAACCACTAATATGTAAGGTAGTGTGTAGGTCCATGGAACATTTATTAAACTTAAATAATAATCACTAGTATGTAGTATTAAATAATAACCACTAATATGTAAGGTAGTGTGTAGGTCCATGGAACATTTATTAAACTTAAATAATAATCACTAGTATGTAAGGTAGTGTGTAGGTCCATGGAACATTTATTAAACTTAAATAATAACCACTAATATGTAAGGTAGTGTGTAGGTCCATGGAACATTTATTAAACTTAAATAATACTCACTAATATGTAAGGTAGTGTGTAGGTCAATGGAACATTTATTAAACTTAAATAATAATCACTAATATGTAAGGTAGTGTGTAGGTCAATGGAACATTTATTAAACTTAAATAATAATCACTAATATGTAAGGTAGTGTGTAGGTCCATGGAACATTTATTAAACTAAATAATAACCACTAGTATGTAAGGTAGTGTGTAGGTCCATGGAACATTTATTAAACTTAAATAGAATCAGAATCAGAATCAGAAGACTTTATTTGCCATTACATGTAAACATGTTAGGAATTTGCTTTGGTGGGCAGCAGAGTGCAGTTTCAACATTCAACATTCAAGTGCAAACAGGACAAGCAGTGCAAAAACAACATAGTGAATAAAAAATAAAGTGCAGAGAGATCAAGTGTATAATAATACTCACTAATATGTAAGGTAGTGTGTAGGTCCATGGAACATTTATTAAACTTAATTAATAATCACTAATATGTAAGGTAGTGTGTAGGTCCATGGAACATTTATTAAACTTAAATAATAATCACTAGTATGTAAGGTAGTGTGTAGGTCCGTGGAACATTTATTAAACTGAAATAATATTCACTAATATGTAAGGTAGTGTGTAGGTCCATGGAACATTTATTAAACTTAAATAATAATCACTAGTATGTAAGGTAGTGTGTAGATCCATGGAACATTTATTAAACTTAAATAATAATCACTAGTATGTAAGGTAGTGTGTAGGTCCATGGAACATTTATTAAACTTAAATAATAATCACTAATATGTAAGGTAGTGTGTAGGTCC
>NC_137880.1:40375798-40490798 GCF_963924005.1 Protomyctophum bolini | reverse complement strand
GACAGGCAGGCAGACAGGCAGGCAGGCAGACAGACAGACAGACAGACAGACAGACAGACAGACAGACAGACAGACAGACAGACAGGCAGGCAGGCAGGCAGGCAGGCAGGCAGGCAGGCAGACACTCATGAGTTTGTAGATCTGATATTATGTTGAAACCATGTAGCACTAGTATTCTGCGATACTGGGCAATGAGCCACTGAAGCACTGGTTGAAACCAGTATCTCTGACTGGCCCATTGATGGATGTAGCAAAGATAATATGGACAGTGTCGCGACCTCGGAGAAGGCATGGGGGAGTGTGAGGATGATTACACGCTGCACACAGCTGTGCCTCCCCAAGTTTAACCCATTCTGACCTGAGATCAGATTCTAAAAAATGTCTTCTATACATCCTGACAGTTTTCCATTCTGACCTGAGATCAGATTCTAAAAAAATGTCTTCTACATCCTGACAGTTTTCCATTCTGACCTGAGATCAGATTCTAAAAAATGTCTTCTATACATCCTGACAGTTTTCCATTCTGACCTGAGATCAGATTCTAAAAAAATGTCTTCTACATCCTGACAGTTTTCCATTCTGACCTGAGATCAGATTCTAAAAAATGTCTTCTACATCCTGACAGTTTTCCATTCTGACCTGAGATCAGATTCTAAAAAAATGTCTTCTACATCTTGACAGTTTTCCATTCTGACCTGAGATCAGATTCTAAAAAATGTCTTCTACATCCTGACAGTTTTCCATTCTGACCTGAGATCAGATTCTAAAAAATGTCTTCTATGTCAGTCGCTCTTCGATTTTTATAAAATAGCAGACCTACAAGCTCGTAGCGCGCCACTCGGTGGCGCGCTACGAGCTTGTAGATCTGCTATTTTTCAATAGCTAAAGCATAACATGATGCTAACATCAGAATGGGTTCCCGTTCAGAATGGGATAAGCATTGGGTCTGACACCATATATGGAGTTTAAGAATATTGTGAGAGCAACATTAAAATGTTAAAGTATAAAGGGAATTGTAGCCTATATGAACAGAGATTATTATATCCTCCAATCAACCCTTCCTAACATTTTAGTCTGTATATGAACAGAGAATATTATATCCTCCAATCAACCCTTCCTAACATTTTAGTCTAGTTTTTATTTCTTGACAAAATTGTCAGTATATTTAGTCTCATAGTTTTAGTCACCGTAGATTAGTTTCCGTTTAGTTTTCGTCAGTGGAAAAACGTAGTCTTATCAACACTGCCGACCGGGTAATATTAAAACCTCTGTTTTCATATATATTATATTTAATATTATTTTTAATATTATTTTTGATATTATATTAGTACAACCCTATAACACTGAACACTGTTCAATATGCATCTATGTAAACAATATATGCAGTGTCTCTCTCACACACACACACACACACACACACACACACACGATATCTTCACACACGGGGGGAGAGAGAGAGAGAGAGAGAGAGAGAGAGAGAGATAGATAGAGAGAGAGAGACAGCATGTGTGTGTGTGTGTGTGTGTGTGTGTGTGTGTGACACACACACACTGTTATCGCAATCCACCTGGCAAACTCAAGGTCACTGCTGTGTGTACGTGCCTTCAATCACACACACACACACACACACACACACACACACACACACACACACACACACACACACACACACACAACCACTTTTGATCATTTCTGTAGCAAGAGCTTTAAGATGTCTAGTCAACCAGGCCTGCAGGCTATGCACTGGACACATGCCTTCTAAATCTAGTCTACCAGGCCTGCAGTAGGCTATGCACTGGACACATGTCTTCTATATCTAGTCTACCAGGCCTGCAGTAGGCTATGCACTGGACACATGTCTTCTAAATCTAGTCTACCAGGCCTGCAGTAGGCTATGCACTGGACACATGTCTTCTAAATCTAGTCAACCAGGCCTGCAGTAGGCTATGCACTGGACACATGTCTTCTAAATGTAGTCTACCAGGCCTGCAGTAGGCTATGCACTGGACACATGTCTTCTAAATGTAGTCTACCAGGCCTGCAGTAGGCTATGCACTGGACACATGTCTTCTAAATCTAGTTCACTGGACACATGTGAATGACATTATTTCAATAAACTAGGAATATGAGGTAATGTTCGACTATGCATGCACCTTCTGGTACCACAGCACCTCAAAGGCCCTTAAAACAAGGCTCCAGACCTCCCAAAACAAACTGGTCAGGTTACTATATTTGGCCTCATTGCCCGAACCCACCTCACCCCTGCCCATTTATCTTTTATTTTTTGCTTGTAGATCTGCTATTGTTTTTTAAAGCGTGTAAATGTGGCACAAATCTTTGAATATTCTATCAGAGCGACCGTTTTTAACTCAAATCTTTGCTTGGGGAGGGGGGGTCCCTGGGGAGAGGAGGGGGTCCCTGGAACAACATATTTTCAGATGGGGGTCGGCGACCGATTACATATATTTTTGGGGGTCCTTGACATGAAAATGTTTGAGAACCACTGACACAAAACATGAGGGGTTTTTTTCTTCAGAAAACTGTCAGGATTTAGAAGACATTTGTAGAATCGACATCTAAATGAGTTAGAGTTAGACAAACACAATTACCCTGATGCCTGTCTGTCTGTCTGTCTCTCAGCCTGTCTGTCTGTCTCTCTGCCTGTCTGTCTCTCTGCCTGTCTGTCTGTCTCTTTGCCTGTCTGTCTGTCTGTCTGTCTGTCTGTCTGTGTGTGTGAGTGAAGAACTCTACCGTGTGTGAGTTCTGTTTGACTCCTCCTGTCCTCTGCTCTGTGCGTCTAGTTGTGTGTTCTCTAAATGTATTTAAGAAAGTTATGAAAACAAGTTTTGTTTGTTGTTTTTGTCAGCAAATTTTGTTTATTTGTATTATTGTTTACATTTTTTTTTAGTCACATTTTAGTCACCTGGAGAGATCTACAAGCTCACAATGTGTCGCGCTGCGACGCGTTGTGAGCTTGTAGGTCGGCTGTTTTCAGCAAGTGTGAAATCAGTCATTACGACGGCATCACGGACTAAATCAACTGTAGATTTAGTCGACTAAAGCTAGAGTAACACTAAGACATTCCGGGTGACTAAAATAGAAATTTGCTGCCAAAAACAACAGTGCTAAAGACTGATACACAAAGACGAGGTATATATATATTATTATTATTATTATTACCAGAACCAGATTGTTTCGTAGTGGTCGTAGGGGTCGTAGGGGTCGTAGGGGTCCTTTAGGGAGTTCCAGGGGGTCCCCATACAGCTAAATGATAGTTTGGAACCAAATGGACCCTTATGGGTCTGTGACTCTGAGAGTGTAACACATGGAACCAAATGGACCCTTATGGGTCTGTGACTCTGAGAGTGTAACACATGGAACCAAATGGACCCTTATGGGTCTGTGACTCTGAGAGTGTAACACATGGAACCAAATGGACCCTTATGGGTCTGTGACTCTGAGAGTGTAACACATGGAACCAAATGGACCCTTATGGGTCTGTGACTCTGAGAGTGTAACACATGGAACCAAATGGACCCTTATGGGTCTGTGACTCTGAGCGTGTACAAATCGAACCAAATGGACCCTTATGGGTCTGTGACTCTGAGCGTGTACAAATGGAACCAAATGGACCCTTATGGGTCTGTGACTCTGAGCGTATACAAATGGAACCAAATGGACCCTTATGGGTCTGTGACCCAAATGGACTGTTGGGGTCCATTTGTACACTCTCAGAGTTAAATTAACATAGATTTTATGATATAAATGGAGGTCTCAGGGATAGAAATGCCATTAAATGTCGGCTCTGTACTAGTGTAGACTAATAATGCATGTCAAACTGGAGGGTCATTGAAAAGTAATGGGTTGAGAATCACTGCTATGTTTTCTAATGGGGGTCCTAATGGGGGTACTAATGAGGGTCCTAATGGGGGTCCTAATGGGGGTCCGCGGGGCTAATGGGGGTCAATTTGGGGGTCCTTGACATGAAGAGGTTTGGGAACCACTGTCCTATAGCAGGGGTTTTCAACGTTTTCAATTCAATTCAATTCAATCATTTATTTGCCATGTCAACAAGTTGATAGGAATTTGTCTTGGTTCATACTCAACATATACAGGCAACCATAGATACACAAACAAGAAGGACAGTACAATACAAAAACAAAAACCAGCAGCATAGGAAATTACATTCAGTTTTTTAAAGTGCTATAATTATGCATATCCTATGAGTTCAGATGTCTAATGGCTACGGGGTAAGTGCTGTCCCTGAAGCGACATGTAGAGCTCTGGATACTTCTATATCTGCTGCCTGATGGGAGGAGATTGAAGAGGTGATGTGCAGGATGGGAGTTGTCTGCAATGATTTTATTTGCCTTCCTAATTATTCTGGTGGAATAGAGTGAGGAAAGTGTAGGGAGGCTGCAACCTATGTTTTTTGATGCGCAACGTACTACTCTTTCCAGCTTTGATTTGTCTTGAGAGGTTGTGTGACCAAACCAGACAAGCATGGAGAAGGTGAGAACACTTTCAATAGTGGCCCTATAGAAGTGAGTCATGGCTGCTTGGCTGACTTTGAACTTCTTAAGCTGCCGCAGGAAATAGAGACGCTGGTGTGATTTGCTTATTATGAGACTGGTGTTAAGATCCCATGATAAGGACTCATGGATGGTGGTCCCTAGGAACCGGAAGGAGGAAACTCTTTCTACCTCTTCCCCATTGATGAAGAGGGGGGGAGGGGACTCGATATCTTTTTCCTAAAGTCTATAAACATCTCTTTGGTTTTAGAGATGTTTAGAATCAAGTTGTAACTCTCACACCATCTCACCAGCTCCTCTACTGCTCTGCGGTAGTCGGTTTCAACCTCGTTGGTAATAAGACCTACTAAAGATGTGTCATCAGCAAACTTATACATCATAACTGTACTAAAGTGAGATTGACAGAAATGAGTGTATAATGAGTAGAGAAGTGGAGAAAGGACGCACCCCTGGGGGGCCCCAGTGTTTAGGAGCCTCGACAGCGAGACGAGGTCACCTATTTTGACCACCTGTTTCCTGTCACATAGAAAATTAAAGATCCATTTACATAGATGTGATCTGACGCCTAGCTCCTGTAGGGTTGAAATCAGCTTCCCCGGCACTATTGTATTAAATGCGGAGCTGAAGTCAACAAAAAGTACCCGAGCATAGGTGGATCTGGATTCTAGATGTTGAGTAATAGTGTGCAGACAGAGGGACACTGCATCATCTACACTCCTATTTGCTCTGTAGGCAAATTGGTGGGGATCTAGTGCTATGCTGGACAGGTGTTTACAGACCAGTCGCTCAAAGACTTTCATAATGACAGATGTTAGGGCAACAGGCCTATAGTCATTAAGACAGGTGATATTATTTTCCTTTGGGACAGGAATGATAACCGCAGATTTAAAGCAAGCAGGCACAGTACAGAGTTCCAGTGACCAGTTGAAAATGGAAGTGAGGACAGGTGCAAGTTGGTCGGCACAGTGCTTTAGTGTGGCAGACGACACGCCATCAGGCCCTGCCGCCTTTCTGGGGTTTTGCTGACGGAGCAACCGTCTGACATCATGTTCATGTATGTTGGGTGGAGAGTCACCCTGCTCTCTTGGAAAAGAGGGGGACTGATGGTCTTCACTGTCGAACCGACAATAAAAATCATTAAGCCTCCCAGGAAGGGAGGGGTCCAGGTCTGGAACATGGTGCTTGGTTTTATAGTCAGTGATGTCCTGCAAACCCTGCCATACACCTTTGATGTAATTTGCTTGCAGTTTGTTTTCAAGCTTCACTTTGTAGGAGGCCTTAGCCTTAGACACAGCACGCTGAAATTCATATTTCAGTCTCTTATAATTCCCCATATCTCCACGTTTATAAGCAGCATGTTTCTCCCTACAAAGCGATCTCACTTCATTGTTGAACCAGGGCTTGCTGTTGTTAAAGACCGTAATGGTCCTTGTGGGAATGCAAACACTTTCACAGTGTCAGTGTACGTGTCAATATCCTGACCGTCAGCCCAGAGGTTAGTCCATTCTGTGGACTCCAAACAGTCCTGTAATTGCGAACGCAGTGAGCACTTACTATGAGACCTAGCAGATCATGTCTGTCTGTGTGTCTGGATGGAGCTGAGTGAGTGTCCCGCTGTTACGTCACCATGACTCAGCCATAACCATATAAGGAGTCCCCAAAGCAGCTATACGTCCAAAACCCAAATATGTACGAGCTGCGTTCGCTTTCCGCGTTTGCGCGTCTTACTCGTGTATCTATATAGGGCTTGTGTAGACCATTTCCTACATAGTTTGACAGTTGGTTTTGCCACCTTTAGTTTCTGGCGATACTTAGGGACTAGGAGAATGGTGTTGTGGTCGGACTCACCGAGAGGGACTAGTAGAATGGTGTTGTGGTCGGACTCACCGAGAGGAGCTCTAGTCACTGCATGATATGCCTCTGGGATGGTGGAGTAGCACTGGTCCAGTGTTCTCTCCAACCTGGTGGCGATGTTGATCTGAGGTTTGTATCTAGTTTTTGCCCAGGGACCCCCGGAGATGCTTTGGCAGTGTCTCGGGACCCCCGATATAAATTGACTGCTACAATAACCTTAATAATAGAGACACCTGTCTCTAAACTGCCTCCCTCAGGCATGAAGGAAGCATGAGTTCAAGTCCGTTGCTCTCCCCTTGTCCCCCATATATGGGGACTAGGTTGGTCTCCCCTCGTCCCCCATATATGGGGACTAGGTTGGTCTCCCCTTGTCCCCCATATATGGGGACTAGGTTGGTCTCCCCTTGTCCCCCATATATGGGGACTAGGTTGGTCTCCCCTTGTCCCCCATATATGGGGACTAGGTTGGTCTCCCCTTGTCCCCCATATATGGGGACTAGGTTGGTCTCCCCTTGTCCCCCATATATGGGGACTAGGTTGGTCTCCCCTTGTCCCCCATGTATGGGGACTAGGTTGGTCTCCCCTTGTCCCCCATATATGGGGACTAGGTTGCTGGAGGGTGTGTAGAGCCCAGGATCACATTAGATCATTGACACAGGGGTGAAAAATGGGTTACAAAATCGTGGGATAAAAAATATATTTAAAAATAATAATAATAGAGACACCAAAAATAAATACTGAAACCAGATATAATCATTAGGGAAGGTGTATGCATGTACTATGTGTACTATTATGTAAACTCTTCATTTCCTGTTGCAAAGACATTATAATAATACTAATAATTTGGCGACACCCCGAGGGGTCGTGACCCACGGGTTGAGAACCCCTGCCCTATAGCACTGATCACTATCACTGTATACAACTTTAACATTCTATCAAACAAAAGTATATAAACAAACTTTAAACATACACAAACACTCGACATTGAGGCAGTTTTATTTATTTTGTATTTACTTCACAACGACCTCATTTTAAACAATAACACACAATTATCTATTATATCAGTGCAAACATGATTGTATTAATTTCTTTCAGGTTAAATATGTCTTCTGTTTCATAAAGAAATAAATAGAACATTCACATATCGCACATATCTTTACTGGAAAATGATTGAAATAAATCGGCAGTTCATGGAAATTTGTCACGTACATTTTTTATAAGAACATGGTATACATAATTTGAAATGTAACGGTAGAAAAAGCGAAAATGTCTGTCTGTCTGTCTGTCTGTCTGTCTGCCTGCCTGTCTGTCTGTCTGTCTGTCTGTCTGTCTGTCTGTCTGTCTGTCTGTCTGTCTGTCTGTCTGTCTGTCTGTCTGTCTGTCTGTCTGTCTGTCTGTCTGTCTGTCTGTCTGTCTGTCTGTCTGTCTGTCTGTCTGTCTGCCTGTCTGTCTGTCTGTCTGTCTGTCTGTCTGCCTGTCTGTCTGTCTGTCTGTCTGGATACACAAATAATTTACACACAATAGTTTTAACCACTTTCAAACTGTCGTCCTTATACTTTAAGCATGTCATCATTGTCGATTGTTTTAAATTGTAGGCCTATAAAAAACAAATTGAATAACAGCACACCTAGAAAGGATTCCCAAGTATAAAATATAGTTTACAAAAAGAAATTCACCCTATAATTTTTATCCCACTATTTTGTAACCCATTTTTTCATCCGGTTGGACATAATGCGTGGAAGGAACTATGTTAATTCCAACCAGTTCCTTTCCCCTCCATCAGGCGCCCCGGCTGGCCAGGGGGAGGCAGTATAGAGACCAGGATTACGGCATGTATTTATTGTGAGGGTACCTACCCTAGGGGACACGGGGAGAACATGTGAGGGTACCTATCCTAGGGGACACGGGGAGAACATGTGAGGGTACATACCCTATAGGGGACACGGGGAGAACATGTGAGGGTACCTACCCTAGGGGACACGGGGAGAACATGTGAGGGTACCTACCCTATAGGGGACACGGGGAGAACATGTGAGGGTACCTACCCTAGGGGACACGGGGAGAACATGTGAGGGTACCTACCCTATAGGGGACACGGGGAGAACATGTGAGGGTACCTACCCTATAGGGGACACGGGGAGAACATATGAGGGTACCTACCCTAGGGGACACGGGGAGAACATGTGAGGGTACCTACCCTATAGGGGACACGGGGAGAACATGTGAGGGTACCTACCCTAGGGGACACAGGGAGAACATGTGAGGGTACCTACCCTATAGGGGACACGGGGAGAACATGTGAGGGTACCTACCCTATAGGGGACACGGGGAGAACATATGAGGGTACCTACCCTAGGGGACACGGGGAGAACATGTGAGGGTACCTACCCTATAGGGGACACGGGGAGAACATATGAGGGTACCTACCCTAGGGGACACGGGGAGAACATGTGAGGGTACCTACCCTAGGGGACACGGGGAGAACATGTGAGGGTACCTACCCTAGGGGACACGGGGAGAACATGTGAGGGTACCTACCCTAGGGGACACGGGGAGAACATGTGAGGGTACCTACCCTAGGGGACACGGGGAGAACATGTGAGGGTACCTACCCTAGCACTAGCATGACTGAAGTAAAAACAGACACAAGTAGCACGTGCTTAAATCCATGTTTAGAAAATGTTTCAGATGTCAAAAACATTCTGAGATGATGGTGTGTGCGTGCGTTTCCACGCGGTGGCCACTAGTGGCCGCTGAGCAGCCTCTTGTCCTCCTTGGCGCCGTCCAGACTCCCCGCGATGCTCTGCCCGCTCTCGAACTCCAGGTTGACCTTGTTCTGCCGCAGCGTGTCCTCCACGCTGGGCCACAGGGGGGCGCTGCCGCGCAGACCGGCCGGCTGCTCTGCCGACGTCACCACCCGGTGGCTCCGCCCCTTGCGGCACCGCAGTCTGGGGGAAAAAAAGTAATGGAACATTTTTAACCTCCCGGGTTTTTTCAATCAATGAATCAACATGTACTTAAAGGAGAATTCCATACTAAAAGGCTTTCTTACCTTTCTTTGTAGTTGTTACGTCCCCACCAAAGAGGTCCAGGTGTTATTTTGTGCAAAAGCAGCTCCTTATTGGCTGTTTCCCCTACCATAAGCCCTCAATGAATTGCATTGAATGGGATGTATGGGGTGTTGTGCTAATTCGCTTATTTTCTTTTGTTGTATATATCCTCTCTTCATAATGTAAATAATAACCCAAGCGGCACACTTTACTACTTATTTCGATGGAAATAAGTGAATTAGCACAACACCCCATAGCCCCCATTCAATTAAATGCAATTAATGTAGGGCTTATGGTAGGGGAAATAGCCAATAAGGAGCTTTTTCACAAAATAACACCTGGACCTTTGGCCAAACGAGGCACGAGTGATTACTACTAATCATCATCATCATCATACTATAATTCAGTCAATGTCTGAGTGTGTGTGTGTGTGTGTGTGTGTGTCTGTCTGTCACTGTGACTGCCGTAGCTCCTCACTGCCTGCACCAATCACTCCCACTTTTCACACAGGCATTGACCTGGCCTTTACGAAGCCCTTGATTAATAATGAATTTATTAGTGAATTTTAAAAAAGCGAAAACGCACCCAGGACGCAGTACCCCCCGCGGCCACAAGGGGGGGGGGGGTACTGCGCCCGTCTCACAACGGGTAAGGGCTAATAATACTAATACTGACCTTGAGCAGAGCAGGTAGAACACCTCCACCACGTTGAGAAACAGAGACACACAGGCTACGACCAGCATGAAGATGATGAAGATGGTCTTCTCTGTGGGCCGCGACATGTAGCATTCCACCTTCAAATATATACACAGACATGTAGCATTCCACCTTAAAATATATACACAGAGACATGTAGCATTCCACCTTAAAATATATACACAGAGACATGTAGCATTCCACCTTAAAATATATACACAGAGACATGTAGCATTCCACCTTAAAATATATACACAGAGACATGTAGCATTCCACCTTAAAATATATACACAGAGACATGTAGCATTCCACCTTAAAATATATACACAGAGACATGTAGCATTCCACCTTAAAATATATACACAGAGACATGTAGCATTCCACCTTCAAATATATACACAGACATGTAGCATTCCACCTTAAAATATATACACAGAGACATGTAGCATTCCACCTTAAAATATATACACAGAGACATGTAGCATTCCACCTTAAAATATATACACAGAGACATGTAGCATTCCACCTTAAAAATATATACACAGAGACATGTAGCATTCCACCTTAAAATATATATACACAGAGATATGTAGCATTCCACCTTAAAATATATATACACAGAGACATGTAGCATTCCACCTTAAAAATATATACACAGAGATATGTAGCATTCCACCTTAATATATATATACACAGAGACATGTAGCATTCCACCTTAAAATATATACACAGAGACATGTAGCATTCCACCTTAAAATATATACACAGAGACATGTAGCATTCCACCTTAAAAATATATACACAGAGAAATGTAGCATTCCACCTTAAAATATATACACAGAGATATGTAGCATTCCACCTTAAAATATATACACAGACATGTAGCATTCCACCTTAAAATATATATACACAGAGACATGTAGCATTCCACCTTAAAATATATACACAGAGACATGTAGCATTCCACCTTAAAAAAATATATATACACAGACATGTAGCATTCCACCTTAAAATATATACACAGAGACATGTAGCATTCCACCTTAAAATATATATAAACAGAGACATGTAGCATTCCACCTTTAAAAATATATACACAGAGACATGTAGCATTCCACCTTAAAATATATATACACAGAGACATGTAGCATTCCTCCTTAAAAGTATATACACTAAAAGGGCAGGGTGTTAGGGTACTTACGGTAAAGGGGCAGGGTTTGCAGGAGCAGGGGAACATGGTGTACTTACGGTAAAAGGGCAGGGTTTTAGGGTACTTACGGTAAAAGGGCATGATTTCAGGGTACTTACGGTAAAGGGGCAGGATTTTAGGGTACTTACGGTAAAAGGGCAGGGTTTTAGGGTACTTACGGTAAAGGGGCAGGGTTTTAGGGTACTTACGGTAAAGGGGCAGGGTTTAGGGTACTTACGGTAACAGGGCAGGGTTTTAGGGTACTTACGGTAAAGGGGCAGGGTTTTAGGGTACTTACGGTAAAAGAGCAGGGTTTTAGGGTACTTACGGTAAAAGGGCAGGGTTTTAGGGTACTTACGGTAAAAGGGCAGGGTTTTAGAGTACTTACGGTAAAGGGGCAGGGTTTTAGGGTACTTACGGTAACAGGGCAGGGTTTTAGGGTACTTACGGTAAAGGGGCAGGGTTTTAGGGTACTTACGGTAAAAGGGCAGGGTTTTAGGGTACTTACGGTAAAAGGGCAGGGTTTTAGGGTACTTACGGTAAAAGGGCAGGGTTTTAGAGTACTTACGGTAAAGGGGCAGGGTTTTAGGGTACTTACGGTAACAAGGCAGGGTTTTAGGGTACTTACGGTAAAGGGGCAGGGTTTTAGGGTACTTACGGTAACGGGGCAGGGTTTTAGGGTACTTACGGTAAAGGGGCAGGGTTTTAGGGTACTTACGGTAACGGGGCAGGGTTTTAGGGTACTTACGGTAAAGGGGCAGGGTTTTAGGGTACTTACGGTAAAGGGGCAGGGTTTTAGGGTACTTACGGTAAAGGGGCAGGGTTTTAGGGTACTTACGGTAAAGGGGCAGGGTTTTAGGGTACTTACGGTAAATTTGCAGGGCTTGCGGGAGCAGGGGAACATGGGCACCATGATGAAGCC
Source organism: Protomyctophum bolini (assembly GCF_963924005.1). Taxonomy (NCBI): domain Eukaryota; kingdom Metazoa; phylum Chordata; class Actinopteri; order Myctophiformes; family Myctophidae; genus Protomyctophum; species Protomyctophum bolini. Next base: position 40,478,555 of record NC_137880.1, on the reverse strand, counting down.
GTACAGGTAGTACTGTCCCACGATGAAGGCCGTCTCGATGACGATCTTAACGAGCAGCTGCGCCAGGTAGCTGCCCAGCAGGTTGCCTTTGATCTTCACCTGAAACACACGGTTCATAACGAGCAGCTTAACGAGCAGCTTAACGAGCAGCTTAACGAGCGGGCTGGGCCAGGTAGCTGGCCCAGCGGCCCTCACTTCACACAAGTGTGATTTTTTTGTTTTTCTTTTTAAAGGTTTATTCAGTGATTTCACTTAATTCAAATATCACTTATTTTTGTTGTTTTGTTGTGATAATCCTCTCTACTATAGAGTGTGCTGACCATATAAGGCATCGGTGTCAAAGTCAAGGCCCGCGGGCCAAATGTGGCCCGCCATGTCATTTAATGTGGCCCGCCTGCCTCAAGCTATTTTTTTTAAATAGACAAAATATAGGCTTATAAGTAAGGCTGCATGATATATCGAACATGTACCTTCATCAGAGTGGAGAATATAAGTATAAATCAAGTTGAGCAAAGCCACTCTTCTCTGCCCCTCTCTCTAACAGACACAGTTAACGATTGCTTGTTAAGTGCCTGCCAGACAGACAATCAGATGAAATGAAGGCAGGTGTAGAGTAGAGTGTAGACTAGTGAACTGAACATGTTCTCTTTATATCAAGTACTTCATACCAGCCCCTTATGAAACTACTTCTCCCCAAATCCAAATGAATTTCATTTTCCATCCTGAATGGCAGTAACTAGCATACAATGAGAACTGAGAAGATCTCCACAAAGGTTTACTCATCAAAACTGATTATATAACTGTAACCATCAAAGCATGCACTCAACATAATGGTTATGTGACCATGGCATGTGCATAATATAAAATCTTATACGTTTTATCTGATATTGATTAATATGGGGGGTGGGTTCAATTAATCGATTATTAATCGGCAGAGCTGTTGACTATTCAATTTGGCTGTTGGTCACTTTGTGGCATCCCTACAAGTTACAACAAGTGAGTAAGTGACTATCTCTCTTCCATACTGGTGTGTGGCGTCTCTTGCGTGATATGATGAAGTGGAACGGTGCCGTGCACATTATAGGGACAAAGTCGTGTGTGTGTGTGTGTGTGTGTGTGTGTGTGTGTGTGTGTGTGTGTGTGTGTGTGTGTGAGAATGTGTGAAGACCCATCTTCTCTTTCTGTCATAGTGTCATAGTGACATTGTCCTGCATCAGATCATGTCCAAATCAGGTTCTCCAATCTCCAGTAGCCTCTTCAGTTTTTTGAAGATTTTTTGAGTGGTGCAACCACTCCCTTACGGAGCTTTGTGTGGCTGGCTGGGTCTGAGCACTATGTGTGTGGCTTGCTGGCTGGCTGGGTCTGAGCACTATGTGTGTGGCTGGCTGGCTCTGAGCACTATGTATGTGGCTTGCTGGCTGGCTGGGTCTGAGCACTATGTGTGGCTTGCTGGCTGGCTGGCTGGGTCTGAGCATACATAGATAGATAGATAGATATTATAGCAGTGACTGACTGAAGGGCCTCCCACACCGTCTGCGAACGCCGCGCGTCAAAACAGCCGCCTCCATTATTTTCAATGAACCTATCGCACACCGGCGGCGTCCGACGTGCGCTAACGCGCCGCGTCGGACGGAGCTGGTGTGTGTTGGGCTTGAGACATCGAGCGTGCGTCCGCAACTGGTTGTGGCCCCCATCAAGTGACCTTTTGACCAATGCGGCCCTCGCCCCAAGTTGAGTTCGACACCCCTGATATAAGGAGTTCCTCCCTGTCCCCAGTTAACCCCTGGGGGTCAAAAAACCTTAGGGTTCGTTTTTGGCTCTCTATCCTGATTGGATGAAAGGCTTAGGTCCCAGCCAAAAACGAAACCTAAGGTCTTTTGAGTGAAATCACTGAATATACCTTTAATCAAAACAAATTGGAATTGTTTTGAAGGTGAAGGCAAAAGCAACAGCCGCTTGTTCTAAAAGGGATAGCACCAATTTAACATTTTATTGCAGCAGTGAGTCTTATACCCTCCCTCCCACTAGGGGCAGCAGTGAGTCTTACCTTGCCCTTCTCGTCGGTGTATTTGGGTCGTTTTATGGTCTTCCCTCCACCAGGGGGCGCCGGACTGGCCAGCTGCTCCCTCAGCTTGTTCTCCGCGTGCGTGACGTGCATCACGTGACCTGTGATGTCGCACACTGGGTGTAAGCACACTTGCGATTCCATGCATGGGAAAAAAAACGTTCGCGACAGGCGGCTCTTCCTGGTTTTTAGAAGCTCCGCCCACGTTTTTTTTTTCCACTTACTGAAAATAGCTGCGACGCGTTGTGAGCTTAATGTAGATCGTCTATTTTCAGCATGCAACCAGGTGTAAAGTGAATTATACTGGATCTGTTGTCCACTAGAGTCCCTTCCTGACATTTTAGTCTAGTTTTTATTTGTTGACGAAATTGTCGGTATATTTAGTCTCAGTTTTAGTCATCGTGGCTTAGTTTTCATTTAGTTTCCATGTAGTTTAAGTGGAAAAAGGTCGTCGACGAGCATTTTTCGTCATAGTTTTAGTTCGACAAAAACAACACTGCACCCAGGTAGATAAATATACATAAATAATATCTGATCTACAGACCCGGGTAGACGAATATAAATGAATAATATCTGATCTACAGACCCACGTAGATGAATATAAATGAATAATATCTGATCTACAGACCCAGGTAGACAAATATAAATGAATAATATCTGATCTACAGACCCGGGTAGACGAATATAAATGAATAATATCTGATCTACAGACCCGGGTAGACGAATATAAATGAATAATATCTGATCTACAGACCCGGGTAGACGAATATAAATGAATAATATCTGATCTACAGACCCGGGTAGACGAATATAAATGAATAATATCTGATCTACAGACCCGGGTAGACGAATATAAATAAATAATATCTGATCTACAGACCCAGGTAGATGAGTGTGGGCGTGGACACGAAGATGATCTGCAGCACCCAGAAGCGGATGTGAGAGATGGGGAAGGTTCTGTCGTAGCAGACGTTCTCACAACCGGGCTGCTGCGTGTTGCAGGTGAAGCCTGACTGCTCGTCACCTGAGAGAGGAAGAACGTTAGTCTGATGTTCTGAAGGAACCATCGATATTAGTCTGATGTTCTGAAGGAACCATCGATATTAGTCTGATGTTCTAAAGGAACCATCGATATTAGTCTGATGTTCTAAAGGAACCATCGCTATTAGTCTGATGTTCTAAAGGAACCATCGCTATTAGTCTGATGTTCTAAAGGAACCATCGCTATTAGTCTGATGTTCTAAAGGAACCATCGATATTAGTCTGATGTTCTAAAGGAACCATCGATATTAGTCTGATGTTCTGGAGGAACCATCGATGTTAGTCTGATGTTCTGCAGGACCAGAGGAACCATGGATAACATCAGTATGACCAGCTCAGTGGCCTTGTGGTTAGAGTGTCCGCCCTGAGACTGGGAGGTTGGGGGTTCGATCCCCAGGTTGGTTCTATAGTCAGGGTGGGGGTCCCCAGGTTGATTCTATAGTCAGGGTGGTGGTCCCCAGGTTGATTCTATAGTCAGGGTGGTGGTCCCCGGGTTGATTCTATAGTCAGGGTGGGGGTCCCCGGGTTGATTCTATAGTCAGGGTGGGGGTCCCCGGGTTGATTCTATAGTCAGGGTGGTGGTCCCCGGGTTGATTCTATAGTCAGGGTGGGGGTCCCCGGGTTGATTCTATAGTCAGGGTGGGGGTCCCCGGGTTGATTCTATAGTCAGGGTGGGGGTCCCCGGGTTGATTCTATAGTCAGGGTGGGGGTCCCCAGGTTGATTCTATAGTCAGGGTGGGGGTCCCCAGGTTGATTCTATAGTCAGGGTGGGGGTCCCCAGGTTGATTCTATAGTCAGGTGCATGGGGGTCCCCAGGGGGTCCCTGGTTCACAATCAGTTAAAAACCCCTGATCTAAACGACCGAAGGAACCATCGATAATAACGTAACATAATGTATAACCTATACGTACCCCAGACACCCCCCCTCTCCCCCCTTCTGTAACCAAACGTACCCCAGACACCCCCCCCCCCCTCCCCCCCTCTGTAACCAAACGTACCCCAGACACCCCCCCCCCCCCCCCTCCCCCCCTCTGTAACCAAACGTACCCCAGACGCTCTCCGCCCCCGCCCCCAACACCATGATGCGGAACAGGAACAGGACGCTCATCCAGATCTTGCCGATGACGGTGGAATGACTCTGGACCTTATCCAGCAGAGACGACAGGAAGCCCCAGTCCCCCATCTTTACGTTTAATGTTCTGTAGAAATAATAATAATAATAACAATATGTTTAGAGACGACAGGAAGCCCCAGTCCCCCATCTTTACGTTTAATGTTCTGTAGAAATAATAATAATAATAACAATATGTTTAGAGACGACAGGAAGCCCCAGTCCCCCATCTTTACGTTTAATGTTCTGTAGAAATAATAATAATAATATGTTTAGAGACGACAGGAAGCCCCAGTCCCCCATCTTTACGTTTAATGTTCTGTAGAAATAATAATAACAATAACAATATGTTTAGAGACGACAGGAAGCCCCAGTCCCCCATCTTTATGTTTAATGTTCTGTAGAAATAATAATAACAATAACAATATGTTTAGAGACGACAGGAAGCCCCAGTCCCCCATCTTTATGTTTAATGTTCTGTAGAAATAATAATAACAATAACAATATGTTTAGAGACGACAGGAAGCCCCAGTCCCCCATCTTTATGTTTAATGTTCTGTAGAAATAATAATAACAATAACAATATGTTTAGAGACGACAGGAAGCCCCAGTCCCCCATCTTTATGTTTAATGTTCTGTAGAAATAATAATAACAATAACAATATGTTTAGAGACGACAGGAAGCCCCAGTCCCCCATCTTTATGTTTAATGTTCTGTAGAAATAATAATAACAATAACAATATGTTTAGAGACGACAGGAAGCCCCAGTCCCCCATCTTTACGTTTAATGTTCTGTAGAAATAATAATAACAATATGTTTAGAGACAAGAGGAAGCCCCAGTCTCCCATCTTTACGTTTAATGTTCTGTAGAAATAATAATAACAATAACAATATGTTTAGAGACGACAGGAAGCCCCAGTCCCCCATCTTTACGTTTAATGTTCTGTAGAAATAATAATAACAATATGTTTAGAGACAAGAGGAAGCCCCAGTCTCCCATCTTTACGTTTAATGTTCTGTAGAAATAATAATAACAATAACAATATGTTTAGAGACGACAGGAAGCCCCAGTCCCCCATCTTTATGTTTAATGTTCTGTAGAAATAATAATAACAATAACAATATGTTTAGAGACGACAGGAAGCCCCAGTCCCCCATCTTTACGTTTAATGTTCTGTAGAAATAATAATAACAATATGTTTAGAGACAAGAGGAAGCCCCAGTCTCCCATCTTTACGTTTAATGTTCTGTAGAAATAATAATAACAATAACAATATGTTTAGAGACGACAGGAAGCCCCAGTCCCCCATCTTTACGTTTAATGTTCTGTAGAAATAATAATAACAATAACAATATGTTTAGAGACGACAGGAAGCCCCAGTCGCCCATCTTTACGTTTAATGTTCTGTAGAAATAATAATAACAATAACAATATGTTTAGAGACAAGAGGAGGCCCCAGTCGCCCATCTTTACTGCTCTGTGGTCTGTGGAATAAATAATAATAATACAATATGTTTAGAGACAACATCGCGCAGAGGAGAAAAACCTTTTTTTCTTTGTTTTTTCCCCAAAATGAGTTAATATCACATGCAGACTCTTCACATACTAGAGCATGTCTGAAATATATATGAAATAAATGCTTAAACATGTAGCTAGGTGTAATGTTAGAGACCACAGAAGACATGTAAATATTAAATAAATGCTTAAACATGTAGCTAGGTGTAATGTTGGAGACCACAGAAGACATGTAAATATGAAATAAATGCTTAAACATGTAGCTATAGGTGTAATGTTAGAGACCACAGAAGACATGTAAATATGAAATAAATGCTTAAACATGTAGCTATAGGTGTAATGTTAGAGACCACAGAAGACATGTAAATATGAAATAAATGCTTAAACATGTAGCTATAGGTGTAATGTTAGAGACCACAGAAGACATGTAAATATGAAATAAATGCTTAAACATGTAGCTAGGTGTAATGTTAGAGACCACAGAAGACATGAAATAAATGCGTAAACATGTAGCTAGGTGTAATGTTAGAGACCACAGAAGACATGTAAATATTAAATAAATGCTTAAACATGTAGCTAGGTGTAATGTTACAGTCCACAGAAGACATGTAAATATGAAATAAATGCGTAAACATGTAGCTATAGGTGTAATGTTAGAGACCACAGAAGACATGTAAATATGAAATAAATGCTTAAACATGTAGCTATAGGTTTAATGTTAGAGACCACAGAAGACATGTAAATATGAAATAAATGCTTAAACATGTAGCTATAGGTGTAATGTTAGAGACCACAGAAGACATGTAAATATGAAATAAATGCTTAAACATGTAGCTAGGTGTAATGTTAGAGACCACAGAAGACATGAAATAAATGCGTAAACATGTAGCTAGGTGTAATGTTAGAGACCACAGAAGACATGTAAATATTAAATGAATGCTTAAACATGTAGCTAGGTGTAATGTTGGAGACCACAGAAGACATGTAAATATGAAATAAATGCTTAAACATGTAGCTATAGGTGTAATGTTAGAGACCACAGAAGACATGTAAATATGAAATAAATGCTTAAACATGTAGCTATAGGTGTAATGTTAGAGACCACAGAAGACATGTAAATATGAAATAAATGCTTAAACATGTAGCTATAGGTGTAATGTTAGAGACCACAGAAGTGAACCTTTCAAGCCTGTTTTCTCAACTCGCTGTTTCTCTGCAAGACATTACTCTATAAGCCATATCTCCACAACTGGAGGGTCAAACTGAACAACCAATATGTCAATTTGAAGCTATGATTCCCTGCTTTTAAAAAAACAATCCAATGGCAGTCCCTCAGTCAAATGTAGTCACAAATGTCTAACCCCTTCAGACTGAGGTGATTCCACACCTCTGTCGACGTCGTTATGTTTACACAAACTCTTCATTCAAATTCAAAAAGCATAACAAATATCAGATCTACAAAACAAACAGATATCAGATCTACAAAACAAACAAAACCGTGTCGCCTCCTGCCACATTTTGAACTGTGACCTTTGACCCCATGGTTGTTTGTGACCTGGACACGCCCAGAGGTCGCCCGGGGTCGTCACAATACGTCTCAGTCGATTCAACGAACACGTCTAGAATATTAATGTGTCAATATTCTGTCAATATTACCCTATATGTCAATATTCTGTCAATGAGGTTCACTCAGGTCAAAAACGCTTTTGAACAGGAATGTGATTTAAACATTAAAACGGGATTCAAGTCCCTTGCTGGATAAACTGGAGCATTTTCTGAACCCAATCATTTAGACGTACGTGAGGAACTGATTCCACAAAAATGTCTTCTAAATCATGACAGTTTTCTGAGAAACCTGTTTCCTGTGGTCCTCAAAATATTGACCTCCGTCTGAAAATATGTCATTCCTCCCCAGAAGCAAAGCCATGTACAGTACGGTACGGTACGGTACGGTACAGTACAGTACAGTACAGTACAGTACAGTACAGTACAGTAGTGTGTACAGTATGTAATGTTTCAGATTCACAGTCTGAATACTTATCTTAATCTGAATGCTCTCTTCATACAATTTACAATTCAGGCATTTATCAGACGCTCTTAATCCAGAGCGATTTACATTAAGCAAGAACAAAAAAGCATGGGAATACGTCACATAAAAAGCATTTATCATGAAACATGCGTAAGCTAAGAACGTAACAGTGGAAAATCTATATAATGAAACTATACATATAAACTATACATATATACTATACTGTGCTATACATATGTACTATGACGTGCTACGACTACATACAATGCAATTATAGTGCTGTCTACATAACATGCTATAAGTCTGTATCAAATGCTATCTACAGTAAGTCTACATAAAGTGCTATCTAAGGGGGTATAAGTGTTAAGGGCCATGATGGAGTCTGACAAGGTGGCTTTTCAGACTTATCTCCTCGCAAAGAATTACATTTTGAAACGACAATTAAATGAACATGAATAGTAAAATAAGCGTGCGTGGGTGTGTGTGTGTCTGTCTGTGTGTGTGTGTGTGTGTGTGTGTGTGTGTGTGTGTGTGTGTGTGTGTGTGTCTGTGTGTATGTTTGTGTCTGTGTCTCTCGGTGTGTGTGTCTGTGTGTGTGTGTGTGTGTGTGTGTGTGTGTGTGTGTGTGTGTGTGTGTGTGTGTGTGTGTGTGTGTGTGTGTCTGTGTGTGTGTGTGTGTGTGTGTCTGTGTCTGTGGCTGTGTCTCTGTGTGTGTGTGTGTGTGTGTGTGTGTGTGTGTGTGTGTGTCTGTGTCTGTGTGTGTGTGTGTGTGTGTGTGTGTGTGCGCGTGCGTCCTATACCTGCTTTGCAGTCGGAGAGATGTTCTGTCGTGTCTGTCGACGAAGAGTTAACTGAACTGGACGGCCGTTGGACCTTGGAGTTTTTAGGACAGTTCTGCTGAGGGGGCCGGATCACAGGTGTGTGTGTGTGTGTGTGTGTGTGTGTGTGTGTGTGTGTGTGTGTGTGTGTGTGTGTGTGTGTGTGTGTGTGTGTGTGTGTGTGTGTGTGTGTGTGTGTGTGTGTGTGTGTGTGTGTGTGTGTGTGTGTGTGTGTGTGTGTGTGTGTGTGTGTGTGTGTGTGTGTGTGTGTGTGTGTGTGTGTGTGTGTGTGTGTGTGTGTGTTGCGTAACTCCCCACTGTCATGTTCACACTATCAGCAAACTTCAAAACTTGGACCAAAAACAGAAACCGGGCGTGTAATGATTGACAGATATGTCTTGGTCATAATGATTGACATACGTTTTGGTCATATATAGTGATTGTGTATACGAAGGGTTAATCTCAGAAATGTCTGACTTTATAATCTCACAGATTTCCGCACATTATCGACGATTTATTTATTTTTTTCATTTTTTTATGAAATCTCTTTTTTTTTTTTCTCCCCCCGAAATCTCAGAGATGAATCTCTCGCATTTCTGTGAGTTTTTTTTTTTAATCATAAATTTGCGTATTATTTTCCCGGAGATTTCTGAGATTAATGTCAGAAAATGTTCTCATGGAGATGGCAGTAACAACCCTTGGTATTATTGTTTGACATCTGGAGCATTTTATAAAAACCTTAAACATTTTAGTTTTCTAATGTATGGAATTTCGTAGATTTTTCTGTTATTTCTTCACAAAAGTACTGACAATATTTACACCTTTTTCTTTTTCTTTTTAAGTTTAAATGAAAAGCAAAATGTAGGAAATTGTAGAGAAATACTGGGACCCACTTTCTTTTTCCTCGAGCCAAAGAATGGGTCCCGAACCACTGTTTGTCTAGAAGACCACCAGGGGTCCCCAAACCTTATCAAGGACCCCCAGGGGTCCCCAAACCTTATCAAGGACCCCCAAGACCAGGGGTCCCCAAACCTTATCAAGGACCCCCAAGACCAGGGGTCCCCAAACCTTATCAAGGACCCCCAAGACCAGGGGTCCCCAAACCTTATCAAGGACCCCCAAGTTGACACTAATTATCCCTCCGGATCCATTTGAAAACATATGACAGGGACCCCCGTTTGAAAACATATGACAGGGACCCCCATTTGAAAACATATGACAGGGACCCCCCCATTTGAAAACATATGACAGGGACCCCCATTTGAAAACATATGACAGGGACCCCCCCATTTGAAAACATATGACAGGGACCCCCATTTGAAAACATATGCCAGGGACCCCCATTTGAAAACATATGCCAGGGACCCCCATTTGAAAACATATGACAGGGACCCCCCCATTTGAAATTGTCTTGTCTTAAATTGTTTTATATACTGTATGTAATCTCGTCAGCATCGAAAATGAGGGAGAACCTCAATTGCTCTTTCGAGAATACATAAAGGTTCAATCAATCAGGATCAATCAATCAATCAATCAAGGACCCCCAGTTTGACATGCATTAGTCTACGGACCCCCCCATTTAATTGCATTTCTATCCTCGGGGAGGCAGGCAGGATGGGATGATTGACAGACAGACAGACAGACAGACAGACAGACACACCTGAACTGACTCACCACTGATTGGACTCTGAGCCGGGCGTGGCCACACCTTTAATCGATAATAATCTGTGTGTGTGTGTGTGTGTGTGTGTGTGTGTGTGTGTGTGTGTGTGTGTGTGTTGTTCTGACGTTGCAACGTGCGCGAGCTGCGAGCGTGTCAGTGTTTTTTCACACACAACCATCTTTTCATCATGTGTTTTTTTTTCCCTCCACAGATTCCTGTCCTCTGTCGTGGGATCCAAACACAGCGAACAGAAGTCTCATCCTGTCAGAGAACAACAGGAGAGTGACTCCTGTACGCTGCCCATCCAGACAGGTTTACCTCTTGGTTTAATGTGTTGAGTAGACAATCTCTGTCACGGTGGCACAGTTGGTAGTGCTGTCGCCTCACAGCTAGAAGGTCCTGGGTTCGATTCCCGCTGGGGACGCTGTGGGCACTGGCGGCGTGTTCCCTCCTCCGCGTCATCAGTGCCAATACCCGAGGCGGGGGTTGGCGAAAGGGCCTTTCTGTGTGGAGTTTGCATGTTCTCCCCGTGTCCCCTAGGGTAGGTACCCTCACATGTTCTCCCCGTGTCCCCTAGGGTAGGTACCCTCACATGTTCTCCCCGTGTCCCCTAGGGTAGATACCCTCACATGTTCTCCCCGTGTCCCCTAGGGTAGGTACCCTCACATGTTCTCCCCGTGTCCCCTAGGGTAGATACCCTCACATGGTCTCCCCGTGTCCCCTAGGGTAGATACCCTCACAAAAACATGCAGTAATCCTGGTCTCTAAAACTGCCAGCCGGGGCGCCTGATGGAGGGGAAAGGAACTGGTCGGAATAACGTGACCCTTCCACGCGCTACGTCCGGCCGGGGAAATTCCCCTCTGTCAGGTGAAAAGAAGCAGCTTGGACTCCTCATGCATAGAAGGAGGCATGAGGTCAGTCCGCTGCCCCCCCAGGTTGGCAGAGGAAGTGTAGCGCCCAGGATTACATTAGATAATTGGCACTGGGTGAAAAGAAAACTGGGTTACAAAATCGTGGGATAAAATTATTAAAAAAAGACAATCTCTGTCTCTCCTGTCTCCTGTCTCAGCTCGTTACTTTGAAGTGGAATGGAGTGGAGAGGTGGTTGGTATAGCAGTATGTCAGGATGACGTCAACAGAACGGACCATCTGTTAGCATCCTTTGGACAGTAAGTAAGAAACGCTACAGTGTAGTAGAGGGTTTAAGAGCTTGAACATGTTCACCAGATCTCTGCTGCTGTACCTTCATAAACACTTAACCCTGCATACCGAGGTCGTGTGAAGGTCGTCCTCACGGTGTGAAGGAGACTCATTGGCTGCGTCCGAATTGCTAGGGTTGTTCCCTACTCCCTATCCCCCATACAGGGATCCAGATTCTAGTGGACTCTATAGTGATGATTTGGGACAATACTCCCTGTATGGGGATCCAGACTCTAGTGGACTCTATAGTGATGATTTGGGACAATACTCCCTGTATGGGGATCCAGACTCTAGTGGACTCTATAGTGATGATTTGGGACAATACTCCCTGTATGGGGAGCACCGACTCTGACGTCAATATCGATAGAGGGCGCTGTAGTTCCGCGGGTTCATGTACTTTTTATTTGCATGAAATCCCCATTAGGTTTTTTCAGATCGCCTCATAAAGAACTGTTTGAAAAATAAACAAATCATCCCGGCCGTTTCACTCATTTGGATATGAAGAATCAACTGACTACAAGAAACCAATCAAAACGCTGCTGCTGAATTTCCGCTAGGAACAGACTGTATCAAATAAGTCTGGCTGTCACCTCCCTGCAAGGACAGTTCGTAAAGTTATTTTTAAATAGGTTAATGAAAATATGTTTGCAGGCATTTAGGCCTAAATATCTATGATAAAAAGGTTATTTAGGATAATGGATATAGTCTAATATTAATTTATTGATAATAATCATAGGCCCATTGTTATGGGAAAACAGTGCACAACCTTGACAATATATGAAAATATCAGCAGCATGATTTAATCTTAACCACATGAACCCCCGCTAATCCTGGGGCGGGGGGGATACGGCAAAAATCGCCGATCTAAGCAACGCGCGACGTCCGTGTTGTGAGCTTGTATACTTTTACTTGGGTACTTTTGGTAAAGAATTACCAAAAGTAGCCGATCTACAAGCTCTGCTCACAATACGGACGTTTGGTGTTAACAGAAACAGCAGTCCAATAAATGACTGCCTACACAATGAAGTTTTAATGCATTTATCGCAATTCAATGAAATAATGTTAGATAGCATATTCATGGCAGGAATGAATGAATATTAATAAAACATATGTTCGGACACAATTAATATGTGTCTCACATGCATGTATTTAGCCTACGTTTGTGATAAAGAATCTCACAAATATATTCTACAGCAAGCAACTGATTGCTCTCCTAACGTCATGCGCTGGGCCTGGGTGATACAATGAATCAGATTAGTAATACTATTGCAAACGAGTAGATTTATTATAAATAAAATAAAACAATTTCAAATAAATGCACAGATCATTTGTCTCGAGATCTGTAGCTTCGAGATCCGCCAGGGAAGAAAAGAGGGGAAAACGAAAGTTTAAAAAGTACATTTGTGTTGATTTCTTTCGCTGGTTCAACTTCTGCCTCTTCTGAGTTGGAGCGCAATGAGCGCATGCATGCAGAAGCAGCGCACGTGCGCAAACGCGTGCATGTGCGCTCAAGAGCGAGCTTGCGCAATGCATTATGGGGCAGATTTGCTTCGCTGTGTTTTTGTAGTGACCATCGGATGCTCCCTACAATTCCCGGTGCATTGTGGGATACTTCAGTCCACTACGTTAGGGTGCAAAAATGCTCACTACATATTCGGACACTATAACAAAATGGCGGAACCTCAAAGTAGTGCACTATATGGGGCATAGGGAATGATTTCGGACGCAGCCATTGTGTTTCCACACATATCATAGAAACACAGAACACCTGCTGGGGGATCTACATGCACCCCCCACCTGTGGCTCCCCCTTGTGGAGGAAACGGGTCCTGACACTGTAGTTGGTTCATAGGGTTTTAGTCTAATGCATTCTATTGGTTCATAGGGTTTTATTGTAATGCATTCTAACATCTAGCTTGGACTCCTCATGCATAGAAGGAAGCATGAGGTCAGTCCGCTGCCCTCCCCAGGTTGGCAGAGGAAGTGTAGCGCCCAGGACTACATTAGATAATTTACTAAATTGGGTGAAGAAAATGGGTTGCAAAATCGTGAGATAAAAAAAGAAAAATACAAAAACAAACATGTGTGAAGCAAAAAGGAAGCAAAAAGGGAAAGGATACATATACAGTGAGGGGAAAAGGGGGGGGGGGGCGGTGGGGGGGATTCAGATTTTACAGAGGCCAGTTTCGAATTGCAGTCCATTTGGTTTCATTCTATCTCAAGAGTCTAATATCTAATAAGGGTCCATTTGGTTAAACTCATATCTGCATGCGGACCACCTGGAACCACCCCAAGGACCACTGGTGGACTGGCTTATTTGAGCTGCTTAAAGGAATTGATGGAATTGCCTGCGTGTAATTTCACTTTGATGTTTCTTGATAAAGCATGGCTAGTAGTTTTGTGTGATATGAAGCTTTTATTTGGCTGAGTATTTCCAATTGTACATTTGTACTCTATTACGTGTGTGTGGCATGCTGCGATATTTGGACAGCTTGTAGATCTGCTATTTGTATGCATTCCATACAAATCCTCCCCTCCCATGGGTCCACAGTTGTGCAACATTTTGATTTGGATTGGACGCACACACGCACACACACACACACACACGAGTCAAAATGACTAATTGACATCACCAGCTGCTGGATTGGAAGTGACTGTTGAGTTGTGTTGTGTTGCATATGTTTCCTTCCTTGTGTACAACATATAGACCATGTTGAAGTAACAACACGAGAGAACTAAAATGTTTTTTAATGTGTTAATGTATTGACACTGTGCGGAAGCTAAATTATTTGTGGGTCACCACCCGGCCTGTCTGATCTGCAGTGTTGTTGGCAATCCTGTTGATTGGGAAGGTGCCAAAGCACTGTAGAGGGGCGTTCATGTTCATAGTTGTTTGGTGTTTCTGTTTAGTCTTTTTGAGTGGGGCAACCACGGCCATTTTATAAGTTAATGGCAACTTCCCATCTTCCCATTTTAAATCACAACTTAAAACATTTTTATATTCACAAGCCTTTGCATCACCGACATGATCTTAGAAATCACTTATAATAAAAAATAATCACCTGCAAGGACACAGAGTAACTCGTAACAACATGTCTACAGTGGATTTTTTATGAAACAAACACTTTTGAGGATAGAAAGAGAATAATTCAAGCTTTCCGTAACAGCTGCAACGTTGGTGAGTTTGACCTTGTTTAATACAATCAGAGAGGACTTTTCTGTTTGGATGAATGGGCTGTCTATGGAAGTTGCGCCTTGTTAGCACCTTGCCATTAGAGAGTGTGTGTGTGTGTGTGTGTGTGTGTGTAAATAGTGTGTGTTCACCACCAGGTGTCACTGTTGCACAGCCTAAAGGCCTATTCATAGTCTGGATTTTCGGTGGTGAGGTGACCACCGCTCCGGTGGTGAGCTGACCACCGGAGCTGACATGACGTTGAGCGGTGGTGAGTAAAAACAGAGAGAAGGGCTGTGACGTCATGTTGTAGTTCGGTGGTCACCTAACCACCGAAAATCCAGACTATGAATGGGCCTTAACACACAGACAGATACAGTACAGCACCACTCACTCCAGACGGGTCAGATTGTGTTGGGAGTTTGGAAGCACTCGTTGTTGTTAACCCGGCGGCGCTGCTGCCTCCTGCATTATGTGCACATTCAAACGGGTTGATATGCAAGGCCGTTCAGTGACTTGAAACGAGCGCTACCTGCACAGCATTTCTTGACAGAAAATAGCTCATAATAAATAACATGTCTGCGCTGTTTTAATCAAGTACATTTTGAAATCCGGACCATATTTCGACATCGAAGCATTGATGCTTTTGCTTAAAACGGATAGTTCACAATGGTTTTAACTTGAGCTGTATGAAATACTTGCCATTTAATATAGTTGTTGCAACTGTATTGATCGATTGCCAGAGTCTCGTGGTGGGAGTTCTGCTCTGGTTTTGGTGAATATTAATCCATTCTGGACGGGAACCCCTTTTGGTGTTTTAACTAAGCATTATGTTATACTTTAGCTATTGAAAAATAGCAGATATACAAGCTCGCTACGAGCTTGTAGGTCTGCTATTTTTTTTTTATTGTGAAAATGCTGCACACATCTTTGAATATAATATTCTTTCAGAAGACTTTTTTTTATTTCGACGTCAGGCCTAAATGGGTTAAAGGGACACATCACCCTTTTTTGCAAAAACATAATATGTTAATGACGATTAGAAGATTTAGAACACTTTCCGTGGGGTCTTTATGTGTGTAATATAATATGTGGTTTTAATATTTGAGCAGTGGGCCCAGTGTCTTTGATGTCATGGACACTGGGCTCACTTCCTTCCTGGACTACAATTCCCATAATGCTTTGGTGCACTGCTCCTCCTTGTGGATAGAGAGAGGGCTGTCTTACTGAGACAACATGTAGTCCAGGAAGTAAGTGTTCATGACATCATAGACACTGCTAAAATCTAAAATATCTAAAACCACATATTACACTCGTAAAGACCCGAAAGGAAAGTGTTCTAAATCTTCTAAACAAATATTGTTTTGCAAACGGGGTGAAGTTTCCCTTCATTTTCCGGTCATTTTGTGGGGGGCACTGGGGTAAAATAAATGTGTTTTCTACCACTGCCTTTTCGACCAATGACAAAGCTTCTAGGAACATCTTCGAATGCCCCTAGATGTGTCACAGAGACATAACATTTTTTTTAGCGTTTTACTCATATCTGGCTGTCTGAATATACCAAAAAAATAAAATCAAAAAATGTCCTTAACATTTTGAGAAATATTGCTTCTAGCAGCTTTAATTCTCAGGGCTTTTGCTAATCCAGTCCCAATGCAATGCCCATATATGGAGTGTCACGGCAGCCTCCGTGTCGCTCTATGTTCTCGCTTGTGTCACGAGGCGTGACGGACTGATGCCCGTATATGGTGGAGTGACTGATGGGTCACGCCACGGGTTTTGCCGGTTTTCATAGTAATCTACGGTCGCAATTATTATGCAGAATGTCCCATTTATTTCACACACGTTTTCAAATGTATAAATTGTATACAGATATTTTGAAAATGGCAGATCTATACAAACTAAACAATGTGTCACATCGCATGCTTGTAGATCAGCAATTTTCGTAGTGTTAATGTGGTTGATGTGTGTTTTGTACTAATGATCTAAATCAGTGGTTCTCAACCAGTGGTCCGGGGACCACCAGTGGTCCTTGAGAGGGTTCCAGCTAGGTGGTCCCCAGCTAAATGATGGATAGTTGGTAACCAAATGAACCCTTATAGAGCGTTGCCGTTTTCATGACGACGAGAGACCCGGAAAAGAATAATGTTCATTTTCCTCATAGACTTTTCAAAAAGTGTTTATTTAAAGATGTTTAAGCCGCGGACAGAGCCAACTCAAGTGTTCAGAAATCATGACGAGTTGGCTTTGTCCACGGCGTAAACGTCTTTAAATGAATACTTTTTGAAAAGTCTGAGGGGAGAAAATAAAACATTCCGGGTCTCTCGAGGGAGCGGGACTGCAACGCTCTATAGATCTTTAACTCTTGAGAGCGTAAAATGAAACCAAATATTTGGTTTCATTTTACACTCAAGAGTTAAATTATTGTTAAACATCTGCATTACTTAATTTACAAGAAGTCTATACCCAATTAGAGAATATAAAATAATTGTTATTTTGATCAACATCTGCCTGCTATATCTCCTACAGTATAATTATATATATATATATATATATATATATATATATATATATATATATATATATATATATATATATATATATAATATAATAATGGTACCAACATCAATACAGCATGGAATGATGGACAACATCTTATCCAACGACACCAAAATATTCCTTAGTTTTGGGTCTGAGAGGCTAAATGTAGTCAAATGGTGGTTCCGTGGCTCAAATGGCCCCTCACTTCACACAGGTGTGATTCTTTTTCACACATTGAGGGCGGGAATCCCTTTTGGTGTTAAGCAATATGTTAGATCTACAAGCTCATGTGCCGCGCTATGAGCTTGTAGTTCTGCTATTTTTTTTTAAATCGTGGAAAATGTGGCACAAATCTTTGAATATATTATTTCAGAGCGAACGTTTTTAACTCAAATCTTTGCTTCTGGGGGGCGGGGGGGTCCTTGGAACAGCATATTTTCAGATGAGGGTCCTTGACATGAAAATGTTTGAGAACCACTGACATAGAAACATGAGTTTTTTTCAGAAAACTGTCAGGATTTAGAAGGCATTTGTAGAATTGTCCTCAGGTCTAATCCTTTTTTCTTTGTTTATTTTTTAAAGGAAAACGATGCCTGGAGCCCTTGTCTGGAGCCCTTGTCTGGAGCCCTTGTCTGGAGCCCTTGTCTGGAGCCCTTGTCTGGAGCCCTTGTCTGGAGCCCTTGTCTGGAGCCCTTGTCTGGAACCCTTGTCTGGAGCCCTTGCCTGGAGCCCTTGTCTGGAGCCCTTGTCTGGAGCCCTTGTCTGGAGCCCTTGTCTGGAGCCCTTGTCTGGAGCCCTTGTCTGGAACCCTTGTCTGGAGCCCTTGTCTGGAGCCCTTGTCTGGAGCCCTCCTCAGAACGGCGGTGGGGGAGAGGTACAGATTTGATATTACATATACTTTTTGGGGTCCTTGACATGAAATATTGAGCACCACTGATACAGAGAAAAATAGGGTTTTTCTGGAAAATGTCAGGATTTTGAAGATTTTTTTTAAAAATTCAGGCCTAAACGGGTTAATACTTCTGCAAAACAAATGCTTACCACTAGCTTTCTTCACAAATGTGTTCATAAAGGTGAATACGATCACAAATAAATGTGTTCCCACCCCAGGGGTCCTTGGGGGGTTTCCAGGGGCTACCCCAATAAAATTAGTTAATGCAGTAAATCATTTTAACCACTATTGGTTGTGCCTGCTATTTTCTGATTTGGATAAATTCTTTCCATCTTGACCAAGTGGTGAAAAAATGTGTTGCGGAGGATGAGAAACATTGAGAAACATTAGCAAATTGCGGAGTGTTGCGGAGGATTCTTCCAAAAATTCAAAAAACGATGGGCTATAACCCATAATTATTGAGGATTTGAAAAAAAAAGTTAGCCTCATTTCTCATCATTTTGGACCGTGGGCTATAGCCCATATCGTACGGCATACTATAGCGCGCAGTTTTTCATCATTTTTGAGGATTTGAAAAAAATGACGAAATGACAAAAACGATGGGTTATAGCCCATGTTTTTTGAAATTTTGAATAAAAAAGTTAGCCTCATTTCTCATCATTTTGGACCGTGGGCTATAGCCCATATCGTACGGCATACTATAGCGCGCAGTTTTTCATCATTTTTGAGGATTTGAAAAAAATGACGAAATGACAAAAACGATGGGTTATAGCCCATGTTTTTTGAAATTTTGAAAAAAAAAGTTAGCCTCATTTCTCATCATTTTGGACCGTGGGCTATAGCCCATATCGTACGGCATACTATAGCGCGCAGTTTTTCATCATTTTTGAGGATTTGAAAAAAATGACGAAATGACAAAAACGATGGGTTATAGCCCATGTTTTTTGAAATTTTGAAAAAAAAAGTTAGCCTCGTTTCTCATCATTTTGGACCGTGGGCTATAGCCCATATCGTACGGCATACTATAGCGCGCAGTTTTTCATCATTTTTGAGGATTTGAAAAAAATGACAAAATGACAAAAACGATGGGTTATAGCCCATGTTTTTTGAAATTTTGAAAAAAAAAGTTAGCCTCGTTTCTCATCATTTTGGACCGTGGGCTATAGCCCATATCGTACGGCATACTATAGCGCGCAGTTTTTCATCATTTTTTAGGATTTGAAAAAAATGACGAAATGACAAAAACGATGGGTTATAGCCCATGTTTTTTGAAATTTTGAAAAAAAAAGTTAGCCTCATTTCTCATCATTTTGGACCGTGGGCTATAGCCCATATCGTACGGCATACTATAGCGCGCAGTTTTTCATCATTTTTGAGGATTTGAAAAAAATGACGAAATGACAAAAACGATGGGTTATAGCCCATGTTTTTTGAAATTTTGAAAAAAAAAGTTAGCCTCGTTTCTCATCATTTTGGACCATGGGCTATAGCCCATATCGTACGGCATACTATAGCGCGCCGTTTTTCATCATTTTTGAAGATTTGAAAAAAATGACGAAATGACAAAAACGAAAGGTTATAGCCCATGTTTTTTGAAATATTGAAAAAAAAAGTTAGCCTCGTTTCTCATCATTTTGGACCATGGGCTATAGCCCATATCGTACGGCATACTATAGCGCGCCGTTTTTCATCATTTTTGAAGATTTGAAAAAAATGACGAAATGACAAAAACGAAAGTTTTTCATCATTTTTGAGGATTTGAAAAAAATGACGAAATGACAAAAACGATGGGTTATAGCCCATGTTTTTTGACATTTTGAAAAAAAAAGTTAGCCTCGTTTCTCATCATTTTGGACCATGGGCTATAGCCCATATCGTACGGCATACTATAGCGCGCCGTTTTTCATCATTTTTGAAGATTTGAAAAAAATGACAAAATTACAAAAACGAAAGGTTATAGCCCATGTTTTTTGAAATTTTGAAAAAAAAAGTTAGCCTCGTTTCTCATCATTTTGGACCATGGGCTATAGCCCATATCGTACGGCATACTATAGCGCGCCGTTTTTCATCATTTTTGAAGATTTAAAAAAATGACGAAATGACAAAAACGAAAGGTTATAGCCCATGTTTTTTGAAATTTTGAAAAAAAAAGTTAGCCTCGTTTCTCATCATTTTGGACCATGGGCTATAGCCCATATCGTACGGCATACTATAGCGCGCAGTTTTTCATCATTTTTGAAGATTTGAAAAAAATGACAAAAACGAAAGGTTATAGCCCATGTTTTTTGAAATTTTGAAAAAAAAAGTTAGCCTCGTTTCTCATCATTTTGGACCATGGGCTATAGCCCATATCGTACGGCATACTATAGCGCGCCGTTTTTCATCATTTTTGAAGATTTGAAAAAAATGACGAAATGACAAAAACGAAAGGTTATAGCCCATGTTTTTTGAAATTTTGAAAAAAAAAGTTAGCCTCGTTTCTCATCATTTTGGACCATGGGCTATAGCCCATATCGTACGGCATACTATAGCGCGCCGTTTTTCATCATTTTTGAAGATTTAAAAAAAATGACGAAATGACAAAAACGAAAGGTTATAGCCCATGTTTTTTGAAATTTTGAAAAAAAAAGTTAGCCTCGTTTCTCATCATTTTGGACCATGGGCTATAGCCCATATCGTACGGCATTCTATAGGGCGCCGTTTTTCGTCATTTTTAAAGATTTGAAAAAAATTACGAAATGACAAAAACGAAAGGTTATAGCCCATGTTTTTTGAAATTTTGAAAAAAAAAGTTAGCCTCGTTTCTCATCATTTTGGACCATGGGCTATAGCCCATATCGTACGGCATACTATAGCGCGCCGTTTTTCATCATTTTTGAAGATTTGAAAAAAATGACGAAATGACAAAAACGATGGGTTATAGCCCATGTTTTTTGAAATTTTGAAAAAAAAGTTAGCCTCATTTCTCATCATTTTGGACCGTGGGCTATAGCCCATATCGTACGGCATACTATAGCGCGCAGTTTTTCATCATTTTTGAGGATTTGAAAAAAATGACGAAATGACAAAAACGATGGGTTATAGCCCATGTTTTTTGAAATTTTGAAAAAAAAAGTTAGCCTCGTTTCTCATCATTTTGGACCGTGGGCTATAGCCCATATCGTACGGCATACTATAGCGCGCAGTTTTTCATCATTTTTGAGGATTTGAAAAAAATGACGATGAAATTTTGAATAAAAAAGTTAGCCTCATTTCTCATCATTTTGGACCGTGGGCTATAGCCCATATCGTACGGCATACTATAGCGCGCAGTTTTTCATCATTTTTGAGGATTTGAAAAAAATGACGAAATGACAAAAACGATGGGTTATAGCCCATGTTTTTTGAAATTTTGGAAAAAAAAGTTAGCCTCATTTCTCATCATTTTGGACCGTGGGCTATAGCCCATATCGTACGGCATACTATAGCGCGCAGTTTTTCATCATTTTTGAGGATTTGAAAAAAATGACGAAATGACAAAAACGATGGGTTATAGCCCATGTTTTTTGAAATTTTGAAAAAAAAAGTTAGCCTCGTTTCTCATCATTTTGGACCGTGGGCTATAGCCCATATCGTACGGCATACTATAGCGCGCAGTTTTTCATCATTTTTGAGGATTTGAAAAAAATGACAAAATGACAAAAACGATGGGTTATAGCCCATGTTTTTTGAAATTTTGAAAAAAAAAGTTAGCCTCGTTTCTCATCATTTTGGACCGTGGGCTATAGCCCATATCGTACGGCATACTATAGCGCGCAGTTTTTCATCATTTTTTAGGATTTGAAAAAAATGACGAAATGACAAAAACGATGGGTTATAGCCCATGTTTTTTGAAATTTTGAAAAAAAAAGTTAGCCTCATTTCTCATCATTTTGGACCGTGGGCTATAGCCCATATCGTACGGCATACTATAGCGCGCAGTTTTTCATCATTTTTGAGGATTTGAAAAAAATGACGAAATGACAAAAACGATGGGTTATAGCCCATGTTTTTTGAAATTTTGAAAAAAAAAGTTAGCCTCGTTTCTCATCATTTTGGACCATGGGCTATAGCCCATATCGTACGGCATACTATAGCGCGCCGTTTTTCATCATTTTTGAAGATTTGAAAAAAATGACGAAATGACAAAAACGAAAGGTTATAGCCCATGTTTTTTGAAATTTTGAAAAAAAAAAGTTAGCCTCGTTTCTCATCATTTTGGACCATGGGCTATAGCCCATATCGTACGGCATACTATAGCGCGCCGTTTTTCATCATTTTTGAAGATTTGAAAAAAATGACGAAATGACAAAAACGAAAGGTTATAGCCCATGTTTTTTGACATTTTGAAAAAAAAAGTTAGCCTCGTTTCTCATCATTTTGGACCATGGGCTATAGCCCATATCGTACGGCATACTATAGCGCGCCGTTTTTCATCATTTTTGAAGATTTGAAAAAAATGACAAAATTACAAAAACGAAATGTTATAGCCCATGTTTTTTGAAATTTTGAAAAAAAAAAGTTAGCCTCGTTTCTCATCATTTTGGACCATGGGCTATAGCCCATATCGTACGGCATACTATAGCGCGCCGTTTTTCATCATTTTTGAAGATTTAAAAAAAATGACGAAATGACAAAAACGAAAGGTTATAGCCCATGTTTTTTGACATTTTGAAAAAAAAAGTTAGCCTCGTTTCTCATCATTTTGGACCATGGGCTATAGCCCATATCGTACGGCATACTATAGCGCGCAGTTTTTCATCATTTTTGAAGATTTGAAAAAAATGACAAAAACGAAAGGTTATAGCCCATGTTTTTTGAAATTTTGAAAAAAAAAGTTAGCCTCGTTTCTCATCATTTTGGACCATGGGCTATAGCCCATATCGTACGGCATTCTATAGGGCGCCGTTTTTCGTCATTTTTAAAGATTTGAAAAAAATTACGAAATGACAAAAACGAAAGGTTATAGCCCATGTTTTTTGAAATTTTGAAAAAAAAAGTTAGCTTCGTTTCTCATCATTTTGGACCATGGGCTATAGCCCATATCGTACGGCATACTATAGCGCGCCGTTTTTCATCATTTTTGAAGATTTGAAAAAAATGACGAAATGACAAAAACGAAAGGTTATAGCCCATGTTTTTTGAAATTTTGAAAAAAAAAGTTAGCCTCGTTTCTCATCATTTTGGACCATGGGCTATAGCCCATATCGTACGGCATTCTATAGCGCGCCGTTTTTCATCATTTTTGAAGATTTGAAAAAAATGACAAAATGACAAAAACGAAAGGTTATAGCCCATGTTTTTTGTTTTGAAAAAAAAAGTTAGCCTCGTTTCTCATCATTTTGGACCATGGGCTATAGCCCATATCGTACGGCATACTATAGCGCGCTGTTTTCATCATTTTTGAAGATTTGAAAAAATGACGAAATGACAAAAACGAAAGGTTATAGCCCATGTTTTTTGAAATTTTGAAAAAAAAAGTTAGCCTCGTTTCTCATCATTTTGGACCATGGGCTATAGCCCATATCGTACGGCATACTATAGCGCGCCGTTTTTCATCATTTTTGAAGATTTGAAAAATATGACGAAATGACAAAAACGAAAGGTTATAGCCCATGTTTTTTGAAATTTTGAAAAAAAAAGTTAGCCTCGTTTCTCATCATTTTGGACCATGGGCTATAGCCCATATCGTATGGCATACTATAGCGCGCCGTTTTTCATCATTTTTGAAGATTTGAGAAAAATGACGAAATGACAAAAACGAAAGGTTATAGCCCATGTTTTTTGAAATTTTGAAAAAAAAAGTTAGCCTCGTTTCTCATCATTTTGGACCATGGGCTATAGCCCATATCGTACGGCATTCTATAGCGCGCCGTTTTTCATCATTTTTAAAGATTTGAAAAAAATTACGAAATGACAAAAACGAAAGGTTATAGCCCATGTTTTTTGAAATTTTGAAAAAAAAAGTTAGCCTCGTTTCTCATCATTTTGGACCATGGGCTATAGCCCATATCGTACGGCATTCTATAGGGCGCCGTTTTTCGTCATTTTTAAAGATTTGAAAAAAATTACGAAATGACAAAAACGAAAGGTTATAGCCCATGTTTTTTGAAATTTTGAAAAAAAAAGTTAGCTTCGTTTCTCATCATTTTGGACCATGGGCTATAGCCCATATCGTACGGCATACTATAGCGCGCCGTTTTTCATCATTTTTGAAGATTTGAAAAAAATGACGAAATGACAAAAACGAAAGGTTATAGCCCATGTTTTTTGAAATTTTGAAAAAAAAAGTTAGCCTCGTTTCTCATCATTTTGGACCATGGGCTATAGCCCATATCGTACGGCATTCTATAGCGCGCCGTTTTTCATCATTTTTGAAGATTTGAAAAAAATGACAAAATGACAAAAACGAAAGGTTATAGCCCATGTTTTTTGTTTTGAAAAAAAAAGTTAGCCTCGTTTCTCATCATTTTGGACCATGGGCTATAGCCCATATCGTACGGCATACTATAGCGCGCTGTTTTCATCATTTTTGAAGATTTGAAAAATATGACGAAATGACAAAAACGAAAGGTTATAGCCCATGTTTTTTGAAATTTTGAAAAAAAAAGTTAGCCTCGTTTCTCATCATTTTGGACCATGGGCTATAGCCCATATCGTACGGCATTCTATAGCGCGCCGTTTTTCATCATTTTTAAAGATTTGAAAAAAATTACGAAATGACAAAAACGAAAGGTTATAGCCCATGTTTTTTGAAATTTTGAAAAAAAAAAGTTAGCCTCGTTTCTCATCATTTTGGACCATGGGCTATAGCCCATATCGTACGGCATACTATAGCGCGCCGTTTTTCATCATTTTTGAAGATTTGAAAAAAATGACAAAATGACAAAAACGAAAGGTTATAGCCCATGTTTTTTGAAATTTTGAAAAAAAAAGTTAGCCTCGTTTCTCATCATTTTGGACCATGGGCTATAGCCCATATCGTACGGCATACTATAGCGCGCCGTTTTTCATCATTTTTGAAGATTTGAGAAAAATGACGAAATGACAAAAACGAAAGGTTATAGCCCATGTTTTTTGAAATTTTGAAAAAAAAAGTTAGCCTCGTTTCTCATCATTTTGGACCATGGGCTATAGCCCATATCGTACGGCATACTATAGCGCGCCGTTTTTCATCATTTTTGAAGATTTGAAAAAATTACGAAATGACAAAAACGAAAGGTTATAGCCCATGTTTTTTGAAATTTTGAAAAAAAAGGTTAGCCTCGTTTCTCATCATTTTGGACCATGGGCTATAGCCCATATCGTACGGCATACTATAGCGCGCCGTTTTTCATCATTTTTGAAGATTTGAAAAAAATGACAAAATGACAAAAACGAAAGGTTATAGCCCATGTTTTTTGAAATTTTGAAAAAAAAAGTTAGCCTCGTTTCTCATCATTTTGGACCATGGGCTATAGCCCATATCGTACGGCATACTATAGCGCGCCGTTTTTCATCATTTTTGAAGATTTGAAAAAAATGACGAAATGACAAAAACGAAAGGTTATAGCCCATGTTTTTTGAAATTTTGGAAAAAAAAGTTAGCCTCGTTTCTCATCATTTTGGACCATGGGCTATAGCCCATATCGTACGGCATACTATAGCGTGCCGTTTTTCATCATTTTTGAAGATTTGAAAAAAATGACAAAATGACAAAAACGAAAGGTTATAGCCCATGTTTTTTGAAATTTTGAAAAAAAAAGTTAGCCTCGTTTCTCATCATTTTGGACCATGGGCTATAGCCCATATCGTACGGCATACTATAGCGCGCCGTTTTTCATCATTTTTGAAGATTTGAGAAAAATGACGAAATGACAAAAACGAAAGGTTATAGCCCATGTTTTTTGAAATTTTGAAAAAAAAAGTTAGCCTCGTTTCTCATCATTTTGGACCATGGGCTATAGCCCATATCGTACGACATACTATAGCGCGCCGTTTTTCATCATTTTTGAAGATTTGAAAAAAATGACGAAATGACAAAAACGAAAGGTTATATCCCATGTTTTTTGAAATTTTGAAAAAAAAAGTTAGCCTCGTTTCTCACCATTTTGGACCATGGGCTATAGCCCATATCGTACGGCATACTATAGCGCGCCGTTTTTCATCATTTTTGAAGATTTGAAAAAAATGACGAAATGACAAAAACGAAAGGTTATAGCCCATGTTTTTTGAAATTTTGAAAAAAAAAGTTAGCCTCGTTTCTCATCATTTTGGACCATGGGCTATAGCCCATATCGTACGGCATACTATAGCGCGCCGTTTTTCATCATTTTTGAAGATTTGAAAAAAATGACAAAATGACAAAAACGAAAGGTTATAGCCCATGTTTTTTGAAATTTTGAAAAAAAAAGTTAGCCTCGTTTCTCATCATTTTGGACCATGGGCTATAGCCCATATCGTACGGCATTCTATAGCGCGCCGTTTTTCATCATTTTTAAAGATTTGAAAAAAATGACGAAATGACAAAAACGAAAGGTTATAGCCCATGTTTTTTGAAATGTTGAAAAAAAAGTTAGCCTCGTTTCTCATCATTTTGGACCATGGGCTATAGCCCATATCGTACGGCATACTATAGCGCGCCGTTTTTCATCATTTTTGAAGATTTGAAAAAAATGACGAAATGACAAAAACGAAAGGTTATAGCCCATGTTTTTTGAAATTTTGAAAAAAAAGGTTAGCCTCGTTTCTCATCATTTTGGACCATGGGCTATAGCCCATATCGTACGGCATACTATAGCGCGCCGTTTTTCATCATTTTTGAAGATTTGAAAAAAATGACAAAATGACAAAAACGAAAGGTTATAGCCCATGTTTTTTGAAATTTTGAAAAAAAAAGTTAGCCTCGTTTCTCATCATTTTGGACCATGGGCTATAGCCCATATCGTACGGCATTCTATAGCGCGCCGTTTTCATCATTTTTAAAGATTTGAAAAAAATTACGAAATGACAAAAACGAAAGGTTATAGCCCATGTTTTTTGAAATTTTGAAAAAAAAAGTTAGCCTCGTTTCTCATCATTTTGGACCATGGGCTATAGCCCATATCGTACGGCATTCTATAGCGCGCCGTTTTTCATCATTTTCAAAGATTTGAAAAAATGACGAAATGACAAAAACGAAAGGTTATAGCCCATGTTTTTTGAAATGTTGAAAAAAAAGTTAGCCTCGTTTCTCATCATTTTGGACCATGGGCTATAGCCCATATCGTACGGCATACTATAGCGCGCCGTTTTTCATCATTTTTGAAGATTTGAAAAAAATGACGAAATGACAAAAACGAAAGGTTATAGCCAATGTTTTTTGAAATTTTGAAAAAAAAGGTTAGCCTCGTTTCTCATCATTTTGGACCATGGGCTATAGCCCATATCGTACGGCATACTATAGCGCGCCGTTTTTCATCATTTTTGAAGATTTGAAAAAAATGACAAAATGACAAAAACGAAAGGTTATAGCCCATGTTTTTTGAAATTTTGAAAAAAAAAGTTAGCCTCGTTTCTCATCATTTTGGACCATGGGCTATAGCCCATATCGTACGGCATTCTATAGCGCGCCGTTTTCATCATTTTTAAAGATTTGAAAAAAATTACGAAATGACAAAAACGAAAGGTTATAGCCCATGTTTTTTGAAATTTTGAAAAAAAAAGTTAGCCTCGTTTCTCATCATTTTGGACCATGGGCTATAGCCCATATCGTACGGCATTCTATAGCGCGCCGTTTTTCATCATTTTCAAAGATTTGAAAAAATGACGAAATGACAAAAACGAAAGGTTATAGCCCATGTTTTTTGAAATTTTGAAAAAAAAAGTTAGCCTCGTTTCTCATCATTTTGGACCATGGGCTATAGCCCATATCGTACGGCATACTATAGCGCGCCGTTTTTCATCATTTTTGAAGATTTGAAAAAAATGACGAAATGACAAAAACGAAAGGTTATAGCCCATGTTTTTTGAAATTTTGAAAAAAAAAGTTAGCCTCGTTTCTCATCATTTTGGACCATGGGCTATAGCCCATATCGTACGGCATTCTATAGCGCGCCGTTTTTCATCATTTTTAAAGATTTGAAAAAAATTACGAAATGACAAAAACGAAAGGTTATAGCCCATGTTTTTTGAAATTTTGAAAAAAAAAGTTAGCCTCGTTTCTCATCATTTTGGACCATGGGCTATAGCCCATATCGTACGGCATTCTATAGCGCGCCGTTTTTCATCATTTTCAAAGATTTGAAAAAATGACGAAATGACAAAAACGAAAGGTTATAGCCCATGTTTTTTGAAATTTTGAAAAAAAAAGTTAGCCTCGTTTCTCATCATTTTGGACCATGGGCTATAGCCCATATCGTACGGCATACTATAGCGCGCCGTTTTTCATCATTTTTGAAGATTTGAAAAAAATGACAAAAACGAAAGGTTATAGCCCATGTTTTTTGAAATTTTGAAAAAAAAAGTTAGCCTCGTTTCTCATCATTTTGGACCATGGGCTATAGCCCATATCGTACGGCATACTATAGCGCGCCGTTTTTCATCATTTTTGAAGATTTGAAAAAATGACGAAATGACAAAAACGAAAGGTTATAGCCCATGTTTTTTGAAATTTTGAAAAAAAAAGTTAGCCTCGTTTCTCATCATTTTGGACCATGGGCTATAGCCCATATCGTACGGCATACTATAGCGCGCCGTTTTTCATCATTTTTGAAGATTTGAAAAAAATGACGAAATGACAAAAACGAAAGGTTATAGCCCATGTTTTTTGAAATTTTGAAAAAAAAGGTTAGCCTCGTTTCTCATCATTTTGGACCATGGGCTATAGCCCATATCGTACGGCATACTATAGCGCGCCGTTTTTCATCATTTTTGAAGATTTGAAAAAAATGACAAAATGACAAAAACGAAAGGTTATAGCCCATGTTTTTTGAAATTTTGAAAAAAAAAGTTAGCCTCGTTTCTCATCATTTTGGACCATGGGCTATAGCCCATATCGTACGGCATTCTATAGCGCGCCGTTTTTCATCATTTTTAAAGATTTGAAAAAATTACGAAATGACAAAAACGAAAGGTTATAGCCCATGTTTTTTGAAATTTTGAAAAAAAAAGTTAGCCTCGTTTCTCATCATTTTGGACCATGGGCTATAGCCCATATCGTACGGCATTCTATAGCGCGCCGTTTTTCATCATTTTTAAAGATTTGAAAAAATGACGAAATGACAAAAACGAAAGGTTATAGCCCATGTTTTTTGAAATTTTGAAAAAAAAAGTTAGCCTCGTTTCTCATCATTTTGGACCATGGGCTATAGCCCATATCGTACGGCATACTATAGCGCGCCGTTTTTCATCATTTTTGAAGATTTGAAAAAAATGACGAAATGACAAAAACGAAAGGTTATAGCCCATGTTTTTTGAAATTTTGGAAAAAAAAGTTAGCCTCGCTTCTCATCATTTTGGACCATGGGCTATAGCCCATATCGTACGGCATACTATAGCGCGCCGTTTTTCATCATTTTTGAAGATTTGAAAAAAATGACAAAATGACAAAAACGAAAGGTTATAGCCCATGTTTTTTGAAATTTTGAAAAAAAAAGTTAGCCTCGTTTCTCATCATTTTGGACCATGGGCTATAGCCCATATCGTACGGCATTCTATAGCGCGCCGTTTTTCATCATTTTTAAAGATTTGAAAAAATGACGAAATGACAAAAACGAAAGGTTATAGCCCATGTTTTTTGAAATTTTGAAAAAAAAAGTTAGCCTCGTTTCTCATCATTTTGGACCATGGGCTATAGCCCATATCGTACGGCATACTATAGCGCGCCGTTTTTCATCATTTTTGAAGATTTGAAAAAAATGACGAAATGACAAAAACGAAAGGTTATATCCCATGTTTTTTGAAATTTTGAAAAAAAAAGTTAGCCTCGTTTCTCACCATTTTGGACCATGGGCTATAGCCCATATCGTACGGCATACTATAGCGCGCCGTTTTTCATCATTTTTGAAGATTTGAAAAAAATGACGAAATGACAAAAACGAAAGGTTATAGCCCATGTTTTTTGAAATTTTGAAAAAAAAAGTTAGCCTCGTTTCTCATCATTTTGGACCATGG
This sequence comes from Protomyctophum bolini, assembly GCF_963924005.1. Classification (NCBI taxonomy): domain Eukaryota; kingdom Metazoa; phylum Chordata; class Actinopteri; order Myctophiformes; family Myctophidae; genus Protomyctophum; species Protomyctophum bolini. The sequence continues at coordinate 40,448,355 of NC_137880.1, read as the reverse complement.
GCTATAGCCCATATCGTACGGCATACTATAGCGCGCCGTTTTTCATCATTTTTAAAGATTTGAAAAAATGACGAAATGACAAAAACGAAAGGTTATAGCCCATGTTTTTTGAAATTTTGAAAAAAAAAGTTAGCCTCGTTTCTCATCATTTTGGACCATGGGCTATAGCCCATATCGTACGGCATACTATAGCGCGCCGTTTTTCATCATTTTTGAAGATTTGAAAAAAATGACGAAATGACAAAAACGAAAGGTTATATCCCATGTTTTTTGAAATTTTGAAAAAAAAAGTTAGCCTCGTTTCTCATCATTTTGGACCATGGGCTATAGCCCATATCGTACGGCATACTATAGCGCGCCGTTTTTCATCATTTTTGAAGATTTGAAAAAATGACGAAATGACAAAAACGAAAGGTTATAGCCCATGTTTTTTGAAATTTTGAAAAAAAAAGTTAGCCTCGTTTCTCATCATTTTGGACCATGGGCTATAGCCCATATCGTACGGCATACTATAGCGCGCCGTTTTTCATCATTTTTGAAGATTTGAAAAAAATGACGAAATGACAAAAACGAAAGGTTATAGCCCATGTTTTTTGAAATTTTGAAAAAAAAGGTTAGCCTCGTTTCTCATCATTTTGGACCATGGGCTATAGCCCATATCGTACGGCATACTATAGCGCGCCGTTTTTCATCATTTTTGAAGATTTGAAAAAAATGACAAAATGACAAAAACGAAAGGTTATAGCCCATGTTTTTTGAAATTTTGAAAAAAAAAGTTAGCCTCGTTTCTCATCATTTTGGACCATGGGCTATAGCCCATATCGTACGGCATTCTATAGCGCGCCGTTTTTCATCATTTTTAAAGATTTGAAAAAATTACGAAATGACAAAAACGAAAGGTTATAGCCCATGTTTTTTGAAATTTTGAAAAAAAAAGTTAGCCTCGTTTCTCATCATTTTGGACCATGGGCTATAGCCCATATCGTACGGCATTCTATAGCGCGCCGTTTTTCATCATTTTTAAAGATTTGAAAAAATGACGAAATGACAAAAACGAAAGGTTATAGCCCATGTTTTTTGAAATTTTGAAAAAAAAAGTTAGCCTCGTTTCTCATCATTTTGGACCATGGGCTATAGCCCATATCGTACGGCATACTATAGCGCGCCGTTTTTCATCATTTTTGAAGATTTGAAAAAAATGACGAAATGACAAAAACGAAAGGTTATAGCCCATGTTTTTTGAAATTTTGGAAAAAAAAGTTAGCCTCGCTTCTCATCATTTTGGACCATGGGCTATAGCCCATATCGTACGGCATACTATAGCGCGCCGTTTTTCATCATTTTTGAAGATTTGAAAAAAATGACAAAATGACAAAAACGAAAGGTTATAGCCCATGTTTTTTGAAATTTTGAAAAAAAAAGTTAGCCTCGTTTCTCATCATTTTGGACCATGGGCTATAGCCCATATCGTACGGCATTCTATAGCGCGCCGTTTTTCATCATTTTTAAAGATTTGAAAAAATGACGAAATGACAAAAACGAAAGGTTATAGCCCATGTTTTTTGAAATTTTGAAAAAAAAAGTTAGCCTCGTTTCTCATCATTTTGGACCATGGGCTATAGCCCATATCGTACGGCATACTATAGCGCGCCGTTTTTCATCATTTTTGAAGATTTGAAAAAAATGACGAAATGACAAAAACGAAAGGTTATATCCCATGTTTTTTGAAATTTTGAAAAAAAAAGTTAGCCTCGTTTCTCACCATTTTGGACCATGGGCTATAGCCCATATCGTACGGCATACTATAGCGCGCCGTTTTTCATCATTTTTGAAGATTTGAAAAAAATGACGAAATGACAAAAACGAAAGGTTATAGCCCATGTTTTTTGAAATTTTGAAAAAAAAAGTTAGCCTCGTTTCTCATCATTTTGGACCATGGGCTATAGCCCATATCGTACGGCATACTATAGCGCGCCGTTTTTCATCATTTTTGAAGATTTGAAAAAAATGACAAAATGACAAAAACGAAAGGTTATAGCCCATGTTTTTTGAAATTTTGAAAAAAAAAGTTAGCCTCGTTTCTCATCATTTTGGACCATGGGCTATAGCCCATATCGTACGGCATTCTATAGCGCGCCGTTTTTCATCATTTTTAAAGATTTGAAAAAAATGACGAAATGACAAAAACGAAAGGTTATAGCCCATGTTTTTTGAAATGTTGAAAAAAAAGTTAGCCTCGTTTCTCATCATTTTGGACCATGGGCTATAGCCCATATCGTACGGCATACTATAGCGCGCCGTTTTTCATCATTTTTGAAGATTTGAAAAAAATGACGAAATGACAAAAACGAAAGGTTATAGCCCATGTTTTTTGAAATTTTGAAAAAAAAGGTTAGCCTCGTTTCTCATCATTTTGGACCATGGGCTATAGCCCATATCGTACGGCATACTATAGCGCGCCGTTTTTCATCATTTTTGAAGATTTGAAAAAAATGACAAAATGACAAAAACGAAAGGTTATAGCCCATGTTTTTTGAAATTTTGAAAAAAAAAGTTAGCCTCGTTTCTCATCATTTTGGACCATGGGCTATAGCCCATATCGTACGGCATTCTATAGCGCGCCGTTTTCATCATTTTTAAAGATTTGAAAAAAATTACGAAATGACAAAAACGAAAGGTTATAGCCCATGTTTTTTGAAATTTTGAAAAAAAAAGTTAGCCTCGTTTCTCATCATTTTGGACCATGGGCTATAGCCCATATCGTACGGCATTCTATAGCGCGCCGTTTTTCATCATTTTCAAAGATTTGAAAAAATGACGAAATGACAAAAACGAAAGGTTATAGCCCATGTTTTTTGAAATGTTGAAAAAAAAGTTAGCCTCGTTTCTCATCATTTTGGACCATGGGCTATAGCCCATATCGTACGGCATACTATAGCGCGCCGTTTTTCATCATTTTTGAAGATTTGAAAAAAATGACGAAATGACAAAAACGAAAGGTTATAGCCAATGTTTTTTGAAATTTTGAAAAAAAAGGTTAGCCTCGTTTCTCATCATTTTGGACCATGGGCTATAGCCCATATCGTACGGCATACTATAGCGCGCCGTTTTTCATCATTTTTGAAGATTTGAAAAAAATGACAAAATGACAAAAACGAAAGGTTATAGCCCATGTTTTTTGAAATTTTGAAAAAAAAAGTTAGCCTCGTTTCTCATCATTTTGGACCATGGGCTATAGCCCATATCGTACGGCATTCTATAGCGCGCCGTTTTCATCATTTTTAAAGATTTGAAAAAAATTACGAAATGACAAAAACGAAAGGTTATAGCCCATGTTTTTTGAAATTTTGAAAAAAAAAGTTAGCCTCGTTTCTCATCATTTTGGACCATGGGCTATAGCCCATATCGTACGGCATTCTATAGCGCGCCGTTTTTCATCATTTTCAAAGATTTGAAAAAATGACGAAATGACAAAAACGAAAGGTTATAGCCCATGTTTTTTGAAATTTTGAAAAAAAAAGTTAGCCTCGTTTCTCATCATTTTGGACCATGGGCTATAGCCCATATCGTACGGCATACTATAGCGCGCCGTTTTTCATCATTTTTGAAGATTTGAAAAAAATGACGAAATGACAAAAACGAAAGGTTATAGCCCATGTTTTTTGAAATTTTGAAAAAAAAAGTTAGCCTCGTTTCTCATCATTTTGGACCATGGGCTATAGCCCATATCGTACGGCATTCTATAGCGCGCCGTTTTTCATCATTTTTAAAGATTTGAAAAAAATTACGAAATGACAAAAACGAAAGGTTATAGCCCATGTTTTTTGAAATTTTGAAAAAAAAGTTAGCCTCGTTTCTCATCATTTTGGACCATGGGCTATAGCCCATATCGTACGGCATTCTATAGCGCGCCGTTTTTCATCATTTTCAAAGATTTGAAAAAATGACGAAATGACAAAAACGAAAGGTTATAGCCCATGTTTTTTGAAATTTTGAAAAAAAAAGTTAGCCTCGTTTCTCATCATTTTGGACCATGGGCTATAGCCCATATCGTACGGCATACTATAGCGCGCCGTTTTTCATCATTTTTGAAGATTTGAAAAAAATGACAAAAACGAAAGGTTATAGCCCATGTTTTTTGAAATTTTGAAAAAAAAAGTTAGCCTCGTTTCTCATCATTTTGGACCATGGGCTATAGCCCATATCGTACGGCATACTATAGCGCGCCGTTTTTCATCATTTTTGAAGATTTGAAAAAATGACGAAATGACAAAAACGAAAGGTTATAGCCCATGTTTTTTGAAATTTTGAAAAAAAAAGTTAGCCTCGTTTCTCATCATTTTGGACCATGGGCTATAGCCCATATCGTACGGCATACTATAGCGCGCCGTTTTTCATCATTTTTGAAGATTTGAAAAAAATGACGAAATGACAAAAACGAAAGGTTATAGCCCATGTTTTTTGAAATTTTGAAAAAAAAGGTTAGCCTCGTTTCTCATCATTTTGGACCATGGGCTATAGCCCATATCGTACGGCATACTATAGCGCGCCGTTTTTCATCATTTTTGAAGATTTGAAAAAAATGACAAAATGACAAAAACGAAAGGTTATAGCCCATGTTTTTTGAAATTTTGAAAAAAAAAGTTAGCCTCGTTTCTCATCATTTTGGACCATGGGCTATAGCCCATATCGTACGGCATTCTATAGCGCGCCGTTTTTCATCATTTTTAAAGATTTGAAAAAATTACGAAATGACAAAAACGAAAGGTTATAGCCCATGTTTTTTGAAATTTTGAAAAAAAAAGTTAGCCTCGTTTCTCATCATTTTGGACCATGGGCTATAGCCCATATCGTACGGCATTCTATAGCGCGCCGTTTTTCATCATTTTTAAAGATTTGAAAAAATGACGAAATGACAAAAACGAAAGGTTATAGCCCATGTTTTTTGAAATTTTGAAAAAAAAAGTTAGCCTCGTTTCTCATCATTTTGGACCATGGGCTATAGCCCATATCGTACGGCATACTATAGCGCGCCGTTTTTCATCATTTTTGAAGATTTGAAAAAAATGACGAAATGACAAAAACGAAAGGTTATAGCCCATGTTTTTTGAAATTTTGGAAAAAAAAGTTAGCCTCGCTTCTCATCATTTTGGACCATGGGCTATAGCCCATATCGTACGGCATACTATAGCGCGCCGTTTTTCATCATTTTTGAAGATTTGAAAAAAATGACAAAATGACAAAAACGAAAGGTTATAGCCCATGTTTTTTGAAATTTTGAAAAAAAAAGTTAGCCTCGTTTCTCATCATTTTGGACCATGGGCTATAGCCCATATCGTACGGCATTCTATAGCGCGCCGTTTTTCATCATTTTTAAAGATTTGAAAAAAATTACGAAATGACAAAAACGAAAGGTTATAGCCCATGTTTTTTGAAATTTTGAAAAAAAAAGTTAGCCTCGTTTCTCATCATTTTGGACCATGGGCTATAGCCCATATCGTATGGCATACTATAGCGCGCCGTTTTTCATCATTTTTGAAGATTTGAAAAAAATGACAAAATGACAAAAACGAAAGGTTATAGCCCATGTTTTTTGAAATTTTGAAAAAAAAAGTTAGCCTCGTTTCTCATCATTTTGGACCATGGGCTATAGCCCATATCGTACGGCATACTATAGCGCGCCGTTTTTCATCATTTTTGAAGATTTGAAAAAAATGACGAAATGACAAAAACGAAAGGTTATAGCCCATGTTTTTTGAAATTTTGAAAAAAAAAGTTAGCCTCGTTTCTCATCATTTTGGACCATGGGCTATAGCCCATATCGTACGGCATACTATAGCGCGCCGTTTTTCATCATTTTTGAAGATTTGAAAAAAATGACGAAATGACAAAAACGAAAGGTTATAGCCCATGTTTTTTTAAATTTTGAAAAAAAAAGTTAGCCTCGTTTCTCATCATTTTGGACCATGGGCTATAGCCCATATCGTACGGCATACTATAGCGCGCCGTTTTTCATCATTTTTGAAGATTTGAAAAAAATGACAAAATGACAAAACGAAAGGTTATAGCCCATGTTTTTGAAATTTTGAAAAAAAAAGTTAGCCTCGTTTCTCATCATTTTGGACCATGGGCTATAGCCCATATCGTACGGCATACTATAGCGCGCCGTTTTTCATCATTTTTGAAGATTTGAAAAAAATGACGAAATGACAAAAACGAAAGGTTATAGCCCATGTTTTTTTAAATTTTGAAAAAAAAAGTTAGCCTCGTTTCTCATCATTTTGGACCATGGGCTATAGCCCATATCGTACGGCATACTATAGCGCGCCGTTTTTCATCATTTTTGAAGATTTGAAAAAAATGACGAAATGACAAAAACGAAAGGTTATAGCCCATGTTTTTTGAAATTTTGAAAAAAAAAGTTAGCCTCGTTTCTCATCATTTTGGACCATGGGCTATAGCCCATATCGTACGGCATACTATAGCGCACCGTTTTTCATCATTTTTGAAGATTTGAAAAAAATGACAAAATGACAAAACGAAAGGTTATAGCCCATGTTTTTGAAATTTTGAAAAAAAAAGTTAGCCTCGTTTCTCATCATTTTGGACCATGGGCTATAGCCCATATCGTACGGCATACTATAGCGCGCCGTTTTTCATCATTTTTGAAGATTTGAAAAAAATGACAAAATGACAAAAACGAAAGGTTATAGCCCATGTTTTTTGAAATTTTGAAAAAAAAAGTTAGCCTCGTTTCTCATCATTTTGGACCATGGGCTATAGCCCATATCGTACGGCATACTATAGCGCGCCGTTTTTCATCATTTTTGAAGATTTGAAAAAAATGACGAAATGACAAAAACGAAAGGTTATAGCCCATGTTTTTTGAAATTTTGAAAAAAAAAGTTAGCCTCGTTTCTCATCATTTTGGACCATGGGCTATAGCCCATATCGTACGGCATACTATAGCGCACCGTTTTTCATCATTTTTGAAGATTTGAAAAAAATGACAAAATGACAAAAACGAAAGGTTATAGCCCATGTTTTTTGAAATTTTGAAAAAAAAAGTTAGCCTCGTTTCTCATCATTTTGGACCATGGGCTATAGCCCATATCGTACGGCATTCTATAGCGCGCCGTTTTTCATCATTTTTAAAGATTTGAAAAAAATTACGAAATGACAAAAACGAAAGGTTATAGCCCATGTTTTTTGAAATTTTGAAAAAAAAAGTTAGCCTCGTTTCTCATCATTTTGGACCATGGGCTATAGCCCATATCGTACGGCATACTATAGCGCACCGTTTTTCATCATTTTTGAAGATTTGAAAAAAATGACAAAATGACAAAACGAAAGGTTATAGCCCATGTTTTTGAAATTTTGAAAAAAAAAGTTAGCCTCGTTTCTCATCATTTTGGACCATGGGCTATAGCCCATATCGTACGGCATACTATAGCGCGCCGTTTTTCATCATTTTTGAAGATTTGAAAAAAATGACGAAATGACAAAAACGAAAGGTTATAGCCCATGTTTTTTGAAATTTTGAAAAAAAAAGTTAGCCTCGTTTCTCATCATTTTGGACCATGGGCTATAGCCCATATCGTACGGCATACTATAGCGCGCCGTTTTTCATCATTTTTGAAGATTTGAAAAAAATGACGAAATGACAAAAACGAAAGGTTATAGCCCATGTTTTTTGAAATTTTGAAAAAAAAAGTTAGCCTCGTTTCTCATCATTTTGGACCATGGGCTATAGCCCATATCGTACGGCATACTATAGCGCACCGTTTTTCATCATTTTTGAAGATTTGAAAAAAATGACAAAATGACAAAAACGAAAGGTTATAGCCCATGTTTTTTGAAATTTTGAAAAAAAAAGTTAGCCTCGTTTCTCATCATTTTGGACCATGGGCTATAGCCCATATCGTACGGCATTCTATAGCGCGCCGTTTTTCATCATTTTTAAAGATTTGAAAAAAATTACGAAATGACAAAAACGAAAGGTTATAGCCCATGTTTTTTGAAATTTTGAAAAAAAAAGTTAGCCTCGTTTCTCATCATTTTGGACCATGGGCTATAGCCCATATCGTACGGCATACTATAGCGCGCCGTTTTTCATCATTTTTGAAGATTTGAAAAAAATGACGAAATGACAAAAACGAAAGGTTATAGCCCATGTTTTTTGAAATTTTGAAAAAAAAAGTTAGCCTCGTTTCTCATCATTTTGGACCATGGGCTATAGCCCATATCGTACGGCATACTATAGCGCGCCGTTTTTCATCATTTTTGAAGATTTGAAAAAAATGACGAAATGACAAAAACGAAAGGTTATAGCCCATGTTTTTTGAAATTTTGAAAAAAAAAGTTAGCCTCGTTTCTCATCATTTTGGACCATGGGCTATAGCCCATATCGTACGGCATACTATAGCGCGCCGTTTTTCATCATTTTTGAAGATTTGAAAAAAATGACAAAATGACAAAAACGAAAGGTTATAGCCCATGTTTTTTGAAATTTTGGAAAAAAAAGTTAGCCTCGTTTCTCATCATTTTGGACCATGGGCTATAGCCCATATCGTACGGCATTCTATAGCGCGCCGTTTTCATCATTTTTAAAGATTTGAAAAAAATTACGAAATGACAAAAACGAAAGGTTATAGCCCATGTTTTTTGAAATTTTGAAAAAAAAAAATTAGCCTCGTTTCTCATCATTTTGGACCATGGGCTATAGCCCATATCGTACGGCATTCTATAGCGCGCCGTTTTTCATCATTTTCAAAGATTTGAAAAAATGACGAAATGACAAAAACGAAAGGTTATAGCCCATGTTTTTTGAAATGTTGAAAAAAAAGTTAGCCTCGTTTCTCATCATTTTGGACCATGGGCTATAGCCCATATCGTACGGCATACTATAGCGCGCCGTTTTTCATCATTTTTGAAGATTTGAAAAAAATGACGAAATGACAAAAACGAAAGGTTATAGCCCATGTTTTTTGAAATTTTGAAAAAAAAGGTTAGCCTCGTTTCTCATCATTTTGGACCATGGGCTATAGCCCATATCGTACGGCATTCTATAGCGCGCCGTTTTCATCATTTTTAAAGATTTGAAAAAAATTACGAAATGACAAAAACGAAAGGTTATAGCCCATGTTTTTTGAAATTTTGAAAAAAAAAGTTAGCCTCGTTTCTCATCATTTTGGACCATGGGCTATAGCCCATATCGTACGGCATACTATAGCGCACCGTTTTTCATCATTTTTGAAGATTTGAAAAAAATGACAAAATGACAAAACGAAAGGTTATAGCCCATGTTTTTGAAATTTTGAAAAAAAAAGTTAGCCTCGTTTCTCATCATTTTGGACCATGGGCTATAGCCCATATCGTACGGCATACTATAGCGCGCCGTTTTTCATCATTTTTGAAGATTTGAAAAAAATGACGAAATGACAAAAACGAAAGGTTATAGCCCATGTTTTTTGAAATTTTGAAAAAAAAAGTTAGCCTCGTTTCTCATCATTTTGGACCATGGGCTATAGCCCATATCGTACGGCATACTATAGCGCGCCGTTTTTCATCATTTTTGAAGATTTGAAAAAAATGACGAAATGACAAAAACGAAAGGTTATAGCCCATGTTTTTTGAAATTTTGAAAAAAAAAGTTAGCCTCGTTTCTCATCATTTTGGACCATGGGCTATAGCCTATATCGTACGGCATACTATAGCGCACCGTTTTTCATCATTTTTGAAGATTTGAAAAAAATGACAAAATGACAAAAACGAAAGGTTATAGCCCATGTTTTTTGAAATTTTGAAAAAAAAAGTTAGCCTCGTTTCTCATCATTTTGGACCATGGGCTATAGCCCATATCGTACGGCATTCTATAGCGCGCCGTTTTTCATCATTTTTAAAGATTTGAAAAAAATTACGAAATGACAAAAACGAAAGGTTATAGCCCATGTTTTTTGAAATTTTGAAAAAAAAAGTTAGCCTCGTTTCTCATCATTTTGGACCATGGGCTATAGCCCATATCGTACGGCATACTATAGCGCACCGTTTTTCATCATTTTTGAAGATTTGAAAAAAATGACAAAATGACAAAACGAAAGGTTATAGCCCATGTTTTTGAAATTTTGAAAAAAAAAGTTAGCCTCGTTTCTCATCATTTTGGACCATGGGCTATAGCCCATATCGTACGGCATACTATAGCGCGCCGTTTTTCATCATTTTTGAAGATTTGAAAAAAATGACGAAATGACAAAAACGAAAGGTTATAGCCCATGTTTTTTGAAATTTTGAAAAAAAAAGTTAGCCTCGTTTCTCATCATTTTGGACCATGGGCTATAGCCCATATCGTACGGCATACTATAGCGCGCCGTTTTTCATCATTTTTGAAGATTTGAAAAAAATGACGAAATGACAAAAACGAAAGGTTATAGCCCATGTTTTTTGAAATTTTGAAAAAAAAAGTTAGCCTCGTTTCTCATCATTTTGGACCATGGGCTATAGCCCATATCGTACGGCATACTATAGCGCGCCGTTTTTCATCATTTTTGAAGATTTGAAAAAAATGACGAAATGACAAAAACGAAAGGTTATAGCCCATGTTTTTTGAAATTTTGAAAAAAAAAGTTAGCCTCGTTTCTCATCATTTTGGACCATGGGCTATAGCCCATATCGTACGGCATACTATAGCGCACCGTTTTTCATCATTTTTGAAGATTTGAAAAAAATGACAAAATGACAAAAACGAAAGGTTATAGCCCATGTTTTTTGAAATTTTGAAAAAAAAAGTTAGCCTCGTTTCTCATCATTTTGGACCATGGGCTATAGCCCATATCGTACGGCATTCTATAGCGCGCCGTTTTTCATCATTTTTAAAGATTTGAAAAAAATTACGAAATGACAAAAACGAAAGGTTATAGCCCATGTTTTTTGAAATTTTGAAAAAAAAAGTTAGCCTCGTTTCTCATCATTTTGGACCATGGGCTATAGCCCATATCGTACGGCATACTATAGCGCACCGTTTTTCATCATTTTTGAAGATTTGAAAAAAATGACAAAATGACAAAACGAAAGGTTATAGCCCATGTTTTTGAAATTTTGAAAAAAAAAGTTAGCCTCGTTTCTCATCATTTTGGACCATGGGCTATAGCCCATATCGTACGGCATACTATAGCGCGCCGTTTTTCATCATTTTTGAAGATTTGAAAAAAATGACGAAATGACAAAAACGAAAGGTTATAGCCCATGTTTTTTGAAATTTTGAAAAAAAAAGTTAGCCTCGTTTCTCATCATTTTGGACCATGGGCTATAGCCCATATCGTACGGCATACTATAGCGCGCCGTTTTTCATCATTTTTGAAGATTTGAAAAAAATGACGAAATGACAAAAACGAAAGGTTATAGCCCATGTTTTTTGAAATTTTGAAAAAAAAAGTTAGCCTCGTTTCTCATCATTTTGGACCATGGGCTATAGCCCATATCGTACGGCATTCTATAGCGCGCCGTTTTTCATCATTTTTAAAGATTTGAAAAAAATTACGAAATGACAAAAACGAAAGGTTATAGCCCATGTTTTTTGAAATTTTGAAAAAAAAAGTTAGCCTCGTTTCTCATCATTTTGGACCATGGGCTATAGCCCATATCGTACGGCATACTATAGCGCGCCGTTTTTCATCATTTTTGAAGATTTGAAAAAAATGACGAAATGACAAAAACGAAAGGTTATAGCCCATGTTTTTTGAAATTTTGAAAAAAAAAGTTAGCCTCGTTTCTCATCATTTTGGACCATGGGCTATAGCCCATATCGTACGGCATACTATAGCGCGCCGTTTTTCATCATTTTTGAAGATTTGAAAAAAATGACGAAATGACAAAAACGAAAGGTTATAGCCCATGTTTTTTGAAATTTTGAAAAAAAAAGTTAGCCTCGTTTCTCATCATTTTGGACCATGGGCTATAGCCCATATCGTACGGCATACTATAGCGCGCCGTTTTTCATCATTTTTGAAGATTTGAAAAAAATGACAAAATGACAAAAACGAAAGGTTATAGCCCATGTTTTTTGAAATTTTGGAAAAAAAAGTTAGCCTCGTTTCTCATCATTTTGGACCATGGGCTATAGCCCATATCGTACGGCATTCTATAGCGCGCCGTTTTCATCATTTTTAAAGATTTGAAAAAAATTACGAAATGACAAAAACGAAAGGTTATAGCCCATGTTTTTTGAAATTTTGAAAAAAAAAAGTTAGCCTCGTTTCTCATCATTTTGGACCATGGGCTATAGCCCATATCGTACGGCATTCTATAGCGCGCCGTTTTTCATCATTTTCAAAGATTTGAAAAAAATGACGAAATGACAAAAACGAAAGGTTATAGCCCATGTTTTTTGAAATGTTGAAAAAAAAGTTAGCCTCGTTTCTCATCATTTTGGACCATGGGCTATAGCCCATATCGTACGGCATACTATAGCGCGCCGTTTTTCATCATTTTTGAAGATTTGAAAAAAATGACGAAATGACAAAAACGAAAGGTTATAGCCCATGTTTTTTGAAATTTTGAAAAAAAAAGTTAGCCTCGTTTCTCATCATTTTGGACCATGGGCTATAGCCCATATCGTACGGCATACTATAGCGCGCCGTTTTTCATCATTTTTGAAGATTTGAAAAAAATGACGAAATGACAAAAACGAAAGGTTATAGCCCATGTTTTTTGAAATTTTGAAAAAAAAAGTTAGCCTCGTTTCTCATCATTTTGGACCATGGGCTATAGCCCATATCGTACGGCATACTATAGCGCGCCGTTTTTCATCATTTTTGAAGATTTGAAAAAAATGACAAAATGACAAAAACGAAAGGTTATAGCCCATGTTTTTTGAAATTTTGGAAAAAAAAGTTAGCCTCGTTTCTCATCATTTTGGACCATGGGCTATAGCCCATATCGTACGGCATTCTATAGCGCGCCGTTTTCATCATTTTTAAAGATTTGAAAAAAATTACGAAATGACAAAAACGAAAGGTTATAGCCCATGTTTTTTGAAATTTTGAAAAAAAAAAGTTAGCCTCGTTTCTCATCATTTTGGACCATGGGCTATAGCCCATATCGTACGGCATTCTATAGCGCGCCGTTTTTCATCATTTTCAAAGATTTGAAAAAATGACGAAATGACAAAAACGAAAGGTTATAGCCCATGTTTTTTGAAATGTTGAAAAAAAAGTTAGCCTCGTTTCTCATCATTTTGGACCATGGGCTATAGCCCATATCGTACGGCATACTATAGCGCGCCGTTTTTCATCATTTTTGAAGATTTGAAAAAAATGACGAAATGACAAAAACGAAAGGTTATAGCCCATGTTTTTTGAAATTTTGAAAAAAAAGGTTAGCCTCGTTTCTCATCATTTTGGACCATGGGCTATAGCCCATATCGTACGGCATTCTATAGCGCGCCGTTTTCATCATTTTTAAAGATTTGAAAAAAATTACGAAATGACAAAAACGAAAGGTTATAGCCCATGTTTTTTGAAATTTTGAAAAAAAAAGTTAGCCTCGTTTCTCATCATTTTGGACCATGGGCTATAGCCCATATCGTACGGCATACTATAGCGCGCCGTTTTTCATCATTTTTGAAGATTTGAAAAAAATGACGAAATGACAAAAACGAAAGGTTATAGCCCATGTTTTTTGAAATTTTGAAAAAAAAAGTTAGCCTCGCTTCTCATCATTTTGGACCATGGGCTATAGCCCATATCGTACGGCATACTATAGCGCGCCGTTTTTCATCATTTTTGAAGATTTGAAAAAAATGACAAAATGACAAAAACGAAAGGTTATAGCCCATGTTTTTTGAAATTTTGAAAAAAAAAGTTAGCCTCGTTTCTCATCATTTTGGACCATGGGCTATAGCCCATATCGTACGGCATTCTATAGCGCGCCGTTTTTCATCATTTTTAAAGATTTGAAAAAAATTACGAAATGACAAAAACGAAAGGTTATAGCCCATGTTTTTTGAAATTTTGAAAAAAAAGGTTAGCCTCGTTTCTCATCATTTTGGACCATGGGCTATAGCCCATATCGTACGGCATACTATAGCGCGCCGTTTTTCATCATTTTTGAAGATTTGAAAAAAATGACAAAATGACAAAAACGAAAGGTTATAGCCCATGTTTTTTGAAATTTTGGAAAAAAAAGTTAGCCTCGTTTCTCATCATTTTGGACCATGGGCTATAGCCCATATCGTACGGCATACTATAGCGCGCCGTTTTTCATCATTTTTGAAGATTTGAAAAAAATGACGAAATGACAAAAACGAAAGGTTATAGCCCATGTTTTTGACATTTTGAAAAAAAAAGTTAGCCTCGTTTCTCATCATTTTGGACCATGGGCTATAGCCCATATCGTACGGCATACTATAGCGCGCCGTTTTTCATCATTTTTTAAGATTTGAAAAAAATGACAAAATGACAAAAACGAAAGGTTATAGCCCATGTTTTTTGAAATTTTGAAAAAAAAAGTTAGCCTCGTTTCTCATCATTTTGGACCATGGGCTATAGCCCATATCGTACGGCATTCTATAGCGCGCCGTTTTTCATCATTTTTGAAGATTTGAAAAAAATGACAAAATGACAAAAACGAAAGGTTATAGCCCATGTTTTTTGAAATTTTGAAAAAAAAAGTTAGCCTCGTTTCTCATCATTTTGGACCATGGGCTATAGCCCATATCGTACGGCATACTATAGCGCGCCGTTTTTCATCATTTTTGAAGATTTAAAAAAAATGACGAAATGACAAAAACGAAAGGTTATAGCCCATGTTTTTTGAAATTTTGAAAAAAAAAGTTAGCCTCGTTTCTCATCATTTTGGACCATGGGCTATAGCCCATATCGTACGGCATACTATAGCGCGCCGTTTTTCATCATTTTTGAAGATTTGAAAAAAATGACGAAATGACAAAAACGAAAGGTTATAGCCCATGTTTTTTGAAAATTTGAAAAAAAAAGTTAGCCTCGTTTCTCATCATTTTGGACCATGGGCTATAGCCCATATCGTACGGCATACTATAGCGCGCCGTTTTTCATCATTTTTGAAGATTTGAAAAAAATGACGAAATGACAAAAACGAAAGGTTATAGCCCATGTTTTTTGAAATTTTGAAAAAAAAAGTTAGCCTCGTTTCTCATCATTTTGGACCATGGGCTATAGCCCATATCGTACGGCATACTATAGCGCGCCGTTTTTCATCATTTTTGAAGATTTGAAAAAAATGACAAAATGACAAAAACGAAAGGTTATAGCCCATGTTTTTTGAAATTTTGAAAAAAAAAGTTAGCCTCGTTTCTCATCATTTTGGACCATGGGCTATAGCCCATATCGTACGGCATTCTATAGCGCGCCGTTTTTCATCATTTTTGAAGATTTGAAAAAAATGACGAAATGACAAAAACGAAAGGTTATAGCCCATGTTTTTTGAAATTTTGAAAAAAAAAGGTAGCCTCGTTTCTCATCATTTTGGACCATGGGCTATAGCCCATATCGTACGGCATACTATAGCGCGCCGTTTTTCATCATTTTTGAAGATTTAAAAAAAATGACGAAATGACAAAAACGAAAGGTTATAGCCCATGTTTTTTTAAATTTTGAAAAAAAAAGTTAGCCTCGTTTCTCATCATTTTGGACCATGGGCTATAGCCCATATCGTACGGCATTCTATAGCGCGCCGTTTTTCGTCATTTTTAAAGATTTGAAAAAAATTACGAAATGACAAAAACGAAAGGTTATAGCCCATGTTTTTTGAAATTTTGAAAAAAAAAGTTAGCCTCGTTTCTCATCATTTTGGACCATGGGCTATAGCCCATATCGTACGGCATACTATAGCGCGCCGTTTTTCATCATTTTTGAAGATTTGAAAAAAATTACGAAATGACAAAAACGAAAGGTTATAGCCCATGTTTTTTGAAATGTTGAAAAAAAAAGTTAGCCTCGTTTCTCATCATTTTGGACCATGGGCTATAGCCCATATCGTACGGCATTCTATAGCGCGCCGTTTTTCATCATTTTTGAAGATTTGAAAAAAATGACAAAATGACAAAAACGAAAGGTTATAGCCCATGTTTTTCGAAATTTTGAAAAAAAAAGTTAGCCTCGTTTCTCATCATTTTGGACCATGGGCTATAGCCCATATCGTACGGCATACTATAGCGCGCTGTTTATCATTTTTGAAGATTTGAAAAAAATGACGAAATGACAAAAACGAAAGGTTATAGCCCATGTTTTTTGAAATTTTGAAAAAAAAAGTTAGCCTCGTTTCTCATCATTTTGGGCCATGGGCTATAGCCCATATCGTACGGCATACTATAGCGCGCCGTTTTTCATCATTTTTGAAGATTTGAAAAAAATGACGAAATGACAAAAACGATGGGTTATAGCCCATGTTTTTTGAAATTTTGAAAAAAAAAGTTAGCCTCGTTGCTCATCATTTTGGACCATGGGCTATAGCCCATATCGTACGGCATACTATAGCGCGCCGTTTTTCATCATTTTTGAAGATTTGAAAAAAATGACGAAATGACAAAAACGATGGGTTATAGCCCATGTTTTTTGAAATTTTGAAAAAAAAAGTTAGCCTCGTTTCTCATCATTTTGGACCATGGGCTATAGCCCATATCGTACGGCATACTATAGCGCACCGTTTTTCATCATTTTTGAAGATTTGAAAAAAATGACAAAATGACAAAAACGAAAGGTTATAGCCCATGTTTTTTGAAATTTTGAAAAAGAAAGTTAGCCTCGTTTCTCATCATTTTGGACCATGGGCTATAGCCCATATCGTACGGCATTCTATAGCGCGCCGTTTTTCATCATTTTTAAAGATTTGAAAAAAATTACGAAATGACAAAAACGAAAGGTTATAGCCCATGTTTTTTGAAATTTTGAAAAAAAAAGTTAGCCTCGTTTCTCATCATTTTGGACCATGGGCTATAGCCCATATCGTACGGCATACTATAGCGCGCCGTTTTTCATCATTCTTGAAGATTTGAAAAAAATGACGAAATGACAAAAACGAAAGGTTATAGCCCATGTTTTTTGAAATTTTGAAAAAAAAAGTTAGCCTCGTTTCTCATCATTTTGGACCATGGGCTATAGCCCATATCGTACGGCATACTATAGCGCGCCGTTTTTCATCATTTTTGAAGATTTGAAAAAAATGACGAAATGACAAAAACGAAAGGTTATAGCCCATGTTTTTTGAAATTTTGAAAAAAAAAGTTAGCCTCGTTTCTCATCATTTTGGACCATGGGCTATAGCCCATATCGTACGGCATACTATAGCGCGCCGTTTTTCATCATTTTTGAAGATTTGAAAAAAATGACAAAATGACAAAAACGAAAGGTTATAGCCCATGTTTTTTGAAATTTTGGAAAAAAAAGTTAGCCTCGTTTCTCATCATTTTGGACCATGGGCTATAGCCCATATCGTACGGCATTCTATAGCGTGCCGTTTTCATCATTTTTAAAGATTTGAAAAAAATTACGAAATGACAAAAACGAAAGGTTATAGCCCATGTTTTTTGAAATTTTGAAAAAAAAAAGTTAGCCTCGTTTCTCATCATTTTGGACCATGGGCTATAGCCCATATCGTACGGCATTCTATAGCGCGCCGTTTTTCATCATTTTCAAAGATTTGAAAAAAATGACGAAATGACAAAAACGAAAGGTTATAGCCCATGTTTTTTGAAATGTTGAAAAAAAAGTTAGCCTCGTTTCTCATCATTTTGGACCATGGGCTATAGCCCATATCGTACGGCATACTATAGCGCGCCGTTTTTCATCATTTTTGAAGATTTGAAAAAAATGACGAAATGACAAAAACGAAAGGTTATAGCCCATGTTTTTTGAAATTTTGAAAAAAAAAGTTAGCCTCGTTTCTCATCATTTTGGACCATGGGCTATAGCCCATATCGTACGGCATACTATAGCGCGCCGTTTTTCATCATTTTTGAAGATTTGAAAAAAATTACGAAATGACAAAAACGAAAGGTTATAGCCCATGTTTTTTGAAATTTTGAAAAAAAAAGTTAGCCTCGTTTCTCATCATTTTGGACCATGGGCTATAGCCCATATCGTACGGCATACTATAGCGCGCCGTTTTTCATCATTTTTGAAGATTTGAAAAAAATGACAAAATGACAAAAACGAAAGGTTATAGCCCATGTTTTTTGAAATTTTGGAAAAAAAAGTTAGCCTCGTTTCTCATCATTTTGGACCATGGGCTATAGCCCATATCGTACGGCATTCTATAGCGCGCCGTTTTCATCATTTTTAAAGATTTGAAAAAAATTACGAAATGACAAAAACGAAAGGTTATAGCCCATGTTTTTTGAAATTTTGAAAAAAAAAAGTTAGCCTCGTTTCTCATCATTTTGGACCATGGGCTATAGCCCATATCGTACGGCATTCTATAGCGCGCCGTTTTTCATCATTTTCAAAGATTTGAAAAAATGACGAAATGACAAAAACGAAAGGTTATAGCCCATGTTTTTTGAAATGTTGAAAAAAAAGTTAGCCTCGTTTCTCATCATTTTGGACCATGGGCTATAGCCCATATCGTACGGCATACTATAGCGCGCCGTTTTTCATCATTTTTGAAGATTTGAAAAAAATGACGAAATGACAAAAACGAAAGGTTATAGCCCATGTTTTTTGAAATTTTGAAAAAAAAGGTTAGCCTCGTTTCTCATCATTTTGGACCATGGGCTATAGCCCATATCGTACGGCATTCTATAGCGCGCCGTTTTCATCATTTTTAAAGATTTGAAAAAAATTACGAAATGACAAAAACGAAAGGTTATAGCCCATGTTTTTTGAAATTTTGAAAAAAAAAGTTAGCCTCGTTTCTCATCATTTTGGACCATGGGCTATAGCCCATATCGTACGGCATACTATAGCGCGCCGTTTTTCATCATTTTTGAAGATTTGAAAAAAATGACGAAATGACAAAAACGAAAGGTTATAGCCCATGTTTTTTGAAATTTTGAAAAAAAAAGTTAGCCTCGCTTCTCATCATTTTGGACCATGGGCTATAGCCCATATCGTACGGCATACTATAGCGCGCCGTTTTTCATCATTTTTGAAGATTTGAAAAAAATGACAAAATGACAAAAACGAAAGGTTATAGCCCATGTTTTTTGAAATTTTGAAAAAAAAAGTTAGCCTCGTTTCTCATCATTTTGGACCATGGGCTATAGCCCATATCGTACGGCATTCTATAGCGCGCCGTTTTTCATCATTTTTAAAGATTTGAAAAAAATTACGAAATGACAAAAACGAAAGGTTATAGCCCATGTTTTTTGAAATTTTGAAAAAAAAGGTTAGCCTCGTTTCTCATCATTTTGGACCATGGGCTATAGCCCATATCGTACGGCATACTATAGCGCGCCGTTTTTCATCATTTTTGAAGATTTGAAAAAAATGACAAAATGACAAAAACGAAAGGTTATAGCCCATGTTTTTTGAAATTTTGAAAAAAAAAGTTAGCCTCGTTTCTCATCATTTTGGACCATGGGCTATAGCCCATATCGTACGGCATACTATAGCGCGCCGTTTTTCATCATTTTTGAAGATTTGAAAAAAATGACGAAATGACAAAAACGAAAGGTTATAGCCCATGTTTTTTGACATTTTGAAAAAAAAAGTTAGCCTCGTTTCTCATCATTTTGGACCATGGGCTATAGCCCATATCGTACGGCATACTATAGCGCGCCGTTTTTCATCATTTTTGAAGATTTGAAAAAAATGACAAAATGTCAAAAACGAAAGGTTATAGCCCATGTTTTTTGAAATTTTGAAAAAAAAAGTTAGCCTCGTTTCTCATCATTTTGGACCATGGGCTATAGCCCATATCGTACGGCATTCTATAGCGCGCCGTTTTTCATCATTTTTGAAGATTTGAAAAAAATGACAAAATGACAAAAACGAAAGGTTATAGCCCATGTTTTTTGAAATTTTGAAAAAAAAAGTTAGCCTCGTTTCTCATCATTTTGGACCATGGGCTATAGCCCATATCGTACGGCATACTATAGCGCGCCGTTTTTCATCATTTTTGAAGATTTAAAAAAAATGACGAAATGACAAAAACGAAAGGTTATAGCCCATGTTTTTTGAAATTTTGAAAAAAAAAGTTAGCCTCGTTTCTCATCATTTTGGACCATGGGCTATAGCCCATATCGTACGGCATACTATAGCGCGCCGTTTTTCATCATTTTTGAAGATTTGAAAAAAATGACGAAATGACAAAAACGAAAGGTTATAGCCCATGTTTTTTGAAAATTTGAAAAAAAAAGTTAGCCTCGTTTCTCATCATTTTGGACCATGGGCTATAGCCCATATCGTACGGCATACTATAGCGCGCCGTTTTTCATCATTTTTGAAGATTTGAAAAAAATGACGAAATGACAAAAACGAAAGGTTATAGCCCATGTTTTTTGAAATTTTGAAAAAAAAAGTTAGCCTCGTTTCTCATCATTTTGGACCATGGGCTATAGCCCATATCGTACGGCATACTATAGCGCGCCGTTTTTCATCATTTTTGAAGATTTGAAAAAAATGACAAAATGACAAAAACGAAAGGTTATAGCCCATGTTTTTTGAAATTTTGAAAAAAAAAGTTAGCCTCGTTTCTCATCATTTTGGACCATGGGCTATAGCCCATATCGTACGGCATTCTATAGCGCGCCGTTTTTCATCATTTTTGAAGATTTGAAAAAAATGACGAAATGACAAAAACGAAAGGTTATAGCCCATGTTTTTTGAAATTTTGAAAAAAAAAGGTAGCCTCGTTTCTCATCATTTTGGACCATGGGCTATAGCCCATATCGTACGGCATACTATAGCGCGCCGTTTTTCATCATTTTTGAAGATTTAAAAAAAATGACGAAATGACAAAAACGAAAGGTTATAGCCCATGTTTTTTTAAATTTTGAAAAAAAAAGTTAGCCTCGTTTCTCATCATTTTGGACCATGGGCTATAGCCCATATCGTACGGCATTCTATAGCGCGCCGTTTTTCGTCATTTTTAAAGATTTGAAAAAAATTACGAAATGACAAAAACGAAAGGTTATAGCCCATGTTTTTTGAAATTTTGAAAAAAAAAGTTAGCCTCGTTTCTCATCATTTTGGACCATGGGCTATAGCCCATATCGTACGGCATACTATAGCGCGCCGTTTTTCATCATTTTTGAAGATTTGAAAAAAATTACGAAATGACAAAAACGAAAGGTTATAGCCCATGTTTTTTGAAATGTTGAAAAAAAAAGTTAGCCTCGTTTCTCATCATTTTGGACCATGGGCTATAGCCCATATCGTACGGCATTCTATAGCGCGCCGTTTTTCATCATTTTTGAAGATTTGAAAAAAATGACAAAATGACAAAAACGAAAGGTTATAGCCCATGTTTTTCGAAATTTTGAAAAAAAAAGTTAGCCTCGTTTCTCATCATTTTGGACCATGGGCTATAGCCCATATCGTACGGCATACTATAGCGCGCTGTTTATCATTTTTGAAGATTTGAAAAAAATGACGAAATGACAAAAACGAAAGGTTATAGCCCATGTTTTTTGAAATTTTGAAAAAAAAAGTTAGCCTCGTTTCTCATCATTTTGGACCATGGGCTATAGCCCATATCGTACGGCATACTATAGCGCGCCGTTTTTCATCATTTTTGAAGATTTGAAAAAAATGACGAAATGACAAAAACGATGGGTTATAGCCCATGTTTTTTGAAATTTTGAAAAAAAAAGTTAGCCTCGTTGCTCATCATTTTGGACCATGGGCTATAGCCCATATCGTACGGCATACTATAGCGCGCCGTTTTTCATCATTTTTGAAGATTTGAAAAAAATGACGAAATGACAAAAACGATGGGTTATAGCCCATGTTTTTTGAAATTTTGAAAAAAAAAGTTAGCCTCGTTTCTCATCATTTTGGACCATGGGCTATAGCCCATATCGTACGGCATACTATAGCGCGCCGTTTTTCATCATTTTTGAAGATTTGAAAAAAATGACGAAATGACAAAAACGATGGGTTATAGCCCATGTTTTTTGAAATTTTGGAAAAAAAAGTTAGCCTCGTTTCTCATCATTTTGGACCGTGGGCTATAGCCCATATCGTACGGCATACTATAGCGCGCAGTTTTTCATCATTTTTGAGGATTTGAAAAAAATGACAAAATGACAAAAACGATGGGTTATAGCCCATGTTTTTTGAAATTTTGAAAAAAAAAGTTAGCCTCATTTCTCATCATTTTGGACCGTTGGCTATAGCCCATATCGTACGGCATACTATAGCGCGCAGTTTTTCATCATTTTTGAAGATTTGAAAAAAATGACAAAATGACAAAAACGAAAGGTTATAGCCCATGTTTTTTGAAATTTTGAAAAAAAAAGTTAGCCTCGTTTCTCATCATTTTGGACCATGGGCTATAGCCCATATCGTACGGCATTCTATAGCGTGCCGTTTTTCATCATTTTTAAAGATTTGAAAAAAATTACGAAATGACAAAAACGAAAGGTTATAGCCCATGTTTTTTGAAATTTTGAAAAAAAAGGTTAGCCTCGTTTCTCATCATTTTGGACCATGGGCTATAGCCCATATCGTACGGCATACTATAGCGCGCCGTTTTTCATCATTTTTGAAGATTTGAAAAAAATGACAAAATGACAAAAACGAAAGGTTATAGCCCATGTTTTTTGAAATTTTGAAAAAAAAAGTTAGCCTCGTTTCTCATCATTTTGGACCATGGGCTATAGCCCATATCGTACGGCATACTATAGCGCGCCGTTTTTCATCATTTTTGAAGATTTGAAAAAAATGACGAAATGACAAAAACGAAAGGTTATAGCCCATGTTTTTTGACATTTTGAAAAAAAAAGTTAGCCTCGTTTCTCATCATTTTGGACCATGGGCTATAGCCCATATCGTACGGCATACTATAGCGCGCCGTTTTTCATCATTTTTGAAGATTTGAAAAAAATGACAAAATGTCAAAAACGAAAGGTTATAGCCCATGTTTTTTGAAATTTTGAAAAAAAAAGTTAGCCTCGTTTCTCACCATTTTGGACCATGGGCTATAGCCCATATCGTACGGCATTCTATAGCGCGCCGTTTTTCATCATTTTTGAAGATTTGAAAAAAATGACAAAATGACAAAAACGAAAGGTTATAGCCCATGTTTTTTGAAATTTTGAAAAAAAAAGTTAGCCTCGTTTCTCATCATTTTGGACCATGGGCTATAGCCCATATCGTACGGCATACTATAGCGCGCCGTTTTTCATCATTTTTGAAGATTTAAAAAAAATGACGAAATGACAAAAACGAAAGGTTATAGCCCATGTTTTTTGAAATTTTGAAAAAAAAAGTTAGCCTCGTTTCTCATCATTTTGGACCATGGGCTATAGCCCATATCGTACGGCATACTATAGCGCGCCGTTTTTCATCATTTTTGAAGATTTGAAAAAAATGACGAAATGACAAAAACGAAAGGTTATAGCCCATGTTTTTTGAAAATTTGAAAAAAAAAGTTAGCCTCGTTTCTCATCATTTTGGACCATGGGCTATAGCCCATATCGTACGGCATACTATAGCGCGCCGTTTTTCATCATTTTTGAAGATTTGAAAAAAATGACGAAATGACAAAAACGAAAGGTTATAGCCCATGTTTTTTGAAATTTTGAAAAAAAAAGTTAGCCTCGTTTCTCATCATTTTGGACCATGGGCTATAGCCCATATCGTACGGCATACTATAGCGCGCCGTTTTTCATCATTTTTGAAGATTTGAAAAAAATGACAAAATGACAAAAACGAAAGGTTATAGCCCATGTTTTTTGAAATTTTGAAAAAAAAAGTTAGCCTCGTTTCTCATCATTTTGGACCATGGGCTATAGCCCATATCGTACGGCATTCTATAGCGCGCCGTTTTTCATCATTTTTGAAGATTTGAAAAAAATGACGAAATGACAAAAACGAAAGGTTATAGCCCATGTTTTTTGAAATTTTGAAAAAAAAAGGTAGCCTCGTTTCTCATCATTTTGGACCATGGGCTATAGCCCATATCGTACGGCATTCTATAGCGCGCCGTTTTTCGTCATTTTTAAAGATTTGAAAAAAATTACGAAATGACAAAAACGAAAGGTTATAGCCCATGTTTTTTGAAATTTTGAAAAAAAAAGTTAGCCTCGTTTCTCATCATTTTGGACCATGGGCTATAGCCCATATCGTACGGCATACTATAGCGCGCCGTTTTTCATCATTTTTGAAGATTTGAAAAAAATTACGAAATGACAAAAACGAAAGGTTATAGCCCATGTTTTTTGAAATGTTGAAAAAAAAAGTTAGCCTCGTTTCTCATCATTTTGGACCATGGGCTATAGCCCATATCGTACGGCATTCTATAGCGCGCCGTTTTTCATCATTTTTGAAGATTTGAAAAAAATGACAAAATGACAAAAACGAAAGGTTATAGCCCATGTTTTTCGAAATTTTGAAAAAAAAAGTTAGCCTCGTTTCTCATCATTTTGGACCATGGGCTATAGCCCATATCGTACGGCATACTATAGCGCGCTGTTTATCATTTTTGAAGATTTGAAAAAAATGACGAAATGACAAAAACGAAAGGTTATAGCCCATGTTTTTTGAAATTTTGAAAAAAAAAGTTAGCCTCGTTTCTCATCATTTTGGACCATGGGCTATAGCCCATATCGTACGGCATACTATAGCGCGCCGTTTTTCATCATTTTTGAAGATTTGAAAAAAATGACGAAATGACAAAAACGATGGGTTATAGCCCATGTTTTTTGAAATTTTGAAAAAAAAAGTTAGCCTCGTTGCTCATCATTTTGGACCATGGGCTATAGCCCATATCGTACGGCATACTATAGCGCGCCGTTTTTCATCATTTTTGAAGATTTGAAAAAAATGACGAAATGACAAAAACGATGGGTTATAGCCCATGTTTTTTGAAATTTTGAAAAAAAAAGTTAGCCTCGTTTCTCATCATTTTGGACCATGGGCTATAGCCCATATCGTACGGCATACTATAGCGCGCCGTTTTTCATCATTTTTGAAGATTTGAAAAAAATGACGAAATGACAAAAACGATGGGTTATAGCCCATGTTTTTTGAAATTTTGGAAAAAAAAGTTAGCCTCGTTTCTCATCATTTTGGACCGTGGGCTATAGCCCATATCGTACGGCATACTATAGCGCGCAGTTTTTCATCATTTTTGAGGATTTGAAAAAAATGACAAAATGACAAAAACGATGGGTTATAGCCCATGTTTTTTGAAATTTTGAAAAAAAAAGTTAGCCTCATTTCTCATCATTTTGGACCGTTGGCTATAGCCCATATCGTACGGCATACTATAGCGCGCAGTTTTTCATCATTTTTGAGGATTTGAAAAAAATGACAAAATGACAAAAACGATGGGTTATAGCCCATGTTTTTTGAAATTTTGGAAAAAAAAGTTAGCCTCGTTTCTCATCATTTTGGACCGTCGGCTATAGCCCATATCGTACGGCATACTTTAGCGCGCAGTTTTTCATCATTTTTGAGGATTTGAAAAAAATGACGAAATGACAAAAACGATGGGTTATAGCCCATGTTTTTTGAAATTTTGAAAAAAAAGTTAGCCTCGTTTCTCATCATTTTGGACCGTGGGCTATAGCCCATATCGTACGGCATACTATAGTGCGCAGTTTTTCATAATTTTTGAGGATTTGAAAAAAAATGACGAAATGACAAAAACGATGGGTTATAGCCCATGTTTTTTGAAATTTTGAAAAAAAAAGTTAGCCTCATTTCTCATCATTTTGGACCGTGGGCTATAGCCCATATCGTACGGCATACTATAGCGCGCAGTTTTTCATCATTTTTGAGGATTTGAAAAAAATGACGAAATGACAAAAACGATGGGTTATAGCCCATGTTTTTTGAAATTTTGAAAAAAAAAGTTAGCCTCGTTTCTCATCATTTTGGACCGTGGGCTATAGCCCATATCGTACGGCATACTATAGCGCGCAGTTTTTCATCATTTTTGAGGATTTGAAAAAAATGACGAAATGACAAAAACGATGGGTTATAGCCCATGTTTTTTGAAATTTTGAAAAAAAAAGTTAGCCTCATTTCTCATCATTTTGGACCGTTGGCTATAGCCCATATCGTACGGCATACTATAGCGCGCCGTTTTTCATCATTTTTGAAGATTTGAAAAAAATTACGAAATGACAAAAACGAAAGGTTATAGCCCATGTTTTTTGAAATTTTGAAAAAAAAAAGTTAGCCTCGTTTCTCATCATTTTGGACCATGGGCTATAGCCCATATCGTACGGCATTCTATAGCGCGCCGTTTTTCATCATTTTTGAAGATTTGAAAAAAATGACGAAATGACAAAAACGAAAGGTTATAGCCCATGTTTTTTGAAATTTTGAAAAAAAAAGTTAGCCTCGTTTCTCATCATTTTGGACCATGGGCTATAGCCCATATCGTACGGCATTCTATAGCGCGCCGTTTTTCATCATTTTTGAAGATTTGAAAAAAATGACAAAATGACAAAAACGAAAGGTTATAGCCCATGTTTTTCGAAATTTTGAAAAAAAAAGTTAGCCTCGTTTCTCATCATTTTGGACCATGGGCTATAGCCCATATCGTACGGCATACTATAGCGCGCTGTTTATCATTTTTGAAGATTTGAAAAAAATGACGAAATGACAAAAACGAAAGGTTATAGCCCATGTTTTTTGAAATTTTGGAAAAAAAAGTTAGCCTCGTTTCTCATCATTTTGGACCATGGGCTATAGCCCATATCGTACGGCATACTATAGCGCGCCGTTTTTCATCATTTTTGAAGATTTGAAAAAAATGACGAAATGACAAAAACGAAAGGTTATAGCCCATGTTTTTTGAAATTTTGAAAAAAAAAGTTAGCCTCGTTTCTCATCATTTTGGACCATGGGCTATAGCCCATATCGTACGGCATACTATAGCGCGCCGTTTTTCATCATTTTTGAAGATTTGAAAAAAATGACGAAATGACAAAAACGAAAGGTTATAGCCCATGTTTTTTGAAATTTTGAAAAAAAAAGTTAGCCTCGTTTCTCATCATTTTGGACCATGGGCTATAGCCCATATCGTACGGCATACTATAGCGCGCCGTTTTTCATCATTTTTGAAGATTTGAAAAAAATGACAAAATGACAAAAACGAAAGGTTATAGCCCATGTTTTTTGAAATTTTGGAAAAAAAAGTTAGCCTCGTTTCTCATCATTTTGGACCATGGGCTATAGCCCATATCGTACGGCATTCTATAGCGCGCCGTTTTCATCATTTTTAAAGATTTGAAAAAAATTACGAAATGACAAAAACGAAAGGTTATAGCCCATGTTTTTTGAAATTTTGAAAAAAAAAAGTTAGCCTCGTTTCTCATCATTTTGGACCATGGGCTATAGCCCATATCGTACGGCATTCTATAGCGCGCCGTTTTTCATCATTTTCAAAGATTTGAAAAAAATGACGAAATGACAAAAACGAAAGGTTATAGCCCATGTTTTTTGAAATTTTGAAAAAAAAAGTTAGCCTCATTTCTCATCATTTTGGACCGTTGGCTATAGCCCATATCGTACGGCATACTATAGCGCGCAGTTTTTCATCATTTTTGAGGATTTGAAAAAAATGACGAAATGACAAAAACGATGGGTTATAGCCCATGTTTTTTGAAATTTTGAAAAAAAAAGTTAGCCTCGTTTCTCATCATTTTGGATCGTGGGCTATAGCCCATATCGTACGGCATACTATAGCGCGCAGTTTTTCATCATTTTTGAGGATTTGAAAAAAATTACGAAATTACAAAAACGATGGGTTATAGCCCATGTTTTTTGAAATTTTGAAAAAAAAAGTTAGCCTCATTTCTCATCATTTTGGACCGTGGGCTATAGCCCATATCGTACGGCATACTATAGCGCGCAGTTTTTCATCATTTTTGAGGATTTGAAAAAAATGACGAAATGACAAAAACGATGGGTTATAGCCCATGTTTTTTGAAATTTTGAAAAAAAAAGTTAGCCTCATTTCTCATCATTTTGGACCGTGGGCTATAGCCCATATCGTACGGCATACTATAGCGCGCAGTTTTTCGTCATTTTTGAGGATTCGAAAAAAATGACGAAATGACAAAAACGATGGGTTATAGCCCATGTTTTTTGAAATTTTGAAAAAAAAAGTTAGCCTCGTTTCTCATCATTTTGGACCGTGGGCTATAGCCCATATCGTACGGCATACTATAGCGCGCAGTTTTTCATCATTTTTGAGGATTTGAAAAAAATGACGAAATTACAAAAACGATGGGTTATACCCCATGTTTTTTGAAATTTTGAAAAAAAAAGTTGGCCTCGTTTCTCATCATTTTGGACCGTGGGCTATAGCCCATATCGTACGGCATACTATAGCGCGCCGTTTTTCATCATTTTTGAAGATTTGAAAAAAATGACAAAATGACAAAAACGAAAGGTTATAGCCCATGTTTTTTGAAATTTTGAAAAAAAAAGTTAGCCTCGTTTCTCATCATTTTGGACCATGGGCTATAGCCCATATCGTACGGCATTCTATAGCGCGCCGTTTTTCATCATTTTTGAAGATTTGAAAAAAATGACGAAATGACAAAAACGAAAGGTTATAGCCCATGTTTTTTGAAATTTTGAAAAAAAAAGGTAGCCTCGTTTCTCATCATTTTGGACCATGGGCTATAGCCCATATCGTACGGCATACTATAGCGCGCCGTTTTTCATCATTTTTGAAGATTTAAAAAAAATGACGAAATGACAAAAACGAAAGGTTATAGCCCATGTTTTTTTAAATTTTGAAAAAAAAAGTTAGCCTCGTTTCTCATCATTTTGGACCATGGGCTATAGCCCATATCGTACGGCATTCTATAGCGCGCCGTTTTTCGTCATTTTTAAAGATTTGAAAAAAATTACGAAATGACAAAAACGAAAGGTTATAGCCCATGTTTTTTGAAATTTTGAAAAAAAAAGTTAGCCTCGTTTCTCATCATTTTGGACCATGGGCTATAGCCCATATCGTACGGCATACTATAGCGCGCCGTTTTTCATCATTTTTGAAGATTTGAAAAAAATTACGAAATGACAAAAACGAAAGGTTATAGCCCATGTTTTTTGAAATGTTGAAAAAAAAAGTTAGCCTCGTTTCTCATCATTTTGGACCATGGGCTATAGCCCATATCGTACGGCATTCTATAGCGCGCCGTTTTTCATCATTTTTGAAGATTTGAAAAAAATGACAAAATGACAAAAACGAAAGGTTATAGCCCATGTTTTTCGAAATTTTGAAAAAAAAAGTTAGCCTCGTTTCTCATCATTTTGGACCATGGGCTATAGCCCATATCGTACGGCATACTATAGCGCGCTGTTTATCATTTTTGAAGATTTGAAAAAAATGACGAAATGACAAAAACGAAAGGTTATAGCCCATGTTTTTTGAAATTTTGAAAAAAAAAGTTAGCCTCGTTTCTCATCATTTTGGACCATGGGCTATAGCCCATATCGTACGGCATACTATAGCGCGCCGTTTTTCATCATTTTTGAAGATTTGAAAAAAATGACGAAATGACAAAAACGATGGGTTATAGCCCATGTTTTTTGAAATTTTGAAAAAAAAAGTTAGCCTCGTTGCTCATCATTTTGGACCATGGGCTATAGCCCATATCGTACGGCATACTATAGCGCGCCGTTTTTCATCATTTTTGAAGATTTGAAAAAAATGACGAAATGACAAAAACGATGGGTTATAGCCCATGTTTTTTGAAATTTTGAAAAAAAAAGTTAGCCTCGTTTCTCATCATTTTGGACCATGGGCTATAGCCCATATCGTACGGCATACTATAGCGCGCCGTTTTTCATCATTTTTGAAGATTTGAAAAAAATGACGAAATGACAAAAACGATGGGTTATAGCCCATGTTTTTTGAAATTTTGGAAAAAAAAGTTAGCCTCGTTTCTCATCATTTTGGACCGTGGGCTATAGCCCATATCGTACGGCATACTATAGCGCGCAGTTTTTCATCATTTTTGAGGATTTGAAAAAAATGACAAAATGACAAAAACGATGGGTTATAGCCCATGTTTTTTGAAATTTTGAAAAAAAAAGTTAGCCTCATTTCTCATCATTTTGGACCGTTGGCTATAGCCCATATCGTACGGCATACTATAGCGCGCAGTTTTTCATCATTTTTGAAGATTTGAAAAAAATGACAAAATGACAAAAACGAAAGGTTATAGCCCATGTTTTTTGAAATTTTGAAAAAAAAAGTTAGCCTCGTTTCTCATCATTTTGGACCATGGGCTATAGCCCATATCGTACGGCATTCTATAGCGCGCCGTTTTTCATCATTTTTAAAGATTTGAAAAAAATTACGAAATGACAAAAACGAAAGGTTATAGCCCATGTTTTTTGAAATTTTGAAAAAAAAGGTTAGCCTCGTTTCTCATCATTTTGGACCATGGGCTATAGCCCATATCGTACGGCATACTATAGCGCGCCGTTTTTCATCATTTTTGAAGATTTGAAAAAAATGACAAAATGACAAAAACGAAAGGTTATAGCCCATGTTTTTTGAAATTTTGAAAAAAAAAGTTAGCCTCGTTTCTCATCATTTTGGACCATGGGCTATAGCCCATATCGTACGGCATACTATAGCGCGCCGTTTTTCATCATTTTTGAAGATTTGAAAAAAATGACGAAATGACAAAAACGAAAGGTTATAGCCCATGTTTTTTGACATTTTGAAAAAAAAAGTTAGCCTCGTTTCTCATCATTTTGGACCATGGGCTATAGCCCATATCGTACGGCATACTATAGCGCGCCGTTTTTCATCATTTTTGAAGATTTGAAAAAAAATGACAAAATGTCAAAAACGAAAGGTTATAGCCCATGTTTTTTGAAATTTTGAAAAAAAAAGTTAGCCTCGTTTCTCACCATTTTGGACCATGGGCTATAGCCCATATCGTACGGCATTCTATAGCGCGCCGTTTTTCATCATTTTTGAAGATTTGAAAAAAATGACAAAATGACAAAAACGAAAGGTTATAGCCCATGTTTTTTGAAATTTTGAAAAAAAAAGTTAGCCTCGTTTCTCATCATTTTGGACCATGGGCTATAGCCCATATCGTACGGCATACTATAGCGCGCCGTTTTTCATCATTTTTGAAGATTTAAAAAAAATGACGAAATGACAAAAACGAAAGGTTATAGCCCATGTTTTTTTAAATTTTGAAAAAAAAAGTTAGCCTCGTTTCTCATCATTTTGGACCATGGGCTATAGCCCATATCGTACGGCATACTATAGCGCGCCGTTTTTCATCATTTTTGAAGATTTGAAAAAAATGACGAAATGACAAAAACGAAAGGTTATAGCCCATGTTTTTTGAAAATTTGAAAAAAAAAGTTAGCCTCGTTTCTCATCATTTTGGACCATGGGCTATAGCCCATATCGTACGGCATACTATAGCGCGCCGTTTTTCATCATTTTTGAAGATTTGAAAAAAATGACGAAATGACAAAAACGAAAGGTTATAGCCCATGTTTTTTGAAATTTTGAAAAAAAAAGTTAGCCTCGTTTCTCATCATTTTGGACCATGGGCTATAGCCCATATCGTACGGCATACTATAGCGCGCCGTTTTTCATCATTTTTGAAGATTTGAAAAAAATGACAAAATGACAAAAACGAAAGGTTATAGCCCATGTTTTTTGAAATTTTGAAAAAAAAAGTTAGCCTCGTTTCTCATCATTTTGGACCATGGGCTATAGCCCATATCGTACGGCATTCTATAGCGCGCCGTTTTTCATCATTTTTGAAGATTTGAAAAAAATGACGAAATGACAAAAACGAAAGGTTATAGCCCATGTTTTTTGAAATTTTGAAAAAAAAAGGTAGCCTCGTTTCTCATCATTTTGGACCATGGGCTATAGCCCATATCGTACGGCATACTATAGCGCGCCGTTTTTCATCATTTTTGAAGATTTAAAAAAAATGACGAAATGACAAAAACGAAAGGTTATAGCCCATGTTTTTTTAAATTTTGAAAAAAAAAGTTAGCCTCGTTTCTCATCATTTTGGACCATGGGCTATAGCCCATATCGTACGGCATTCTATAGCGCGCCGTTTTTCGTCATTTTTAAAGATTTGAAAAAAATTACGAAATGACAAAAACGAAAGGTTATAGCCCATGTTTTTTGAAATTTTGAAAAAAAAAGTTAGCCTCGTTTCTCATCATTTTGGACCATGGGCTATAGCCCATATCGTACGGCATACTATAGCGCGCCGTTTTTCATCATTTTTGAAGATTTGAAAAAAATTACGAAATGACAAAAACGAAAGGTTATAGCCCATGTTTTTTGAAATGTTGAAAAAAAAAGTTAGCCTCGTTTCTCATCATTTTGGACCATGGGCTATAGCCCATATCGTACGGCATTCTATAGCGCGCCGTTTTTCATCATTTTTGAAGATTTGAAAAAAATGACAAAATGACAAAAACGAAAGGTTATAGCCCATGTTTTTCGAAATTTTGAAAAAAAAAGTTAGCCTCGTTTCTCATCATTTTGGACCATGGGCTATAGCCCATATCGTACGGCATACTATAGCGCGCTGTTTATCATTTTTGAAGATTTGAAAAAAATGACGAAATGACAAAAACGAAAGGTTATAGCCCATGTTTTTTGAAATTTTGAAAAAAAAAGTTAGCCTCGTTTCTCATCATTTTGGACCATGGGCTATAGCCCATATCGTACGGCATACTATAGCGCGCCGTTTTTCATCATTTTTGAAGATTTGAAAAAAATGACGAAATGACAAAAACGATGGGTTATAGCCCATGTTTTTTGAAATTTTGGAAAAAAAAGTTAGCCTCGTTTCTCATCATTTTGGACCGTGGGCTATAGCCCATATCGTACGGCATACTATAGCGCGCAGTTTTTCATCATTTTTGAGGATTTGAAAAAAATGACAAAATGACAAAAACGATGGGTTATAGCCCATGTTTTTTGAAATTTTGAAAAAAAAAGTTAGCCTCATTTCTCATCATTTTGGACCGTTGGCTATAGCCCATATCGTACGGCATACTATAGCGCGCAGTTTTTCATCATTTTTGAGGATTTGAAAAAAATGACAAAATGACAAAAACGATGGGTTATAGCCCATGTTTTTTGAAATTTTGGAAAAAAAAGTTAGCCTCGTTTCTCATCATTTTGGACCGTCGGCTATAGCCCATATCGTACGGCATACTATAGCGCGCAGTTTTTCATCATTTTTGAGGATTTGAAAAAAATGACGAAATGACAAAAACGATGGGTTATAGCCCATGTTTTTTGAAATTTTGAAAAAAAAAGTTAGCCTCGTTTCTCATCATTTTGGACCGTGGGCTATAGCCCATATCGTACGGCATACTATAGTGCGCAGTTTTTCATAATTTTTGAGGATTTGAAAAAAAATGACGAAATGACAAAAACGATGGGTTATAGCCCATGTTTTTTGAAATTTTGAAAAAAAAAGTTAGCCTCATTTCTCATCATTTTGGACCGTGGGCTATAGCCCATATCGTACGGCATACTATAGCGCGCAGTTTTTCATCATTTTTGAGGATTTGAAAAAAATGACGAAATGACAAAAACGATGGGTTATAGCCCATGTTTTTTGAAATTTTGAAAAAAAAAGTTAGCCTCGTTTCTCATCATTTTGGACCGTGGGCTATAGCCCATATCGTACGGCATACTATAGCGCGCAGTTTTTCATCATTTTTGAGGATTTGAAAAAAATGACGAAATGACAAAAACGATGGGTTATAGCCCATGTTTTTTGAAATTTTGAAAAAAAAAGTTAGCCTCATTTCTCATCATTTTGGACCGTTGGCTATAGCCCATATCGTACGGCATACTATAGCGCGCAGTTTTTCATCATTTTTGAGGATTTGAAAAAAATGACAAAATGACAAAAACGATGGGTTATAGCCCATGTTTTTTGAAATTTTGGAAAAAAAAGTTAGCCTCGTTTCTCATCATTTTGGACCGTCGGCTATAGCCCATATCGTACGGCATACTATAGCGCGCAGTTTTTCATCATTTTTGAGGATTTGAAAAAAATGACGAAATGACAAAAACGATGGGTTATAGCCCATGTTTTTTGAAATTTTGAAAAAAAAAGTTAGCCTCGTTTCTCATCATTTTGGACCGTGGGCTATAGCCCATATCGTACGGCATACTATAGTGCGCAGTTTTTCATAATTTTTGAGGATTTGAAAAAAAATGACGAAATGACAAAAACGATGGGTTATAGCCCATGTTTTTTGAAATTTTGAAAAAAAAAGTTAGCCTCATTTCTCATCATTTTGGACCGTGGGCTATAGCCCATATCGTACGGCATACTATAGCGCGCAGTTTTTCATCATTTTTGAGGATTTGAAAAAAATGACGAAATGACAAAAACGATGGGTTATAGCCCATGTTTTTTGAAATTTTGAAAAAAAAAGTTAGCCTCGTTTCTCATCATTTTGGACCGTGGGCTATAGCCCATATCGTACGGCATACTATAGCGCGCAGTTTTTCATCATTTTTGAGGATTTGAAAAAAATGACGAAATGACAAAAACGATGGGTTATAGCCCATGTTTTTTGAAATTTTGAAAAAAAAAGTTAGCCTCATTTCTCATCATTTTGGACCGTTGGCTATAGCCCATATCGTACGGCATACTATAGCGCGCCGTTTTTCATCATTTTTGAAGATTTGAAAAAAATTACGAAATGACAAAAACGAAAGGTTATAGCCCATGTTTTTTGAAATTTTGAAAAAAAAAAGTTAGCCTCGTTTCTCATCATTTTGGACCATGGGCTATAGCCCATATCGTACGGCATTCTATAGCGCGCCGTTTTTCATCATTTTTGAAGATTTGAAAAAAATGACGAAATGACAAAAACGAAAGGTTATAGCCCA
The DNA here is from genome assembly GCF_963924005.1 of Protomyctophum bolini. Taxonomy (NCBI): domain Eukaryota; kingdom Metazoa; phylum Chordata; class Actinopteri; order Myctophiformes; family Myctophidae; genus Protomyctophum; species Protomyctophum bolini. Next base: position 40,413,321 of record NC_137880.1, on the reverse strand, counting down.
TGTTTTTTGAAATTTTGAAAAAAAAAGTTAGCCTCGTTTCTCATCATTTTGGACCATGGGCTATAGCCCATATCGTACGGCATTCTATAGCGCGCCGTTTTTCATCATTTTTGAAGATTTGAAAAAAATGACAAAATGACAAAAACGAAAGGTTATAGCCCATGTTTTTCGAAATTTTGAAAAAAAAAGTTAGCCTCGTTTCTCATCATTTTGGACCATGGGCTATAGCCCATATCGTACGGCATACTATAGCGCGCTGTTTATCATTTTTGAAGATTTGAAAAAAATGACGAAATGACAAAAACGAAAGGTTATAGCCCATGTTTTTTGAAATTTTGGAAAAAAAAGTTAGCCTCGTTTCTCATCATTTTGGACCATGGGCTATAGCCCATATCGTACGGCATACTATAGCGCGCCGTTTTTCATCATTTTTGAAGATTTGAAAAAAATGACGAAATGACAAAAACGAAAGGTTATAGCCCATGTTTTTTGAAATTTTGAAAAAAAAAGTTAGCCTCGTTTCTCATCATTTTGGACCATGGGCTATAGCCCATATCGTACGGCATACTATAGCGCGCCGTTTTTCATCATTTTTGAAGATTTGAAAAAAATGACGAAATGACAAAAACGAAAGGTTATAGCCCATGTTTTTTGAAATTTTGAAAAAAAAAGTTAGCCTCGTTTCTCATCATTTTGGACCATGGGCTATAGCCCATATCGTACGGCATACTATAGCGCGCCGTTTTTCATCATTTTTGAAGATTTGAAAAAAATGACAAAATGACAAAAACGAAAGGTTATAGCCCATGTTTTTTGAAATTTTGGAAAAAAAAGTTAGCCTCGTTTCTCATCATTTTGGACCATGGGCTATAGCCCATATCGTACGGCATTCTATAGCGCGCCGTTTTCATCATTTTTAAAGATTTGAAAAAAATTACGAAATGACAAAAACGAAAGGTTATAGCCCATGTTTTTTGAAATTTTGAAAAAAAAAAGTTAGCCTCGTTTCTCATCATTTTGGACCATGGGCTATAGCCCATATCGTACGGCATTCTATAGCGCGCCGTTTTTCATCATTTTCAAAGATTTGAAAAAAATGACGAAATGACAAAAACGAAAGGTTATAGCCCATGTTTTTTGAAATTTTGAAAAAAAAAGTTAGCCTCATTTCTCATCATTTTGGACCGTTGGCTATAGCCCATATCGTACGGCATACTATAGCGCGCAGTTTTTCATCATTTTTGAGGATTTGAAAAAAATGACGAAATGACAAAAACGATGGGTTATAGCCCATGTTTTTTGAAATTTTGAAAAAAAAAGTTAGCCTCGTTTCTCATCATTTTGGATCGTGGGCTATAGCCCATATCGTACGGCATACTATAGCGCGCAGTTTTTCATCATTTTTGAGGATTTGAAAAAAATTACGAAATTACAAAAACGATGGGTTATAGCCCATGTTTTTTGAAATTTTGAAAAAAAAAGTTAGCCTCATTTCTCATCATTTTGGACCGTGGGCTATAGCCCATATCGTACGGCATACTATAGCGCGCAGTTTTTCATCATTTTTGAGGATTTGAAAAAAATGACGAAATGACAAAAACGATGGGTTATAGCCCATGTTTTTTGAAATTTTGAAAAAAAAAGTTAGCCTCATTTCTCATCATTTTGGACCGTGGGCTATAGCCCATATCGTACGGCATACTATAGCGCGCAGTTTTTCGTCATTTTTGAGGATTCGAAAAAAATGACGAAATGACAAAAACGATGGGTTATAGCCCATGTTTTTTGAAATTTTGAAAAAAAAAGTTAGCCTCGTTTCTCATCATTTTGGACCGTGGGCTATAGCCCATATCGTACGGCATACTATAGCGCGCAGTTTTTCATCATTTTTGAGGATTTGAAAAAAATGACGAAATTACAAAAACGATGGGTTATACCCCATGTTTTTTGAAATTTTGAAAAAAAAAGTTGGCCTCGTTTCTCATCATTTTGGACCGTGGGCTATAGCCCATATCGTACGGCATACTATAGCGCGCAGTTTTTCATCATTTTTGAGGATTTGAAAAAAATGACGAAATGACAAAAACGATGGGTTATAGCCCATGTTTTTTGAAATTTTGAAAAAAAAAGTTAGCCTCATTTCTCATCATTTTGGACCGTGGGCTATAGCCCATATCGTACGGCATACTATAGCGCGCAGTTTTTCATCATTTTTGAGGATTTGAAAAAAATGACGAAATGACAAAAACGATGGGTTATAGCCCATGTTTTTTGAAATTTTGAAAAAAAAAGTTAGCCTCGTTTCTCATCATTTTGGACCGTGGGCTATAGCCCATATCGTACGGCATACTATAGCGCGCCGTTTTTAATCATTTTTGAAGATTTGAAAAAAATGACGAAATGACAAAAACGATGGGTAGTATGTTTCTATGTCAGTCGTTCTTCGATTTTTCAAAAATAGCAGACCTACAAGCTCGTAGCGCGCCACTCGGTGGCGCGCTATGAGCTTGTAGATCTGCTATTTTTCAATAGCTAAAGCATAACATAATGCTTTAAACAACAAAAGGGGTTCCCGCCCCAAAATGGATTAACCAATCCCTTCACAGTTTCCAGTGTCAGCTTACAGTTTCTTCGTTATGATTTTCTTTTAAAAGTTTGTATTATTTAGCGCTTTGTAGCGCGCCACCATCTTGTCCTTTGTTCTCTCATGAGCCACGCTGTCCGCCGTTCAAACATTTGCTCCTCTTAAGCAATCCTTTCCTTTCCAATGGAAACTCCAAAGCGCGTCTTTTGACTAAATGTATAGTGACCACTTGTCCGTTTGTTAAAAAAAAAACCTTTTCTCCCTTTGTGTGAGCCAACGTCATGGGCAGAATGAACTGTTGTAGCATGAAATGGTCTCAAAACCAATCAACAGAATAGACAGTCAGTAACAGGTGGTCATACTAATATGTCCTTTTTCGGTTGTGGAAGGAGAGAGCAAGGCATAGGTGACAAATGACAAAAAACTCCCATATCTGCTGGGCGAAGATTTGTGAGTTGCTGTGATAGGAGAAGGATATCAAATGGAACACAAACACCCTAAAGACAAATCATTGTGTATATTCCTGCATCGAGTGATCTTGGTACATGGAAGTTAATCTATTGAAGATTCTGACCTTCAAAGTACATCATTTTTGTTTTGAATGTATTGCTGTATTGTTCTTTCTGCTTTGGCAATGTAAACGTATGTTTTCTCATGCCAATAAAGCCCTTTGAATTGAATTGAGGTGGCACCTATACTAGCACCTACAGGTGCTAGATGTTTCTATTCTAGATGGGGTAGTTGCACAAATACAGCGGTCTAGTAGGCATGGAGACTCAGCGGTTAGATTGACAGCTGCCGTTCAGTCAGAATGAGCCAATAGAGTGAAAATAGACTTGCATGATTGGGATGAGAAGCACCCCAATATGATCGTTGTATAACCCATTCTGACCTGAGATCAGATTCATACGAGGTTTCCACTGGACACACACTGGTCTGATTAACCCATTCTGACCTGAGATCAGATTCTAAAAATGTCAGTCGTTCTTCGATTTTTCAAAAATAGCAGACCTACAAGCTCGTAGCGCGCCACTCGGTGGCGCGATATGAGCTTGTAGATCTGCTATTTTTCAATAGCTAAAGCATAACATGATGCCAACACCAAAATGGGTGCCCGGTCAGAATGGGATAATGGTTTCTACTGTGGCATTCTAAAAGTCCCAACCACAGAACACACTAAAGACGCTTTGGTCACTAAACTGCCTCCCCCTGGCCAGCCGGGGCGTCTGATGGAGGGGAAAGGAACTGGTTGGAATAACGTGTTCCTTCCACGCGCTACGTCCAACCAAGGAAACTCCCCCCTGTCAGGTGTAAAGGAGCAACTTGGACACTCGGGCATGAAGGAAGCATGAGTTCAAGTCCGTTGCTCTCCCCTTGTCCCCCATATATGGGGACTAGGTTGGTCTCCCCTTGTCCCCCATATATGGGGACTAGGTTGGTCTCCCCTTGTCCCCCATATATGGGGACTAGGTTGGTCTCCCCTTGTCCCCCATATATGGGGACTAGGTTGGCGGAGGGTGTGTAGAGCCCAGGATCACATTAGATGATTGACACAGGGGTGAAAAATGGGTTACAAAATCGTGGGATAAAAAATATATTAAAAAAGACGCTTTGAATAAAATGATAGAATGTCCAGGTTGGTTCAGGTGTCAAATTAAAGTCGTTTATTTTCTTTCCTTTTTACAGGGATGCCAAAAAAACGGGAAAACGTAAAACTTATTATAGGCTAAAACAAATCAAAGAACACGAGAATCCTTCACAACGAACAAGGCAAGGTCAAAAGGCTGTCTGCGTGACATACAGCTCCTTATAAGGCATCCTGCAGTGGGCCGAGACCACCACCAGAGGGCCAATAAATAAATAATATAATTTAATATAAGCTCCTATATACATACAGTATGACATCATACATGACATGACACATACAGTATAGCAAGGTACCTAAAAAAAACACCAAAACCTCAAAGCCCTAAATGTCACCGTACTTAAAATAAATAAAACAAACGCCGTTACAACATTTCCTGTGAATTAACCCTTTCACGAGTCCCACTGGACACCGTAGAAAGAGTCCCACCTTGAAATTAAAGCATTTACATTCAACCTGCATTAACTCTTTCTTTCCCAGGTCTGTATATATTCGTACCGCGCCGCTAGGGGGCGTCATATCCCAGGTCTGTATATATACGTACGTCAAAGCTAGGGTCGTGTATGCGATGGTCCAGGAAACTGTGGTTTATGCTAACAGTTAGCCGCAATAAATGAGTTAATGAAATGAAAGCAATTACATTCAACCTGCTGCCGAATTCAACATAAACAGGCTAGCACTGCAGAAAGTCAAAGTAAAGAGGAAAACAGTCTGCCTCACTGACTGGACAGCCAATAGGACGATACCTCACTGACTGGACAGCCAATAGGACGATACCTCACTGACCGGACAGCCAATAGGACGATACCTCTCCGACGGACAGCCAATAGGACGATACCTCTCCGACCGGACAGCCAATAGGATCGAGGTTCAGGTTCCAGGGGTTATGCCACGCCATGGATCACAGGTCAGGGTTCAAAGGTCAATAGGTCATCGGTACAGTCACATGTGGAGCCGTCCCTGACCCTGCAGACTCCTCCTCCTGCTGAGTTGAGGAACCTAGAATATGATATGATATTAATTATGTTTAATAACCATATTATTATTATTATCCTAGAATATGATAGGATATTAATTAATTTATGTTTAATAACCATATTATTATTATTATCCTAGAATATGATATGATATTAATTAATTTATGTTTAATAACCATATTATTATTATTATCCTAGAACATGATAGGATATTAATTAATTTATGTTTAATAACCATATTATTATTATTATCCTAGAATATGATATGGGGTAGTATTTACAGGGGAGTACACACACACACACACACACACACACACACTCATATAATATATTCATTCATTCATACATTAATATATTCATTCATTCATATATTAATTCATTCATATATTAATATATTCATTCATTAATATATTAATATATTCATTAATTCATTCATATATTAATATATTCATATATTAATATATTCATTCATTCATTAATTCATATATTAATATATTCATTCATTCATTCATATATTAATATATTCATTCATTCATATATAATATATTAGTGGTGTCAAAAAATATCGATATGAATCGATAATCGATTTTAACATTAACGATGCGACTACATCGATGCACGTGTGTCTGGATCGGTCAAAATAGCGTCTGCATCAGACGTTGGTTCGATCCTAAAGCTGCGAATCGATATAATTCAACTAACTGCGGGAAAAACACAGATGTACAAGCCCAAAGCGCTGTGCATTGCGACGGGTAGATAACTTGTAGATCTGCTACTTCCAGCGCAGGACGGGCGCATGCTTATGAAGACGCTTTATATGCATCAGCAGCCAGCGACAACAGACGAGCACTAGCAGCATAAACCACTCGTCGTCAGACGGAATACACACGCAGATACGATTCACGACACAGCTTTATTGCACATCTGTGCTTTGCCTTTCATCCACGCTTCTATAGCCTTTTACATTTCATTTCCCATCCACGGGCACAAGCAACGTGATATCAACAGCTTCCACCCGATCTGGATGGTCGTGTTGTTTCTGACGAGGGTAGCAACTAGTTAGCATGGGAGCTAACATTAGTTTAACTCTGGTCCATATCGTTAGAAGGAGTCCTCCTTAATAACTCTATGGTCCATCCATTCCCCAACCCTCACACTCGATGCTGCGTTTACACGGGCAGACACAAAGACGAATGGGAATATCATTTGGAGCAGGCCGAGCAGCTACTGCACACGTCTGTTTGCATCGACAGTATGACTGTATCGTTGCGTCTGGTTTCACTGTCCACAGCAGGCAGACCTGTCAAAACAATGCACTTCCCAAAGCTCAGAGATATGCCACCACCTATAAGTTCAAACCCAGAATGTCTTTCCCCAGCTATCTCATTCCACTTTCATTTATTTTATTCCATAGTCTTAGTTTTTCTCTTATAAAGTTGTTTTTATTAGTTTTCTAATGTTCCCCTTGAAAAGCGTCTAAGTACTCAGAGAAGCATTATATAAATAATAATATTATCACTATTATTATTACTACTTTTTTAATTGCCTATTCATTCATTGATTCACTCGTATCCAAATCCATTTGAAAAAAAAGCTCACTGATCAGGTCAAATAGGCCTATTGATATGCGATTAAAATGTGATTAATTGAGATTAATTAATCACAAATCCTCCAATTAATTAGATGTTTTTTTAATGAAGTCCCAACCCTATTCTTTATAGATCTAGCTTCAAATTAAAAATCTAAAAAAGGTTAAATGTGTCAGATCGCACCGTATCGTATCGAATCGCCTCAAATTCCACAAAATCGAAATCGCATCGAATTCCACCGAATCGAATCGAATTCGAATCGTTCTGTGTATAAATGTATCGTCTCTGAATCGCATCGTAGCCCATGCATATCGATACGTATCGAATCGTCTTGTAAAGGAGAGATGCACACCCCTAGCTTCTAACCATTATTTGACACTTTGGTTGTTGAGAAACAGCTCATAAAACATTATTTGACACTTTTGGTTGTTGAAAAACAGCGTCTAACCATTATTTGACACTTTGGTTGTTGAGAAACAGCTCCTAAAACATTATTTTACACTTTTGGTTGTTGAGAAACAGCTCCTAAAACATTATTTGACACTTTTGGTTGTTGAAAAACTGCTTCTAACCATTATTTGACACTTTGGTTGTTGAGAAACAGCTCCTAAAACATTATTTTACACTTTTGGTTGTTGAGAAACAGCTCCTAAAACATTATTTGACACTTTTGGTTGTTGAAAAACAGCTTCTAACCATTATTTGACACTTTGGTTGTTGAAAAACAGCTATATCCATTCATTCATATATTAATATATTCATTCATTCGGTCCTCACCCGGGGCGACTCGGGGCTGCCGAACGGTGACCGTTCAGAGTTCTCCTTGTCGTCAGAGGAGGTGTTGATGTGCTGAGCGAACCTCCTCCTCAAAGCCTCCGCGATCAGAGAGACCGGGTCGCTACGGAGCGCGCTCCCTTTGAGGCTCCGCCTCTTTCTGACCGGTGTACCGCCCGGCGACCTAGAGACAGACAGACAGACAGACAGACAGACAGACAGACAGACAGACAGACAGACAGGCACAAAACGTTAAAATGTCTCAGTCAGTCTACATGTCGACTAGTCTCACACGTCCTAGACATCTCCCTTCTCTAGAACACCCTGGACAACGCTCCACACGTCCCAGACTCTTCTCCCTTCTCTAAAACACCCTGGACAACGCTCCACACGTCCCAGACTCTTCTCCCTTCTATAAAACACCCTGGACAACGCTCCACACGTCCCAGACTCTTCTCCCTTCTATAAAACACCCTGGACAACGCTCCACACGTCCCAGACTCTTCTCCCTTCTATAAAACACCAAGGACAACGCTCCACACGTCCCAGACTCTTCTCCCTTCTCTAAAACACCCTGGACAACGCTCCACACGTCCCAGACTCTTCTCCCTTCTCTAAAACACCCTGGACAACGCTCCACACGTCCCAGACTCTTCTCCCTTCTCTAAAACACCCTGGACAACGCTCCACACGTTCCAGACTCTTCTCCCTTCTCTAAAACACCCTGGACAACGCTCCACACGTCCCAGACTCTTCTCCCTTCTCTAAACCACCCTGGACAACGCTCCACACGTCCCATAGACAACGCTCCACACGTCCCATAGACTCTTCTCCCTTCTCTAAAACACCCTGGACAACGCTCCACACGTCCCAGACTCTTCTCCCTTCTCTAAAACACCCTGGACAACGCTCCACACGTCCCTGCCTCTTCTCCCTTCTCTAGAACACCCTGGACAACGCTCCACACGTCCCAGACTCTTCTCCCTTCTCTATAACACCCTGGACAACGCTCCACACGTCCCAGACTCTTCTCCCTTCTCTAGAACACCCTGGACAACGCTCCACTCGTCCCAGACTCTTCTCCCTTCTCTACAACACCCTGGACAACGCTCCACACGTCCCAGACTCTTCTCCCTTCTCTACAACACCCTGGACAACGCTCCACTCGTCCCAGACTCTTCTCCCTTCTCTAAAACACCCAGGACAACGCTCCACACGTCCCAGACTCTTCTCCCTTCTCTAAAACACCCTGGACAACGCTCCACGCGTCCCAGACTCTTCTCCCTTCTCTAGAACACCCTGGGCAACGCTCCACACGTCCCAGACTCTTCTCCCTTCTCTAAAACACCCTGGACAACGCTCCACACGTCCCAGACTCTTCTCCCTTCTCTACAACACCCTGGACAACGCTCCACACGTCCCAGACTCTGATATAAAGTGCTACATCAGTATCTATGCATGTTGTATTATATATTTTTTTAATTAACAACCTCTTAACGACACGCAGCTGCACATGGTTGAGGTCCTTCAGCACGTCCATCATGGTCGGCTCCGCCCCCTGATACCTTCCTGCCTGCCTATTGGTCTCCCTGATGGAGGAGGAGGAGCCATCACTGATTCCTGCCAGCCCATTGGTCCCCCTGATGGAGGAGGAGCTTAGGCAGGGAGGAGGGGGAGGTGGGGGAGGAGGAGGGGGAGGGGGAGGTGGGCGGAGAGGTGTGGAGGTCATCACAGGGCCGTCCACTGATTGGTTCAGAGCGGGGGGAGGAGTCATCACTGATTGGATCAGACCTAGAAGACACACCCCCAGCAAAATTAAATAAAATCATGAAAAATAAAAAACTTAAAAATAATTATATTTAATTTATATTCATAAATATTTACTCATGATCAGAGCTTCCGTTGCTCCAGACTGTACGACGGAAGCGTTTATATTAGACTCATGATCAGAGCTTCCGTTGCTCCAGACTGTACGACGGAAGCGTTTATATTTTACTCGTGATCAGAGCTTCCGTTGCTCCAGACTGTACGACGGAAGCATTTATATTTTACTCATGATCAGAGCTTCCGTTGCTCCAGACTGTACGACGGAAGCATTTATATTTTACTCGTGATCAGAGCTTCCGTTGCTCCAGACTGTACGACGGAAGCATTTATATTTTACTCATGATCAGAGCTTCCGTTGCTCCAGACTGTACGACGGAAGCATTTATATTTTACTCATGATCAGAGCTTCCGTTGCTCCAGACTGTATGACGGAAACATTTATATTAGACTCATGATCAGAGCTTCCGTTGCTCCAGACTGTATGACGGAAACATTTATATTAGACTCATGATCAGAGCTTCCGTTGCTCCAGACTGTATGACGGAAACATTTATATTAGACTCATGATCAGAGCTTCCGTTGCTCCAGACTGTACGACGGAAGCGTTTATATTTTACTCATGATCAGAGCTTCCGTTGCTCCAGACTGTACGACGGAAGCGTTTATATTTTACTCATGATCAGAGCTTCCGTTGCTCCAGACTGTACGACGGAAGCATTATTATTTCACTCATGATCAGAGCTTCCGTTGCTCCAGACTGTACGACGGAAGCGTTTATATTTTACTCGTGATCAGAGCTTCCGTTGCTCCAGACTGTACGACGGAAGCATTTATATTTTACTCGTGATCAGAGCTTCCGTTGCTCCAGACTGTACGACGGAAGCATTTATATTTTACTCATGATCAGAGCTTCCGTTGCTCCAGACTGTACGACGGAAGCATTTATATTTTCCTCATGATCAGAGCTTCCGTTGCTCCAGACTGTATGACGGAAACATTTATATTAGACTCATGATCAGAGCTTCCGTTGCTCCAGACTGTACGACGGAAGCGTTTATATTTTACTCATGATCAGAGCTTCCGTTGCTCCAGACTGTACGACGGAAGCATTATTATTTCACTCATGATCAGAGCTTCCGTTGCTCCAGACTGTACGACGGAAGCGTTTATATTTTACTCGTGATCAGAGCTTCCGTTGCTCCAGACTGTACGACGGAAGCATTTATATTTTCCTCATGATCAGAGCTTCCGTTGCTCCAGACTGTACGACGGAAGCATTTATATTTTACTCATGATCAGAGCTTCCGTTGCTCCAGACTGTATGACGGAAACATTTATATTAGACTCATGATCAGAGCTTCCGTTGCTCCAGACTGTATGACGGAAACATTTATATTAGACTCATGATCAGAGCTTCCGTTGCTCCAGACTGTATGACGGAAACATTTATATTAGACTCATGATCAGAGCTTCCGTTGCTCCAGACTGTACGACGGAAGCGTTTATATTTTACTCATGATCAGAGCTTCCGTTGCTCCAGACTGTACGACGGAAGCATTATTATTTCACTCATGATCAGAGCTTCCGTTGCTCCAGACTGTACGACGGAAGCGTTTATATTTTACTCGTGATCAGAGCTTCCGTTGCTCCAGACTGTACGACGGAAGCATTTATATTTTACTCGTGATCAGAGCTTCCGTTGCTCCAGACTGTACGACGGAAGCATTTATATTTTACTCATGATCAGAGCTTCCGTTGCTCCAGACTGTACGACGGAAGCATTTATATTTTCCTCATGATCAGAGCTTCCGTTGCTCCAGACTGTATGACGGAAACATTTATATTAGACTCATGATCAGAGCTTCCGTTGCTCCAGACTGTACGACGGAAGCGTTTATATTTTACTCATGATCAGAGCTTCCGTTGCTCCAGACTGTACGACGGAAGCATTATTATTTCACTCATGATCAGAGCTTCCGTTGCTCCAGACTGTACGACGGAAGCGTTTATATTTTACTCGTGATCAGAGCTTCCGTTGCTCCAGACTGTACGACGGAAGCATTTATATTTTCCTCATGATCAGAGCTTCCGTTGCTCCAGACTGTACGACGGAAGCATTTATATTTTACTCATGATCAGAGCTTCCGTTGCTCCAGACTGTACGACGGAAGCATTTATATTTTACTCATGATCAGAGCTTCCGTTGCTCCAGACTGTACGACGGAAGCATTTATATTTTACTCATGATCAGAGCTTCCGTTGCTCCAGACTGTACGACGGAAGCATTTATATTTTACTCACGATCAGAGCTTCCGTTGCTCCAGACTGTACGACGGAAGCATTTATATTTTACTCACGATCAGAGCTTCCGTTGCTCCAGACTGTACGACGGAAGCGTTTATATTTTACTCGTGATCAGAGCTTCCGTTGCTCCAGACTGTACGACGGAAGCATTTATATTTTACTCATGATCAGAGCTTCCGTTGCTCCAGACTGTACGACGGAAGCATTTATATTTTACTCATGATCAGAGCTTCCGTTGCTCCAGACTGTACGACGGAAGCGTTTATATTTTACTCATGATCAGAGCTTCCGTTGCTCCAGACTGTACGACGGAAGCATTTATATTTTACTCATGATCAGAGCTTCCGTTGCTCCAGACTGTACGACGGAAGCATTTATATTTTACTCATGATCAGAGCTTCCGTTGCTCCAGACTGTATGATAGAAGCATTTATATTTTACTCATGATCAGAACTTCCGTTGCTCCAGACTGTACGACGGAAGCATTTATATTTTACTCATGATCAGAGCTTCCGTTGCTCCGCGAGACTAAACCGCCGGGGATCGAACGCCCGACTTCCAAAGCTCAGAGTGGACACTCTAACCACCAAGGACACTTAGCGCGACTGCTGTGAGTGTGTGTGTGTGTGTGTGTGTGTGTGTGTGTGTGTGTGCATGTGCGTGCGCGCGTTTCTTTCCCCACTGTACCTGCAGCCGGTGCAACGCTGACAATCATGGCTATCTGGGCTCGCAGTTTGAGAAGTTCTTCCTCCAAAGCCGAGATCTTCCTCTGGGTGTCTGGGTCAGCCCTGTGGCCCAGAACCCTGGCTGTTCTCTGGGTGTGAGGGTCAGCCTTGTGGCCCAGGACCCTAGCTCCTCTCTGGGTGTGAGGGTCAGCCTTGTGGCCCAGGACCATGGCTCCTCTCTGGGTGTGAGGGTCAGCCTTGTGGCCCAGAACCCTGGCTGTTCTCTGGGTGTCTGGGTCGGCCCTGTGGCCCAGGACCATGGCCCCTCTCTGGGTGTGAGGGTCAGGGTTCTGCCCCAGGACCATGGCTCCTCTCTGGGTGTGGATCACAGCAGGTCTGGGGGGCCTTGCTGGAAGCACGATCTGATTCCTGAAAGTAAATCAACAAGAGTTTGTATTATTATTATTATTATTATTCTTGGGGAGAACACAAAAGTGAAATATATTGGGGTTTTTTTTAAGAGAGTCTGATAAAATGACTACACTGTAAATTGTAAAGGACTGTTTGGTGTACACCGTCAGCCCTGATTAGGGTTAATTAGGTTGATTAGGTCAATTAGGTCAATTATATATTAAATCATTAATTGATAATGGATAACCTAATCCAGGGCTTCTCAACCTGGGGGTCGTATATATAGAAAAAATATATAGAAAAAACAATTTACATTGTTTACATAGTACACATAGTGCATGCATATACCTATCCTTAATGATTATATCTGGTTTAAGTATTTATGATGTATGATCACAGCCCTCCTATGAGACACAGACTGGTTTCTGAACTGCCCACAGCCCTCCTATGAGACACAGACTGGTTTCTGAACTGCCCACAGCCCTCCTATGAGACACAGACTGGTTTCTGAACTGCCCACAGCCCTCCTATGAGACACAGACTGGTTTCTGAACTGCCCACAGCCCTCCTATGAGACACAGACTGGTTTCTGAACCGCCCACAGCCCTCCTATGAGACACAGACTGGTTTCTGAACCGCCCACAGCCCTCCTATGAGACACAGACTGGTTTCTGAACTGCCCACAGCCCTCCTGAGACACAGACTGGTTTCTGAACTGCCCACAGCCCTCCTATGAGACACAGACTGGTTTCTGAACTGCCCACAGCCCTCCTATGAGACACAGACTGGTTTCTGAACCGCCCACAGCCCTCCTATGAGACACAGACTGGTTTCTGAACCGCCCACAGCCCTCCTATGAGACACGTATAATTTCCACAAACTTTTCTTTTAGGAGGAATACAACAGAAAGACCTAAATATCTGTTAAAGGTGTAATCTGGGACGTTTTTTAATGAATAAAAGTGAGTTAACTACTGGTTATCTGAGTCAACTGTGCCACCTCCTGGACGACAGCGGTACTGCAGTGAGGTGCAGCAGGTACTCTGGTGTCTTGAATGTGTGTTCATTGGCGGGAGAATGTGCACGCACGCACATTTTAACATGGGTCTATTCACTGCTTTAGTTTTAACATGGGTCTATTCACTGCTTTAGTTTTAACATGGGACTAGTGAAGAAACACGGGGAAGTGGAAGTGCCACCTACTGCATATTTAATAATAATAATAATACAACTTTATTTGTATAGCACCTTTCATGACATGAAATGCAGCTCAAAGTGCTTTACAGAACAATGGAGAATAAAAGAAAAGCAAGGCAACGACATTAAAAACAATCAGTAATGCAATACAGTGAGGACATGAATAACACAAAAAATAAAATAAAAGATCAATTAAAAGCAATGTTGTAGAAGTGGGTCTTGAGCTGAGCTTTAAAAATGTCTACAGAGGCTGCCTGACGAAGGTACAGTGGGAGCTTGTTCCGTAGAAGCAAAAAGCTGCTTCCCTGTGTTTTTTAGTTGCCATTATTTTTGGCAAAGCGAGCAGGCCAGCAGTGGATGACCTTAGGGGGCGGTTTGGGACATATTTAGGCAGGCAGTCATGTAGGTAGGAAGGTGCGAGACCATTGAGAGCTTTATAGACAAGTAAAATAATTTTAAAATCAATCCTAAAAACAACCGGAAGCCAGTGCAGTGATGCCAAAACTGGAGTAATATGTTCTCTCATCTTAGTTCTAGTTAAAACTCTGGCTGCTGCATTTTGGACAAGTTGTAATCTGTCAGTTGTTTTCTTAGGCAGTCCTGAAAAAAGTGCATTGCAGTAGTCAAGCCGAGAAAAAACAAAGGCGTGGATTAGCGTTTTTGCATCGTCCAAAGACAAATAGGCTCTGATTCGTGCAATATTTCTAAGGTGAAAAAGGGCAATCTTGGTGACATGATTAATGTGTGAATTAAAATTCAATTCAGAATCAATAATAACCCCCAGGTTCTTTACTGTACCGTTACTTTCTACAGTCAGGTTACCAAGTCTGCTTATTAAGCGGTGAAAATGTGCCTCAAATCTTTGAATATATTATTCTGTCAGAGTGAACGTTTTTAACTCAAATCTTTGCTTCTATATTCTGAGGGGTTCCTGGAACATGTTTTCAGATGGGGGGGGGGGGGGGGTCGGTGGCCAATTACATATATTTTTGGGGGTCATAAAATATTGAGCACCACTGATACAGAAACATGAGGTATTTCAGAAAATTGTCACCATTTAGAACAATTTTTATTTTATTTTTGACGTCATGCCCATTCTGAATAGTATTCAAAATATATATTTTTAATGCTGCTATATATATATATATACACACACACACACACAGACATATTTTAAGTTTTCAGAAAACTTAGGTCTAAAAATATGTTGTTCCAGGGACCCTCCCAGAAGCAAAGATTTGAGTTAAAAGCTGAAACTCTGAAATAATATATATTCAAAGATTTGAGGCACATTTTCAAGTTTTCTTTCAAAAATAGTTCATAGAGCGCCACTCGCTGCCGCGCTATGAGCTTGTAGATCTGCTAATTTTCAATAGCTAAAGTATAACATCATATTTAAGGTGTTAATATATTTGGGGCGCATGACGACGCCTATATATCGTTAGGAACCAGATCCTGGTCAAGCTAATTTTAGTTTGAGTTTTAGTCGTAGTCTCTTGAATGGTTTTCATTAGGTTTTAGTCTCATTTTAGTCACCTGGAATGTCTTAGTGTTAGTCTAGTTGTAGTCGACTAAATCTATGGTTGATTTAGTCGACTAAAGTGTATTTTGATGCCGTCGCAATGACTGGTTTTTTTTCACTTGCTGAAAATAGACGAGTGCGACGCGTTGTTTAAATGTACTTTCCATTTCGTTTTCCTCAGTGGAAAAAGGTCTTCAACAAAACCTTTTTCGTCTTGGTTTTAGTCGAGGAAAACAACACTGATTGGTGGTACCAGTAGGGACCAATAGGGGGCGGTCGTAGGTATACCTGATCCTGGTGAAGCCGTCGTCCCATTGGTCCTCCTCGGCGACCCACAGCACGTCAGCCAATGACGGGACGGCGGAGGCGGGCGTCTCCATGGCGACGCCGTCAACGAGACCGCGTTCAAAGATCTGATGACATCATCAACATGAGACAACAACAACGATGATGTTTAAACACATTGTTGCCTTGGTGAAGGTGTTATGGGGAGATTCGTTCCCTACCTGAATGTGTTGCCTTGGTGAAGGTGTTATGGGGAGATTCGTTCCCTACCTGAATGTGTTGCCTTGGTGAAGGTGTTATGGGGAGATTCGTTCCCTACCTGAATGTGTTGCCTTGGTGAAGGTGTTAGGGGGAGATTCGTTCCCTACCTGAATGTGTTGCCTTGGTGAAGGTGTTATGGGGAGATTCGTTCCCTACCTGAATGTGTTGCCTTGGTGAAGGTGTTATGCGGAGATTCGTTCCCTACCTGAATGTGTTGCCTTGGTGAAGGTGTTATGGGGAGATTCGTTCCCTACCTGAATGTGTTGCCTTGGTGAAGGTGTTATGGGGAGATTCGTTCCAATCATCCGCACAACACTGCGATACTGTCCACACAGCTCACTGTCCCACACAGGAACCAACTAGAAATGCACACACGCACACACACACACACGCACAGGGAACGCGCACACACACACACACACACAGGGAAAGAGAATCCATCAATTACGAGCAGTACTGAACAATACGACATGTGAATGTCAAACTGGTGAGTCTCTAGTTGAGTCTCTTACCACCGCGGCTCAGTGACGTCATGTTGTAGTTTTAGTAAAAACAGAGAGGTGTGTTTGGGGTGAGCGGTGAGTCTCTTACCACCGCGGCTCAGTGACGTCATGTTGTAGTTTTAGTAAAAACAGAGAGAAGTGTTTGGGGTGAGCGGTGAGTCTCTTACCACCGCGGCTCAGTGACGTCATGTTGTAGTTTTAGTAAAAACAGAGAGAAGTGTTTGGGGTGAGCGGTGAGTCTCTTACCACCGCGGCTCAGTGACGTCATGTTGTAGTTTTAGTAAAAACAGAGAGAAGTGTTTGGGGTGAGCGGTGAGTCTCTTACCACCGCGGCTCAGTGACGTCATGTTGTAGTTTTAGTAAAAACAGAGAGAAGTGTTTGGGGTGAGCAGTGAGTCTCTTACCACCGCGGCTCAGTGACGTCATGTTGTAGTTTTAGTAAAAACAGAGAGGTGTGTTTGGGGTGAGCGGTGAGTCTCTTACCACCGCGGCTCAGTGACGTCATGTTGTAGTTTTAGTAAAAACAGAGAGAAGTGTTTGGGGTGAGCGGCTTGTAGATCAGCTATTTTCAGCCATTACAACGGCTATATTTCAACAGCGAAAGCATAACATAATGCTTAAAACACCAAAAGGGGTTCCCGCCCAGAATGGGGTAACAGATCAGGATCAAAAGTAACTCTGGAAATGGCATTCAAAGCAACCAAAGGCATGGCTCCCCCATATCTTGCAAGTATGATTGAACCCTACAAACCCTCCCGCGCACTCAGATCAGCCAACGCAGGGAAGCTGGAAGTACCCTCACTAAAAACGCCGGGACAACAACGCTCCACACGTCCCAAACTCTTCTCCCTTCTGGCTCCAAAACTGTGGAATGCACTTCCCATTGCAGTCAAAACTGCAGCATCACTCCCAATCTTCCGCCTTAGTCTGAAAACCCACCTTTTCAGACTACCATCATGGCCCATATAGTCCGGGAGCTAGACCCAGCCCTCATAACAATTTTTGCTACCTTTTTTTCACTATTATTTCCTGTTAGCATATACCTTGGGCCATCTCAAAATGAAGGGACCACTCCCAACTCGGGGCCGTTTGGTTTCAGGGGCCCAAAAAAACCTTTTTTGGTATACAACTCTGGCGAAATTGTGTAAAGGCAAAAAAATATTCACTAGAATTACATAAATACACATGGAAGTGTGAAATTTGGCATGGAGTATCCTGACACATAGGGGTAAGTATCAGAATAGGATTTTGGGGCCATCTACCATTGTATTCTTAAATATGACCTACATCATCCTCAGAAACACAAAAATATACACTGTCCGTTTAACAAATAACAACAAAGATGGTTATTTTCCAGCACATTAGGGTGAATATAACTGCCTCACTTGTATATAGAAAACTTCCCATATCCTTAAGCTTCGATTTAAGCCCAAGATGACCTCTCTATCTTGAAGATTACTCTTTCTGTGGCCAAAATGCTGCACTATACCTCAAATCGGAGACATTTTCATTATCAGTCACTATAGCCTTCCAGAGTCCTAGAATGTAACAATAGGTTCACATGTTCTGCAACTACTGCTGTCTGAAGTTAGAAACATGAATACTACAGCAGGAACACAAATGCCTTTTATTATATTTATTTATTATATTATATGCACATAATAGCTTGTTTCAGTACATAGCCTATCAATAGTCACCCAAATCAACGTGCACCCAAATGTTAATAGAAAATAGAAAAAAATAAAATAGAAATGTTGAATGGGAGAAGAGGTAGAAACCTGATTGTGTCCACCTTGATGCATTAATATAATTCAACCATCATCACTCCATGTCACCCTCAATAAATATATGTGAAACCACAAGCCGACTATGGTCCTGCATGGTTCTCTAATAGGCACACTGGTGTAAGGGTGATATAGCCTACAACCAGCAAACCCCTTCGTACAGTATACAATTCTTTCATGGTCCTTCGAGCACGGATCACCCTGCCATCAGAGATGGACCGGAGTCCCCCTCCCCAGCTCCACCGCCACCATCGGCGCAGCAGCGACCATGGGCTTTCAGCCCCCCAGCAGCCATGGCCGTACTGTACTGTACATTATGTGTCGCATGACGTTATAGGTGAGCCGTACTGTACTGTACTGTACATTACGTGTCGCATGTCGTTATGTTGTCCAGCATTCACAGCATGTCAGGGCCCTCAGCTCCACAGCAGAAGCCATGGCCCCCACTCCCCCAGCTCCCCAGCAGCAGCCATGGCCCCCTGCATGCACTCCCCCAGCTCCCCAGCAGAAGCCATGGCCCCCACTCCCCCAGCTCCCCAGCAGCAGCCATGGCCCCCAGCTCCGCAGCAGCCATGGCCCCCATGCACTCCCCCAGCTCCCCAGCAGCAGCCATGGCCCCCAGCTCCCCAGCAGCCATGGCCCCCACTCCCCCAGCAGCCATGGCCCCCAGCTCCCCAGCAGCCATGGCCCCCAGCTCCCTAGCAGCCATGGCCCCCATGCACTCCCCCAGCTCCCCAGCAGCAGCCATGGCTCCCAGCTCCCCAGCAGCCATGGCCCCCACTCCCCCAGCAGCAGCCATGGCCCCCAGCTCCCCAGCAGCCATGGCCCCCACTCCCCTAGCTCCCCAGCAGCAGCCATGGCCCCCACTCCCCAGCAGCCATGGCCCCCAGCTCCCCAGCAGCCATTTCAGGGCTCTATAGGGTCCAGCATTCACAGCATGTCAGAGCTCTATAGGGTCCAGCATTCAATGCATTTCAGGGCTCTATAGGGTCCAGCATTCAATGCATTTCAGGGCTCTATAGGGTCCAGCATTCACAGCATGTCAGGGCTCTATAGGGTCCAGCAGTCACAGCATTTCAGGGTTTCTATAGGGTCCAGCATTCACTGCATGTCAGGGCTCTATAGGGTCCAGCACTTTCGTCATGTAGGTCTATAGGGCTCTGAAATAGCATTCAGGGCTCTTCTCTATAGGATTCAATTAAATAGGTATCAATTCAATCCTTACATTAGGAGCATGTCTGGGCTCTATAGGGTCCATCATTCACAGCATGTCAGGGCCCTCAGCTCCCCAACAGCCATGGCCCCCACTCCCCCAGCTCCCCAGCAGCAGCTGAGGGCCATGGCTGCTGGGGCCCATGGTCGCTGCTGCGCCGATGGTGGCGGTGGAGCTGGGGAGGGGGACTCCGGTCCATCTCTGATGGCAGGGTGATCCGTGCTCGAAGGACCATGAAATAATTGTATACTGTACGAAGGGGTTTGCTGGTTGTAGGCTATATCACCCTTACACCAGTGTGCCTATTAGAGAACCATGCAGGACCATAGTCGGCTTGTGGTTTCACATATATTTATTGAGGGTGACATGGAGTGATGATGGTTGAATTATATTAATGCATCAAGGTGGACACAATCAGGTTTCTACCTCTTCTCCCATTCAACATTTCTATTTTATTTTTTTCTATTTTCTATTAACATTTGGGTGCACATTGATTTGGGTGACTATTGATAGGCTATGTACTGAAACAAGCTATTATGTGCATATAATATAATAAATAAATATAAATATAATAAAAGGCATTTGTGTTCCTGCTGTAGTATTCATGTTTCTAACTTCAGACAGCAGTAGTTGCAGAACTGTTACTTTCTTAGCTTACACATGTTTCATGATAAATGCTTTTATGTGATGTATTCCCATGCTTTTGTTCTTGCTTAATGTAAATCGCTCTGGATTAAGAGCGTAAATATGATAAGTAGGTGGTCGGTAAACGGACCATTCTGGGCGGGAACCCCTTTTGGTGTTTTAAAGCATTACATTGGAAAATAAGCAGATCTAAAAGCTTTCAATTGGAATCCTGAAAAGTGACCTTTTTTATTGAATTTCAAATGCATTTAGTCACATTAGTGAGTTAGTTGCATTTAGTCACATTAGTGAGTTAGTTGCATTTAGTCACATGAGTTAGTTAGTTGCATTTAGTCACATTAGTGAGTTAGTTGCATTTAGTCACATGAGTTAGTTAGTTGCATTTAGTTAACGACGTCATCTCACCATGTCACCAGGAACTCCAAAATACTCCAGGATGGAGCAGAGAAGATCCAGCACGTCTTCAACCAACGACATGTCTGTCTGTCTGTCTGTCTCTGTCTGTCTGTCTGTCGTGGACTGCACCAGGTTCACATCGGGTCACCTGTAAGGAAAGAAGACAGACTGTATGTCAACTAGTGATGGGAGATTAATCGGCAAACACATGGAGGATATTGGCCGATATTGGCCTTAAAAGGATATATCGGTCATTGGTATCGGTGAAATAATATATCGGTTTTAGCAGACATTTTATTTTAAATAAACAACTACACTTTAGAAACAAGACCAAATAAACAACTACACTTTAGAAACAAGACCAAATTAACAACTACACTTTAGAAACAAGACCAAATAAACAACTACACTTTAGAAACAAGACCAAATTAACAACTACACTTTAGAAACAAGACCAAATAAACAACTACACTTTAGAAACAAGACCAAATAAACAACTACACTTTAGAAACATGTGTTTTAAGCATTATGTTATGCTTTAGCTATTGAAAAATAGCAAGATCTACACGGTGCCGCGCTACGAGCTTGTAGATCTGTTATTTATCGCTTCAGAGCGAACGTTTTTAACTCAAATCTTTGCTACTGGGGGTAGCAGATGGGGGTTGGTGGCCAATTAAATACCGGTATATTTTTACCTGTCTAAATACTTCCTTAATGTAAACGAAGTCCACACCCACAGCGGGTGCCCAGATTCGGCACAAACAAGGGACTAAATTATTTTCACTCCTATGCCACCAAAATGTGGAACGCCCTACCAACAGTCATTAAGACATGTGAATCCCTTGACTCCTTCAAAACCGCTCTCAAAGGGCACCTACGGACGACTGCAATTCAAAACTGGCCCACGTAAAATCTGACAAAATACTTTTTGTTTGTTAATCCATCCATGGTGCAGATGTGCTGTCAAACAGAACTACACTGTTCTCATCTAAAGGGTCCTCCATCTTCAATTCATCACAACATTTAAAGACATAATACTTACAGATATACACCGCTAAATAACAATCTATTATAATAATATTGCAATGATTCCATGATGCTACAGAAAGATGTTTGTTTGATTGATTGATTTAATTGAAGTATGTATTAACAGTTTGCAGAATTACAGTACATTTCAAGCACAAACTCAATACAAAGACTGTTAACTGTGAGTGGACGACCCAATTAAGCATTACACTTGTTTACAACAGGGTCCACGTACATTGGCCAATTCATCAAAACATTTAGAGACAAACAAATAGACACTTCTATGTAGTTAAAGAAAAGAACAGGAATTCATCATATAGGAAGCAAAAAGGGAAAAAATACATATACAGTGAGGGGAAAAGGGGGGTAAAAGAAAAAGAAAGACAGAGTGTAGGGCGCCTGCACACAGCACCATGCGTTGATGCCATGTGTGCACATGTGCAGGCACCCATAAAGCATTACACTTGTTTACAACAGCTGGGTCCACCATGTTCAATTAATCATAAAGGAGGTAAAAAGGGAAAAGAAACATATACAGTGAGGGGAAAGGGGGGGGGGGGGGTGTGTGGTGGGATTGAGATGTTACGGTAAATGTATATAAACAGCAGCACTGCGGCGTTCTAAAGACTTGTTTACATGATAATCAGGGTACTCCATATTCAATTCATCGCGACATTTAAAGACATTCTTCTTCTAATATCAATCTAGTGAGTCCAATAAGATTGTAATGGTCCCATGATGCTGCAGACACACACATACACACATGCACACACACACACACACACACACACACACACACGATCAAACAAACACACATCCAGTTAAAACAACATTGTTTTACACACAAACACTAAACGCA
Source organism: Protomyctophum bolini (assembly GCF_963924005.1). Taxonomy (NCBI): domain Eukaryota; kingdom Metazoa; phylum Chordata; class Actinopteri; order Myctophiformes; family Myctophidae; genus Protomyctophum; species Protomyctophum bolini. The sequence goes on along the minus strand of NC_137880.1, from coordinate 40,390,855 downwards.
CTCACAGCTCTGTCTTTGTTGAAAGATGCATTGAAGTCCTTTAGACATGTTTGTAATTTGTATGTTTATGAAGCGACGTTTTTTAAACGTTTAAATTAAATATAAAAGCGTCAACGACGAGACGAAAACTAAAGGAGTGAAGTCGGCAGCAGCACAACATAACGTCTGGAGAGGGGTGCCAGATTGTGGGAGAGAAACAAGCAAACCAGCCAGGTCTATGGATGATCTACATTCTACAAGCTCTGTCTCGACTCTCGACCATAGACTTTAAAACAAAAATAGGTCGCGACGCGACGCGTTGTGAGCTTGTAGATCTGCTTTTTTAGAAAATAATAATCTTGAAGTATTAAACAGCTACACTTTAGAAACAAGCCCAAATAAACAACTACACTTTAGAAACAAGACCAAATAAACAACTACACTTTAGAAACAAGACCAAATAAACAACTAGACTTTAGAAACAATTAAGACCAAATAAACAACTAGACTTTAGAAACAATTAAGACCAAATAAACAACTAGACTTTAGAAACAAGACCAAATAAACAACTACACTTTAGAAACAATTAAGCCCAAATAAACAACTGCACTTTAGAAACAAGACCAAATAAACAACTACACTTTAGAAACAATTAAGCCCAAATAAACAACTACACTTTAGAAACAAGACCAAATAAACAACTACAATTCAGAAACAAGAACAAAACTATTATGTTAAGCAACTTTACAGAAAAGAAACAAGCCAAAGATCGCTTTTAATAAGCGGACATGGCAACCCAAGTCAAATAAGCCGCAGCAGTAACAGCGCGTCCTGATTGGCCCACTCACTGCACAGAGGAAACGGACCCGTCGACCAATGGGATTGCCCGACCGTGCGACGTGACGTGAGCCGGCCAATAACGGCTCACGTCACAAGGAACGGCACCACATTTGTATTTTGTAGTTGTGTCGACTGTGTGATGAAACGTTTAATTACATTTAATTAATAATTCTACATTTAATTACACCTAATTAATTATTCTGTGTTTAATTACGTTCATAAAAGACGATAATAAATTAATTGTTTTAGAATTAATTGATGAATTGAACAAGGTGGACCCTCTTCATTTTTGTATTTGTTTACAAACATTTGGGATTTGTTTATAAACAATTTGTAATTAGTTTACAAACATTTGTAAACAAGCTGTCAAGATGAGTTAGTTAGTTATGTATTTATTTAAAGCAGTGGCTCTCAAAGGTGTGATCCAGTGACCCTCATGGTTCCTTGAGGGGGTTCCAAATGGACCCATTATAGGTCTGTAACTCTGAGAGTGTAACACATGGACCCAAATGGACCCTTACAGGTCTGTGACTCAGAGTGTACGAATGGAACCAAATCATGGACCCTTACAGGTCTGTAACTCTGAGAGTGTACTATAGTACAAATGGAACCAAATGGACCCTTTTATAACTTTTAACTCTGATACTGTACAAATGGAATCAAATGGGACTCTTATGGGTCCATCTGGTTTTACTCTCAGAGTTATGGGGGTCCTTGAAATTAAAAAGTTTAAGAACCTGTATGCAATGGCTTATCTCTTGTAAAAAGAGAGACCAGCCTATTCTCCAAACCATTATCTTATGCTTTGCTAGGTTGTACAAAATAATATTGGGTCAATTTACTTTGCAGGACTCACCTCGCACGCAGCTGCCTTGTCTGTGTTGTTGACATGACATGGGCTTGCAGGACAGAACTTTTATTTGTGACAGACACATAGTTCCTTTGCAGACAATACAATCTGCCTCTCATTGGTCACAAAGCTAAGAAAATAGTAGCCTACTTTTTCTGCATGTCAATGATGATAAGATAGTTCTTTGGCATGTCAAGCTTTCCTCACAGAGAGCACAACAGTCTATCTGCAGCCAGCAGAGCAGCCAGCGAGCTGAAGGAAATTGAAATGTTCATGGAACATGACTACAATGTGGAAGAAAATGAAGATGTACTTTTAATAAACCTACAACAAATCCTTGAAGTGGCCCTCTGGAGTGAGTCTGGAACTATAGTGGCCCTCTGGAGTGAGTGTGGAACTATAGTGGCCCTCTGGAGTGAGTGTGGAACTATATAGTGGCCCTCTGGTGTGAGTGTGGAACTATAGCTATAGTGGCCCTCTGGAGTGAGTGTGGAACTATATAGTGGCCCTCTGGTGTGAGTGTGGAACTATAGCTATAGTGGCCCTCTGGAGTGAATGTGGAACTGTAGTGGCCCTCTGGAGTGAGTGTGGAACTATAGTGGCCCTCTGGAGTGAGTGTGGAACTGTAGTGGCCCTCTGGAGTGAGTGTGGAACTATATAGTGGCCCTCTGGTGTGAGTGTGGAACTATAGTGGCCCTCTGGAGTGAGTGTGGAACTATATAGTGGCCCTCTGGTGTGAGTGTGGAACTATAGTGGCCCTCTGGAGTGAGTGTGGAACTGTAGTGGCCCTCTGGAGTGAGTGTGGAACTATAGTGGCCCTCTGGAGTGAGTGTGGAACTATAGTGGCCCTCTGGAGTGAGTGTGGAACTATAGTGGCCCTCTGGAGTGAGTGTGGAACTGTAGTGGCCCTCTGGAGTGAGTGTGGAACTATAGTGGCCCTCTGGAGTGAGTGTGGAACTACGTATAGTGGCCCTCTGGAGTGAGTGTGGAACTATAGTGGCCCTCTGGAGTGAGTGTGGAACTATAGTGGCCCTCTGGAGTGAGTGTGGAACCAACCTGTGGAATACAAAGCAGTGAATGGAGCCGGTTGGACCAGCTCATAACAAACATTATGTATGAACCATTGAGACCAGCTGTGTCATATGGGTGAATGTAATGTGTCATATGGGTGAATGTAATGTGTCATATGGGTGAATGTAATGTGTCATATGGGTGAATGTAATGTGTCATATGGCTGAATGTAATGTGTCATATGGGTGAATGTAATGTGTCATATGGGTGAATTAATGCACAACCTAGGCTATATGTAAAGCGCCCTGGATAAAGGCGCTATATAAATGCACCATTTACCACCTTTAAAGGTATATTCAGTGATTTAACTTAATTCAAATATCACTTATTTTTTTGTTTTGTTGTGATAATCCTCACTACTATAGAGTGTGCTGACCATATAAGGAGTTCCTCCCTGTCCCCAGTTAACCCCTGGGGGTCAAAAAAACCTTAGGTTTCGTTTTTGGCTCTCTATCCTGATTGGACGAAAGGCTTAGGTCCCACAGCCAAAAACGAAAGTTAAGGTTTTTTGAGTGAAATCACTGAATATACCTTTAATGTGTGTTCAAACAGTGGGTGATGTGGTGAAGTTGAATGTAAAAACCGTTGAATTAATCCATTCCAGACATATTGTCAATTGTTTATTTCCATACAGTTCATTTCAGTACAACTCCCAGACCCACTCAAACCTTTAGTAATATATATATATATATATATATATATAGACTTTAATCATTCATTAGAATATGTATTAACGTATTTACTTGCATTGAAATAACCTCCCAAAGATTATAAACCAAAAAATAAAAAAATAAATAGTTGCTTCTGTGTTTCGTCTGTCGGGCGGAAAACCTCACGTGTTTCAAAACTGTTAACTCTTCACGATTCAAAATTAAATAAAATAAACATAAAACTGCAAAATTAGCAGATCTACAAGCTCACAATCTATATGCTACAAGCTCGTAGCGCAGCACTCGGTGCCGCACTATGAGCTTGTAGATCTATTTTTCAATAGCTAAAGCATAACATAATGTTAATGTTAATTTAATAACGGTAATGAGGTTTCAGCCCGACAGTGAGACTAATAAAACTTTGTCCACTGGACTGAGACTAATAAAGCTTTGTCCACTGGACTGAGACTAATAAAGCTTTGTTCACTAGACTGAGACTAATAAAGCTTTGTCCACTAGAGTGAGACTAATAAAGCTTTGTCCACTAGACTGAGACTAATAAAGCTTTGAGAACCAAACAGCAGCAATGGAGTGTGAATGTATGTTAAAGGAACACTTTAATCTTCATATCCCCTTAGAATAATGCTGTTTATGGAACTATTTGTGTCAGAAATAGTTCCACAGCATCGGCCCCTTAGAATAACAATAAGCCACCGGAGGCGTCAGGTTACGATGTATTTTATATTGACTGAGAGGCGAGGCGAGAGACGACGCACAGCGGAGTGTCTCCGACCCTCTCAGACATTATACAATACCCGGTAAAAACTGCATGGGACCTGGCGTGGCTTATTGCCGTTCTAAAACGGTTACAAACATTAGCCAATATTAACCTCATCAAAACTATTTCTGAAGTATGGTACTATCATGGTACGGTAGGACCAGACTAGAGCATCCTAAAGATTATTCACCACAATTCCAAATTCACAAAAGTAGCTAGCTACTGTTTGCGCCCACCAGAGTGCGCCACTTCCTTGTTTTAACCTTGATGATCAGAAACCAGCCAATCAGAATCCACGTATTGGGACCAACCATTTTAGAATGCTCATTAAAATTATGGAACTATTTGAGCTCATTATAATATGGAACTATTTGTGTCAGAAATGGTTCCGTCTGGCGGGCTGGGGATGTAGACCTACTAGGCATATGTATGTATGTATGTATGTATGTATGTATGTATGTATATATATATATATATACATATATATATATATATATATGTGTTCCTTTTAACTACAGTAAAGAGATGAGGGTCCTGTGTTGTGTTACAAAAGCTTGCCTGTATACGGCGCCTGTCAATCATTCAATCAATCAATCAATCAATCAATAACTGTCGGTTGGAAAAATGTAGGCTACATCAGTGGTTCCCAAAGTGGGGTCCCCGGACCCCCAGGTTCCAGGGGGTCCCCGGACGGACCCCCAGGTTCCAAGGGGGTCCCCGGACGGACCCCCAGGTTCCAGGGGGTCCCCGGACGGACCCCCAGGTTCCAAGGGGGTCCCCGGACGGACCCCCAGGTTCCAGGGGGTCCCCGGACGGCTAAATGATAACCAAACAGGTCCATTTGGTTCCATTTGTACCCTCTCAGAGTTAAATTAACATTGATTGTACAATATAAATAGGGGGTCTTGGGGATAGAAATGCCATTAAATGGGGGTCCATAGACTAATGCATGTCAAACTGGGGGTCCTTGAAATTAAATTAAATTAAATGTCATTATCTCTTCAAATGGGGGTCCAAATGGGGGTCCCTGTCAATATCTCTTCAAATGGGGGTCCAAATGGGGGTCCCTGTCAATATCTCTTCAAATGGGGGTCCCTGTCAATATCTCTTCAAATGGGGGTCCATGGGGGCGGGGCTGATTAGTGTAAATGTGGGGGTCCTTGATTGGGAACCACTGGCCCACATTATGTCCTAAATAAATAAAACTTAACTTTTCAGGGTAATTGGATAAAAAAAAAAAACATCAGATGTTTCTGTGTGTTTGTTTGATCAAAACGGCACCAATCAACTTGATGAGAAAATAATCAACTTCACCAAAACAGGAAGAAAAGCAATTTTTATGAAACTAAACAAGGGAATCAGTAAATTAATTACACTGTTCTTATCTCTGCTTCCACTGATGATAAAATAACAACAGTAGCTTTCTGTTATGCCCCCCCACCTAGAATACAACCCTCTACATTTTACAGGTTTTAAGATTTTGTCGCAGTGAGAAATCTTGGCCTTATACGTAAGAGGAGACTTTAGCACCCCCTGTTGGCGACACAAAGCAGTCTGCCCACAAGGCCCTGACACAGCGCAGAAAGACGCTACGCGATGCTATGCAACGCTACGCGACGCAACGCGACGCTAGGCGACGCTACGCGACGCAACGCGACGCTAGGCGACGCTACGCAACGCAACGCGACGCTAGGCGACGCTACGCTACGTGACGCGCTGCAACCAAAACGCAGCCATTCGATGGCAACCGAAATGTATAACGGACAGGCATTAACCCAGCAGAGCGCGTGCTGAGCTGCACGTGCTCTGTGGGCTTGCAGATCTGCATTTTATTATTATTATAAGTGCGTCAACGCGGTTTAGCTACTGCCGCACATCCAGGCGTTTGTCGTGTCAAACACATGGTCGACGTCACACGGGATCTTGTGACCGAGCACGTCCACGGCCTCTTGGAGGTCACACGGGATCTCGTGGCCAAAGAAGATCGGTGCCCAAAGAGATTGGAAGAGACTGTCGTTGTTGTTGTTGTTGTGTGTGTGAGACGGAGGTCTTCTGTTTGGCCAATCAGGGACCCGGACATCCTCGCGTCCAATCAGCTCTCTCTTCCTGTGCGCTGTGGGTGTGGCCTCATGGTGTTAGGTCCAATCAGCTCTCTCTCTCTCTCCCTGTGCGCTGTGGGCGTGGCCTCAGACAGCATCTACATGTTGAGAGGAGAGAAGCAGGAAGCAGTGAACCAGGGAACTGCTTCCCGGACAGACAGGATGTTCCATTGTGTCGACTAAGTCCACGTTACGTCCGGGTCCAAGTGGCACCAGCTCCCGTCCGCATCTCATTGTAAATAGAATATCTAAACGCGTGAATCTTTTTACAATGACGTTATTTCTCAGAAAGGAAGCCATTGAGGGTTAAAATGGGTCTTAATGCTTCCAACTCGAGTAGAATTATTAATATTTTGTACAAGTGTCCCTGACAAAGAAGATATATGATGTGGAGACAATAAAGACTATTATTATTATCATTATTATTGAAGGTGGTACCAGTCCATTTGCTCAGCACAATATTTCACATATTTAGAATGTGTGCGGGGTTGAGTATGTTGAATCTAGTTTGCATTAATGAGGATGTAGTTGACACAAAGATTTGCGCCACATTTTCACGATTCTTCAAAAACAGCAGACCTACAAGCTCGCAGCGCGGCACTCGGGTAGCGCGGCGCTACGAGCGTGTAGATCTGCTATTTTTCCAATAGCTAAAGTATAACATAATGCTTTAAAACACCAAAAGGGGTTCCCGCCCCCCAGCATGGGTTAATGAGTGCCTGACCTGCTCCTGGATGGGTGGACCTGTCCTCTTTGAGGAGGCCGTTCTCCCTGAAAGCCACCACAGGAACTCTGGCGCCCTCGTGTGGCGGCGCTGCGGCGGTACCGTCTGGCAGCTGGATCACCTCCTCGAAGTCCTCACCGTTCGCACTGAAATGAGTATTATTAACATAATGACGATACAAACATTTAAATGAGTATTATTAACATAATGACGATACAAACATTTAAATGAGTATTATTAACATAATGATGATACAAACATTTAAATGAGTATTATTAACATAATGATGATACAAACATTTAAATGAGTATTATTAACATAATGATGATACAAACATTTAAATGAGTATTATTAACATAATGATGATACCAACATTTAAATGAGTATTATTAACATAATGATGATACAAACATTTAAATTAGTATTATTAACATAATGATGATACAAACATTTGTGGTTTTGTGGCGTTTTTTCAACATTTGTGTTTTTGTTTTAACAAATTTGTTTGTTTGTAGACACAAAAACTGAAATAATAAATACGGAGGCTTAAACCAGACTAATATCTACACAGTGATAACAGTCTGAGGTTCCAGACTAATATCTACACAGTGATATCTGTGCCAGGTTAATTCACTCCGATATTAAAGCATGCAGTATTTACCTGCGTCCACTAGGGGTCAGTGCTGCGCTGGGGGCAGGATGTGCCTCTGTGTGGCCGTTGCTGTTACTCTGCTGCTGCGACGCGGACGCAACAGCTCCCCCTGTAGGGCAGGAGGTTCAGTGTAAATGACATGGACGTCACAGCCAAAAAGGGCCAGGTTTCAACCAATCAGCAGTGAGGACAGGTTTCAACCAATCAGCAGTGAGGACAGGTTTAGACCAATCAGCAGTGAGGACAGGTTTCAACCAATCAGCAGTGAGGACAGGTTTGAACCAATGAGCAGTGAGGACAGGTTTGAACCAATCAGCAGTGAGGACAGGTTTAGACCAATCAGCACTGAGGACAGGTTTGAACCAATCAGCAGTGAGGACAGGTTTCAACCAATCAGCAGTGAGGACAGGTTTCAACCAATCAGCAGTGAGGACAGGTTTCAACCAATCAGCAGTGAGGACATGTTTCAACCAATCAGCAGTGAGGACATGTTTCAACCAATCAGCAGTGAGGACAGGTTTCAACCAATCAGCAGTGAGGACATGTTTCAACCAATCAGCAGTGAGGACAGGTTTCAACCAATCAGCAGTGAGGACAGGTTTCAACCAATCAGCAGTGAGGACAGGTTTCAACCAATCAGCAGTGAGGACAGGTTTCAACCAATCAGCAGTGAGGACAGGTTTCAACCAATCAGCAGTGAGGACAGGTTTCAACCAATCAACAACGAGGACAGGTTTCGACCAATCAGCAGTGAGGACACTCACCTGCATCTTCTCCATTTCTGTGAGGAGAAACTTTCTGGAGACAAGAACAGGGGAAAAAATCACACCTGTGAGAAGTGAGCGGCACTCTTATACATCATACATCACGTGCTGTGCTCAGCCAATGAAATCATCGCTATGGGGTGATCAGCCAATCACAAGCCAATGTTTGTGTTTACACTACGCGTGGAATAGTAAGAGAGTGGCGACGCAGTGGACACGTTGACTCCCATTTTAAAGGAGAATACCATGCTACCCACCGAAGAGGTGGGTAGTGTGTGTGTGTGTGTGTGTGTGTGTGTGTGTGTGTGTGTGTGTGTGTGTGTGTGTGTGGTGTGTGTGTGTGTGTGTGTGTGTGTGTGTGTGTGTGTGTGTGTGTGTGTGTGTGTGTGTGTGTGTGTGTGTGTGTGTGTGTGTGTGTGTGTGTGTGTGTGTGTGTGTGTGTGTGTGTGTCGTGCGTGCGTGCGTGCGTGCTGTGCAGTGTGCATGGTTGGAGGGGCGTGCCACGGTGCCAGTGTATTCTCATAGGATATAGCAGCAGCTGTCTCTACATGTGTACTTTTTTGGATTAAGTCTTACTATTCTGAACCTGCTGCTGCTTGCTCCATCGCCAGACATCCCTGAATTGAGCTAAACTAGGATAAACTCTTCATTCAACAAACCCTCAATCTGTGAACAGAGACATGTTGTCACCACACACACACACACACACACACACACACACACACACAATGAGCTCAGCTCATGTACGGTGGAGCCTTTCGTTGTAACATTTAACTATTAAAACGGCAAAAGTAAACCATCACGTTTGGCTCCACCTCGGCTCCGTGAGGGAAGGTTTCTGTTCCCTCGTTAAAACACAATCCGTGCCGGGATCGATTCCTTCAAAATAGGAGCTCTGGGGTGCCGGAAAGACACGGCCGCTTTTACTCTGAAACACCCCCCCCCCCCCCCCCCCTCCGGAAACAATCCAGAAAAAAAGTTTGCTTTACATTGCTATCGTTTTAATTCATATACGATATATATGATCCAAAAAGCATATTTTGCGGGAGAGAGACGGACGAGGAGCAGAAATGAAGCGCGTCGTATATCCGTCAGATCAAAACCCACGCAGGAGAGCGCCCCCTGGATCAGGCGAGACGAGGCGTTCTTTTCCGCCGCGCTGACAGGCTAAGTCAACGGTAAGCTAGCATGAGCCCAGAGTGTAGCGTACGGTAGCCGAGAGTCGGACTGAAAAATGAAAAAAAGGGGAAAAAAGCTCTCTCTCTCTCTCTCTCACCTGTCGGTGTAGTCTCTCGGCCTCCTCTCGTTCTCTCCTCGCCCTCTCCTCCTCGGCGCGTCTCGCCTCCTCTCTCCTCGTCTCCTCGTCTCCTTGTCTCCTAGCTCGCTCCGACGCCTCCTGGGCCATCCTGGAAGACGCACGCACACGCACGCACGCACGCACGCACGCACACGCACACGCACACGCACACGCACACGCACACACACACACACACACACACACACACACACACACACACACACACACACACACACACACACACACACTCAATTTAATTAAATTCAATGCCGTGCAATGCAATTCAATTCAATTAATTGACAAATAACACCTGGACCTCTTTGGTGGGGACGTAACAACTACAAATAACACCTGGACCTCTTTGGTGGGGACGTGACAACTACAAATAACACCTGGACCTCTTTGGTGGGGACGTAACAACTACAAATAACACCTGGACCTCTTTGGTGGGGACGTAACAACTACAAATAACACCTGGACCTCTTTGGTGGGGACGTAACAACTACAAATAACACCTGGACCTCTTTGGTGGGGACGTAACAACTACAAATAACACCTGGACCTCTTTGGTGGGGACGTAACAGCTACAAATATCACCTGGACCTCTTTGGTGAGGACGTAACGACTACAAATAACACCTGGACCTCTTTGGTGGGGACGTAACAACTATACAAATATCACCTGGACCCCTTTGGTGGGGACGTAACAACTACAAATAACACCTGGACCTCTTTGGTGGGGACGTAACAACTACAAATAACACCTGGACCTCTTTGTTGGGGACGTAACAACTACAAATAACACCTGGACCTCTTTGGTGGGGACGTAACAACTACAAATAACACCTGGACCTCTTTGGTGGGGACGTAACAACTACAAATAACACCTGGACCTCTTTGGTGGGGACGTAACAACTACAAATAACACCTGGACCTCTTTGGTGGGGACGTAACAACTACAAATAACACCTGGACCTCTTTGGTGGGGACGTAACGACTACAAATAACACCTGGACCTCTTTGGTGGGGACGTAACGACTACAAATAACACCTGGACCTCTTTGTTGGGGACGTAACAACTACAAATAACACCTGGACCCCTTTGGTGGGGACGTAACAACTACAAATAACACCTGGACCTCTTTGGTGGGGACGTAACAACTACAAATAACACCTGGACCTCTTTGTTGGGGACGTAACAACTACAAATAACACCTGAACCTCTTTGGTGGGGACGTAACGACTACAAATAACACCTGGACCTCTTTGGTGGGGACGTAACAACTACAAATAACACCTGGACCTCTTTGGTGGGGACGTAACAACTACAAATAACACCTGGACCTCTTTGGTGGGGACGTAACAACTACAAATAACACCTGGACCTCTTTGGTGGGGACGTAACGACTACAAATAACACCTGGACCTCTTTGGTGGGGACGTAACGACTACAAATAACACCTGGACCTCTTTGGTGGGGACGTAACGACTACAAATAACACCTGGACCTCTTTGGTGGGGACGTAACAACTACAAATAACACCTGGACCTCTTTGGTGGGGACGTAACAACTACAAATAACACCTGGACCTCTTTGGTGGGGACGTAACAACTACAAATAACACCTGGACCTCTTTGGTGGGGACGTAACAACTACAAATAACACCTGGACCTCTTTGGTGGGGACGTAACAACTACAAATAACACCTGGACCTCTTTGGTGGGGACGTAACAACTACAAATAACACCTGGACCTCTTTGGTGGGGACGTAACGACTACAAATAACACCTGGACCTCTTTGGTGGGGACGTAACAACTACAAATAACACCTGGACCTCTTTGGTGGGGACGTAACAACTACAAATAACACCTGGACCTCTTTGGTGGGGACGTAACAACTACAAATAACACCTGGACCTCTTTGGTGGAGACGTAACAACTACAAATAACACCTGGACCTCTTTGGTGGGGACGTAACAACTACAAATAAAGGTAATAGAGCGTCAAAGTCCCTCCCCCTTTCAGAACGACGAGTGGCCCAGGAAATTAATCCCAATGCATTTCTCCTCATAGGCTTTTCTTAAAGTATTTATTTACAGACGGTTACGCCGCGGACAAAGCCAACTCGGATCGTGACAAAATCATGACAATGAACACAATGTTTTGGGGCCGATCAAATCATTTATAAGAAGGAAAACAAAACAAATAGTGTTGTCTCCTGCCTTTATTTTCTTCTTTCTAATGATTTGATCGGCCCCCAAAACATTGTGTTCATTGTCATGATTTGTCACGATCCGAGTTGGCTTTGTCCGCGGCGTAACCGTCTTTAAATGAATACTTAAAGAAAAGCCTATGGGAGAAATGCATTGGGATTCATTTCCTGGGCCACTCGTCGTTCTGAAAGGGGGCGGGACTACGACGCTCTATTAAGCCTTCTAGTACATGTAATTCTCCTTTAAAGCGTCTAAACGTCACGGTGGGTACCTGGCCCGTTCCTCCTGGGTTCTGTCTAAACGTCACGGTGGGTACCTGGCCCGTTCCTCCTGGGTTCTGTCTAAACGTCACGGTGGGTACCTGGCCCGTTCCTCCTGGGTTCTGTCTAAACGTCACGGTGGGTACCTGGCCCGTTCCTCCTGGGTTCTGTCTAAACGTCACGGTGGGTACCTGGCCCGTTCCTCCTGGGTTCTGTCTAAACGTCACGGTGGGTACCTGGCCCGTTCCTCCTGGGTTCTGTCTAAACGTCACGGTGGGTACCTGGCCCGTTCCTCCTGGGTTCTGCGTTCCTCGTCCTCTCTCTCTCGCTGCTCTCGGGCCTGTCGTCGCTTCTCGGCCAGGATGCGGCCGGCCTCCTCTGGGTCCGTGGTACCGGCCGAGGGGCGTTGGACCTGGACCGGGCCTCTGGCCTCCTCTGGGTCTGTGGTACCAGGCACCGGGTACCCAGAGGGCTCTTCTGGGTCTGTGGTACCGGTCTGTGGTACCGGACGGCTGGCCTCCTCTGGGTCTGTGGTACCGGGCTCTGGGTCTGTGGTACCGGGCGGTACTGGGTCTGTGGTACCGGCCTCTATAATGTTGTCAAGAAAAGAAAAAAAGAAAAACACAAACAAGCCTTCAGTAACAAATAGGGATACATTTTACAAGCGATACGATACGTATCACAGTACAACATGGTTGACGATATGATACATGGACAATATTGGTTCATTATGGCGATATGATACGATAGTGGATATAAACAGTCCTTCAGCCAGAGGGCGCCAGAGGGAGAGTGCGTGCTGTTGCAGGAGAACACCTCAGCATCATCATAATACAGGGAAAGAAAAATAAATACATTTATATATTATATTTAAAACGTGTCTAAATCACCTTTAAGGACGACACGAGGCCGCTGACCGCTCGCCGACCGCTGCTGCTCGCCACCGACCACGTTCTCACCCAGAGGCTGGGGGCGGGGCTCCGTGGGGGGGTGCACGCTGCAGACCCCCCCCTCCTCCTCAGGGGTGGGGGGCCTAACGGGACGGATGTTCCCCAGCTCCTCCTCAGGGGCCCCGCCCTCAGGGCCCCCCCCCGGGGACCGGAGCTGTCTGGGGGTGGGGGGGCGGTGGGGAGGCCTAGGAAGCAGAGGAGAGGAACGGATTAAATATTATGTTACACTTTAGTTATTGAAAAAAATAGCAGATCTACAAGATCATAGTGCGGCACTCGGGGGCCGCGCTATGATCTATTTATCTACTACTATGATCTATTTATCTACTACTATGATCTATTTATCTACTACTATGATCTATTTATCTACTACTATGATCTATTTATCTACTACTATGATCTATTTATCTACTACTATGATCTATTTATCTACTACTATGATCTATTTATCTACTACTATGATCTATTTATCTACTACTATGATCTATTTATCTACTACTATGATCTATTTATCTACTACTATGATCTATTTATCTACTACTATGATCTATTTATCTACTACTATGATCTATTTATCTACTACTATGATCTATTTATCTACTACTATGATCTATTTATCTACTACTATGATCTATTTATCTACTACTATGATCTATTTATCTACTACTATGATCTATTTATCTACTACTATGATCTATTTATCTACTACTATGATCTATTTATCTACTACTATGATCTATTTATCTACTACTATGATCTATTTATCTACTACTATGATCTATTTATCTACTACTATGATCTATTTATCTACTACTATGATCTATTTATCTACTACTATGATCTATTTATCTACTACTATGATCTATTTATCTACTACTATGATCTATTTATCTACTACTATGATCTATTTATCTACTACTATGATCTATTTATCTACTACTATGATCTATTTATCTACTACTATGATCTATTTATCTACTACTATGATGAATCGTGAAAATGTGTCTCAAATCTTTGAATATATTATTCTTTCAGAGTGAACGTTTTTTAACTCAAATCTTTGCTTCTGAGGGGTTCCTGGAACTACATATTTTCAGATGGGGGGTCGGTGGCCCAATTACAATATAATATTGGGGGTTCTTGTTTGAGAACCACTGACATAGAAACATGTTTGTAGAATGGTTGCCAGGTCTGAATGGGTTGTCAACACAACAAAATCATGACAACAAACAAACAAAAAATGTTTTGGGTCTTCTGGAAGTGTGATGGAGAGCGGGAGATGATGAGTTTAACTGTGGTGAGTACATACAACACATTCGTGCACACACACACACACACACACACACACACACACACACACACACACACACACACACACACACACACACACACACACACACACACACACACACACACACACACACACGCACACACACACGCACACACACTCTTCCTCACTGTCTTTTCAGCTCTCGCGCTCACGTTTGATTACTGTCGCAATATAGAGCTATTTAACACTGTTACTGAAACACACACTATAGCAATGATTACTGTCACAATATAGAGCTATTTAACACCGTTACTGAACACACTATAGCAATGATTACTGTCACAATATAGAGCTATTTAACACTGTTACTGAACACACTCTATAGCAATGATTACTGTCACAATATAGAGCTATTTAACACTGTTACTGAACACACTCTATAGCAATGATTACTGTCACAATATAGAGCTATTTATTTATTGAACACTTATCGATACTTTTCGTCTAACATTAAAATAGCTGCCATTATTAAAACCATGACAGACGCACATCTCCTACCTGCCAGGAGAGGGCGTCGTTCCTTTGCTCTTCCTCTTGCCTGGCATCTTGTTGGGCAGGAGAGACAGACAGGGAGACAGAGGGAGAGACAGGCAGGGAGCC
>NC_137880.1:40363298-40370798 GCF_963924005.1 Protomyctophum bolini | reverse complement strand
AACCAGGGAAACTCCCCCCTGTCAGGTGTTAAAGGAGCAACTTGGACACTCAGGCATGAAGGGAGCATGAGTTAAGTCCGTTGCTCTCCCCAGGTTGGCGGAGGGTGTGTAGAGCCCAGGATCACAGTAGATGATTGACACAGGGGTGAAAAATGGGTTACAAAATCGTGGGATAAAAAATATATTTAAAAAAAAGAAAGAAATGTAGCTGCAAGCAGCGATAAGGCGGGACCAATAAAGAAGACAATACGCAATAAGAACAATATGCACAGAAAAGAATCATGGGCCGAGTTGTCGGTACCCGGATTTGAACACACGACCTTGTGGTCCGAAGGGAAGGAGCTCTACTGACTGAGCTACACGGAGACAATGAACTTTTCATGCAAATTGCACAAAAAAACCAGGCAGGAAATCAGGTGTAAGCGTTTTTTTTAACTGCTCAAAGTGGCGGTAGATCTGAGGGCGGAGCTTACTGATCAAAGTGACAGATGTGTTCCCCGTGAGTCAAGGAACATGTGGAGACAAGTGCCACGACTTTTGGACAAACGAGGCAAGAGTTATGACTGTTCAAAAAGTGTATTAATACCTGCCAACCAGTGTGTGAGTGTGTGTGTGTGTGTGTGTGTGTGTGTGTGTGTGTGTGTGTGTGTGTGTGTGTGTGCGCGTACCAGAGTGTGTGTGTGGTACCGGCCCCCCCCAGGACCAGCGGTTGGTTTTGTTTCGTCCTCGTTGACTCTTCTCCATCGTTCTCCTGATCACCGCCTCATGACGCACCTGCACCGCGCACACACACACGCACGCACGCACGCACGCACACGCACACACACACGCACACGCACACACACACACGCACACGCACACGCACACGCACACGCACACGCAAACACGCACACGCAAACACTTTAACAATGTATTCATGTCCTCCATAGTTCAGGTGTAGCAAAATCATCCACAAAATCGCATTGCAACTTTCCAGGACTAGAAACCCTGCAGTTTTTATTAGCTTGTATTCCCCATCGATGATGTCACTGGAAGACGGTTTCTGAACTGCCCACAGCCCTCCTATGAGACACAGACTGGTTTCTGAACTGCCCACAGCCCTCCTATGAGACAGACTGGTTTCTGAACTGCCCACAGCCCTCCTATGAGACACAGACTGGTTTCTGAACTGCCCACAGCCCTCCTATGAGACACAGACTGGTTTCTGAACTGCCCACAGCCCTCCTATGAGACACAGACTGGTTTATGAACTGCCCACAGCCCTCCTATGAGGCACAGACTGGTTTCTGAACTGCCCACAGCCCTCCTATGAGACACAGACTGGTTTCTGAACCGCCCACAGCCCTCCTATGAGACACAGACTGGTTTCTGAACCGCCCACAGCCCTCCTATGAGACACAGACTGGTTTCTGAACTGCCCACAGCCCTCCTATGAGACACAGACTGGTTTCTGAACTGCCCACAGCCCTCCTATGAGACACAGACTGGTTTCTGAACTGCCCACAGCCCTCCTATGAGACTCAGACAGAGTAGAAAAAGATTGCGCAATTTTTTCATGATTATTAGTGAGGACCTATTATATGAAGATAGTTTGAAAAGTGGTGAAGTGGTCCTTTAACGTGTGTACTCAAAAGAGTATAGGCTTTTTATTTATTTATTGAATACTTTACTGACAGGTTTTGGGCCAATAAGCCACTATAGAGCCTAGACTTGTGTGTGTGTGTGTGTGCGTGCGTGTGCGTGTGCGTGTGTGTGTGTGTGTGTGTGCGTGAGTGTGTGCATGCGTGTACTAAATGAACAGGCTGTCATTCCAAAGTTCAAATTCCACATGAGAAGAAGGACACAATGTTTACACACCATAAATATATGATTCTAATAGTGCACACACACACACACACACACACACACACACACACACACACACACACACACACACACACACACACACACACACACACACACACACACACACACACACACACACACACACAGTTCAACTGGCTGTATCACAGTGTGGTACGGTAACACGACCGCTCAGGATTGCAATAGGTTGCAGAGGACCGTTAAAACAGCAGCTAAAATCATCGGCACTACAGAATGACCCAGTCTCCACAACATCTACACCACGCGCTGTATGAAAAAAGCCCACAACATCATGGAAGACACCAGCCACCCCGCAAACACCCTGTTCAAACTACTCCCTTCCAGAAAGCGCTACCAGAGCATCAAATCTCGCACCACCACCGTCTCAGTAACAGTTTCTACCCCCAGGGGGCAGTCAGGCTGCTGAACAGCTGACCTCGAACTGTATTGCACTGTTTTGTCACTTCACTTGCACTTTTCTTTTCCTGTTTTTTGTCTTTTTCTTGCACTATAGATGTTTGTTTATGTCCTGTGTATGTAAGACTGAGAGTGCTCTGAGCAAAACAATTTCATTGTATGTATAGGGTTGTATGTACTCTGTATCTATACACATGACAAATAAACCTGAACCTGAACACACACACACACACACACACACACACACACACACACACACACACCTTGTCCTCCTCCATCTTGGCCCTCCTCTTCTCCTCCACGGCGCTTCGTCTCCTCTCCTCCTTCCTCCTCGTCTCCTCTCCTCGTCTCCTTCTCTCCTCCAGCGTCTTGTCGTAGTGCTGACGTGCACGCTCCTCACGCTGCTGCCATGCAGCCTCCCTGAGGGCTGCGCACGCACGCACGCACGCACGCACGCACGCACGCACGCACACACACACACACACACACACACACACACACACACACACACACACACACACACACACACACACACACACACACACACACACACACACACACACACACACACACACACACACACACAGCGCACAGCGCACACACAAACACACACACACACACAGCGCACACACACAGCGCACACACACACACAGCGCACAGCGCACGCACACACACACACACACACAGCACCGCACAGCGCACGCACACACACAGCGCACAGCGCACGCACACACACACACACACCGCACAGCGCATAGCGCACGCACACACACAGCGCACGCACACACACACACACACACACACACATTAACATTATTTGTGCTAAGGACGTCTCCTCAATAAAAACCACAGGGTGCTATAATGACGTCTCGGGCTCCTTTTTAATGACCTACTTGGAACGATGCAAGTTGGAAATGCCTGCCCCACCGAATTAGGGCCGATTCATACTCCTATTTTAGAGCCGAATAAAAGTCGGTTCGGCGCTGTAGAGCCTACAATGTGACGTCATTTGAGGTTCGGGGGGGGGGGGGGGGGGGGGGGCGGGTACCGTCCTAAAGTCGTCTCTTCTTGTTCGTCTTGTTTCGGCACTACAGCGCCGAAACAGCGGTAAAATAGGAGTATGAATCGGCCCTTAGTCCCTTTTTAACCAAAACCCATATTGGTATCTTACCCCCTCAGGCCGGGAACCCATATTTGGGTTCTGTACAGTATGTACAGTATTTCAAAAATGTTAATTTTTTGATGCCGCTATATCAATATTTGAAGTTTTTCAGAAACCTTAGGTCAGGATTTAGAGGCGTTTTTAGAATCGGCCTTAGGCCTGAATGGGTTAATGCCCATAAAAGCGCAAATCTAGAATACCGTATATTACCAAATAGTAGCCCGGGCTGTTAATTAATATGCAAAATCGTTTATAAGGAGCCGGGCCGTTTTTTGCCATAGGCTGTTATTTATTTTTGCACCGGCCTGCACAGGGCCATTATTTGGTTTCAGTAAATACATACAGTAACATGTAGTGCAAATATTGTCTGGAACTGGTATTACCGTAATAATATTAAAATAAAACAAAGCTACAGTACATACAGTAAAGTATACGGTACAAAACAACATATAATATTACTGTACAGGGTTCCTACCGTCATGACATTCAGTGAATTATTTTTCATTTTAAAATACAGGACTAGAAAAGCTCATTTGGAATTAAAATGTTTGGATATTTCATTTCATAAATAACAACCTAACAACATAGTGTTAGTTACTTTTTACATCTGTTATTTTTTCCATGTTGTCTTGCTTGGGGGGGATTGATAGCATACAATATCCTCATTAATGCATAGGCCTGAAAATGAGGTAAAAAATACATTTGGAAATGTTGTAGAATATGAATTGTTGCGTGCATGCGTGCGTGCGTGTGTCCAGGGAGGTCCTCACAACTATAGCAACACAAGTTCAAACCATCACGAGCATGGTCTTAATCCAGATGAGTGACTAACGCACGCACACGCACTCACACACACACACACGCACGTGTTGAGGAGTAAAGACAACACATGCTGACTCATACACTCTGACAACCATGCAAGGTATACACACACACACACACACACACACACACACACACACACACACACACACACACACACGTGTGCGATGGGTCAGCTGTAAGTCATGTGATCAGGCTTTAGCTCTCAACACAGAGACAATCCCTCTGACTGTGTGTGTGTGTGTGTGGTGTGTGTGTGTGTGTGTGTGTGTGTGTGTGTGTGCGTGTGTGTGTGTGTGCGTGTGTGTGTGTGTGTGTGTGTGTGTGCGTGTGTGTGAGTGAGTGTGTGTGCGCAGACTCACTCCCAATCTAAACTATGGCATGAACCTCCCATTACAGTCAGAACTACAGACTCACTCCCAATCATATCACAGACATTTAGAGGGTCAGGGGTCACATACACATTGGTTCCAAACTATCATTTAGCTGGGGGTCCCCGGACCCCCTGGACCCCCTGGACCTATAGGGTCAGAGGTCGTGGACTCACCGCTCTGTCTCTCTCTCTCCTCTCGTCTCTCCTTGGCCAGCCTCTGTCTCTCGTCCATCTTGTTGTGGAGCAACGAGTCTGCAGCGCAAACACAACACCATGCTAAAACACTGCTCTATAAACACCATGCTAAAACGCTGATCTACAAACACCATGCTAAAACACTGCTCTATAAACACCATGCTAAAACGCTGATCTACAAACACCATGCTAAAACGCTGATCTACAAACACCATGCTAAAACACTGACCTACAAACACCATGCTAAAACACTGATCTACAAACACCATGCTAAAACACTGACCTACAAACACCATGCTAAAACACTGACCTACAAACACCATGCTAAAACACTGACCTACAAACACCATGCTAAAACACTGATCTACAAACACCATGCTAAAACACTGATCTACAAACACCATGCTAAAACACTGATCTATAAACACCATGCTAAAACACTGATCTACAAACACCATGCTAAAACGCTGATCTACAAACACCATGCTAAAACACTGATCTACAAACACCATGCTAAAACACTGATCTACAAACACCATGCTAAAACACTGATCTACAAACACCATGCTAAAACACTGATCTACAAACACCATGCTAAAACACTGATCTACAAACACCATGCTAAAACACTGATCTACAAACACCATGCTAAAACACTGACCTACAAACACCATGCTAAAACACTGATCTACAAACACCATGCTAAAACACTGACCTACAAACACCATGCTAAAACGCTGATCTACAAACACCATGCTAAAACACTGCTCTATAAACACCATGCTAAAACGCTGATCTACAAACACCATGCTAAAACACTGATCTACAAACACCATGCTAAAACACTGCTCTATAAACACCATGCTAAAACACTGACCTACAAACACCATGCTAAAACACTGCTCTATAAACACCATGCTAAAACACTGACCTACAAACACCATGCTACTGATCTACAAACACCATGCTAAAACACTGCTCTATAAACACCATGCTAAAACACTGATCTACAAACACCATGCTAAAACACTGATCTACAAACACCATGCTAAAACACTGATCTATAAACACCATGCTAAAACACTGATCTATAAACACCATGCTAAAACACTGATCTACAAACACCATGCTAAAACACTGATCTACAAACACCATGCTAAAACACTGCTCTATAAACACCATGCTAAAACACTGCTCTATAAACACCATGCTAAAACACTGCTCTATAAACACCATGCTAAAACACTGCTCTACAAACACCATGCTAAAACACTGCTCTATAAACACCATGCTAAAACACTGATCTACAAACACCATGCTAAAACACTGATCTACAAACACCATGCTAAAACACTGATCTACAAACACCATGCTAAAACACTGATCTACAAACACCATGCTAAAACACTGATCTACAAACACCATGCTAAAACACTGATCTACAAACACCATGCTAAAACACTGATCTACAAACACCATGCTAAAACACTGATCTACAAACACCATGCTAAAACACTGATCTACAAACACCATGCTAAAACACTGATCTACAAACACCATGCTAAAACACTGACCTACAAACACCATGCTAAAACACTGATCTACAAACACCATGCTAAAACACTGATCTACAAACACCATGCTAAAACACTGATCTACAAACACCATGCTAAAACACTGATCTACAAACACCATGCTAAAACACTGACCTACAAACACCATGCTAAAACGCTGATCTACAAACACCATGCTAAAACACTGATCTACAAACACCATGCTAAAACACTGATCTACAAACACCATGCTAAAACACTGACCTACAAACACCATGCTAAAACACTGATCTACAAACACCATGCTAAAACACTGATCTACAAACACCATGCTAAAACACTGATCTACAAACACCATGCTAAAACACTGACCTACAAACACCATGCTAAAACGCTGATCTACAAACACCATGCTAAAACACTGATCTACAAACACCATGCTAAAACACTGATCTACAAACACCATGCTAAAACACTGATCTACAAACACCATGCTAAAACACTGACCTACAAACACCATGCTAAAACACTGATCTACAAACACCATGCTAAAACACTGACCTACAAACACCATGCTAAAACACTGATCTACAAACACCATGCTAAAACACTGATCTACAAACACCATGCTAAAACACTGATCTACAAACACCATGCTAAAACACTGACCTACAAACACCATGCTAAAACGCTGATCTACAAACACCATGCTAAAACACTGATCTACAAACACCATGCTAAAACACTGATCTACAAACACCATGCTAAAACACTGATCTATAAACACCATGCTAAAACACTGCTCTATAAACACCATGCTAAAACACTGATCTACAAACACCATGCTAAAACACTGCTCTATAAACACCATGCTAAAACACTGACCTACAAACACCATGCTAAAACGCTGATCTACAAACACCATGCTAAAACGCTGATCTACAAACACCATGCTAAAACACTGAACTACAAACACCATGCTAAAACACTGATCTAAAAACACCATGCTAAAACACTGATCTACAAACACCATGCTAAAACACTGATCTACAAACACCATGCTAAAACACTGATCTACAAACACCATGCTAAAACACTGATCTACAAACACCATG
>NC_137880.1:40353298-40360798 GCF_963924005.1 Protomyctophum bolini | reverse complement strand
ACACGCACGCACACACACAGTTATTCTCACTCTTATCCTCAACATACGGTTGAATAAAGGATTATATGTTACATATTATCTATTATTATTATACAGTGTGGGGTGTGACAGGTGAGCGTCATGGCCCAGACAGCCAGTGGGGAGGCGGCAGAACACAGCCGAGGTGGAGAACACGCCTCCTCGGCCTCGTCATCGACCAGACATACTAACCCAGCCCACCTATTGGCTCAAGGCCAAGTGCACGCGCACTTGGCCTTGAATAAAAGGAAAGGTATGTCTGGTTTGCGCTCATTCCCCACTGGCAGCTGGAGGGGACATGACGGGCATGCACGGCGGTATAACCCCGATAATACATTTTTAATATATTTTTTATCCCACGATTTTGTAACCCATTTTTCACCCTGTGTCAATCATCTAATGTGATCCTGGGCTCTACACACCCTCCGCCAACCTGGGGAGAGCAACGGACTTAACTCATGCTCCCTTCATGCCTGAGTGTCCAAGTTGCTCCTTTACACCTGACAGGGGGGAGTTTCCCTGGTTGGACGTATAGCGCGTGGAAGGAACACGTTATTCCAACCAGTTCCTTTCCCCTCCATCAGGCGCCCCGGCTGGCCAGGGGGAGGCAGTTTAGAGACCAGGATTACTGCATGTTTTTGTGAGGGTATCTACCCTAGGGGACACGGGGAGAACATGCAAACTCCACACAGAAAGGCCCTTTTGCCAACCCAGATAATACATTTGATGACAGTTCCACTTCCCCGGAAGAGTATTATTGACAGGTAACAGAGGACTGTCAACCCGGGGACAGAGAGTGGATATATAGGGCGCTCTAAAGCCCGTTAGGAAAAGAGGATCCTAACGCAACCCCTCACGCCAGAGAAGAGGCGGAGTTTACTTTCGTTAAAAGACATTTTGAGTTGCAGTATCTGTCAAGCGCGAAAGAGCGCAATTATATATAATAAACGGCCCTGGTGGCCCAGTTTCAAAGTGCCCTGTGTGTTGGTGTCCGCTCAGTGCTCACAACTGTATATCTATTATCATATTATCTATTCATTACATCTTACATTGACTGAGGCAAAAATAAATAAAACTTTTGGTTAAATAATAATTTTACCTATTATTTTTAACCCATTCTGGGCGGGAACCCTCAACAACAATCGCCCTTTGTGTCTTAAGGCAAAAATTATTAAGTAAGGAAAAATAAACAACAGGATCGTATAGGATTATAGTTTATATTAATCATATAGAGATGCAGCAAATGTGTATTATCAAAACAACCGGTGTACACTTAAATCACTGCACTTGGTCTGTCCCTGTCGCTCTCCCTATACCATAAAGAAATAAACAGCTAAACAAACTGAAATCAACAAACAATTCTCTTTCAAAAAACCCTCCCGCCCCAAACAAGTGCCGACGCTCTGTGTAGCGTCCTGCGCCACAACGTTTACAAACACAACCATCAACAACCCGCCCAAAGTCAACGTTTACAACAAACGAACACAACAATCAACAACCCGCCCAAAGTCAACTGTGCAAAAGCGCGCGTTGTAGAATTAGATAAATGTCCTCTTCCCTAATTGAACGTGGCGTGCCCGCGATAGTGTTTAGCAGCCAAAACAGAGAGCTCCTTCGCTCTGATTGACTAAACAAACAAATGGGGTATTTATTCCAACAGAAAGCTTTTGGTTCCATCGGTATAGTTAGTTCTAACTCCGTTGGTAGAAAACCACTGAATAGGAGAAAATACTATTTCACACACAGTCAGCATCACACGTTATATTTCTTTTCATAAATGCATAAGGAAAACAAAGTAGAAAAACATTACACATTACAATGTGCTTCGTCACAACCCCTTTTGGCATTATGTTATACTTTAGCTATTGCAAAATAGCAGATCTACAAACTCGTTTGCGTTTTGGGATGCAAAATGCACCCTATTTGAATCTGTGTTTGAGTGTGTGCATGTGTGCATTTGCATGTGTGTGTGTGTGTGTGTGTGTGTGTGTGTGTGTGTGTGTGTGTGCGTGCGTGCGTGTGTGCGTGCGTGCGTGTGTGTGTGTGCCACCATCTCTCTCCATCAGTCGTTCAGATTAAAGTGATTAGCGTAGCACGCTAGCAGATGACCAGGGTTGCCATGTCTGCTTATTGTAAGCCACTTTGGGCCCGTGAATGTTAGTCTCTAAAGTCTAGTTCAGAATTACCCCAAAATAACGTCCTTCTACCAAAATGCACTGCTGTTTTTGGCAGCCAATTTAGATTTTAGTTTTTAGTCATTAGTCTCTTGAATAGTTTTCATTTAGTCTGAGTCACATTTTAGTCACCTGTTATGTCTTAGTGTTATAGTCTAGTTTTAGTCGACTATAAATGTCATAAGATTTTAGACGACTCTGTAAGCTGTAGACTGGCTCTCACACGGAACCAACACCTATAATGACGCCCGTCGGACCCGGTCGGACCCGGTCGCTTGTTTCCGCCGCAGAGCCTGGCGACCCTGCATGGGGGGAGGGAGGGGAGGGCCTGAGAGGATTAGCACAGCGCTAACGCTAAGCTCCACAGCCACACACACACACACACACACACACACACAGGGGGGTGCAGGGGCGAGGAACCAAAGGAACGCCTCAGAAGCAAAGACTTGCGCCACATTTTCATGATTTTTCAAAAATACCAGACCTACAAGCTCATGAGCTTGAGATACACTCCTGTACAGTATGCTACACTGTTGTTGTTACAGTAGCATATTAGCAACTGTACAACTATTTGCAGCATTTCAGTTACCATGGATACTGTTCCTGCAACACATGCTGCTCTGACCAATCACAGGCCTGCCTAGCCTACACACACACACACACAGTTGTGAAGGCAACCCCTATTCGCCACTATTTCCCTTGAGTTGACCTACGCTTGCCTTGTCAGCCGTTTTTGTTTAGAAAAAGCATGCACGCACGCACACGCGCACACGCACACACACACACACACACACACACACACACACACACACACACACACACACACACACACACACACACACACACACACACACCTGTCAGTCAACATGTGTTCGACTCCACCCACCAGTCACGACTGGAAGCAGAAATCACAACTAGGTTGACCCGATGTCCCCCCTGTGTCCCCCTGTGTCCCCCTGTGTGACAGATGTCCCCCTGTGTCCCCCTGTGTCCCCCTGTGTGGGACAGATGTCCCTCTGTGGGACAGGCCCTTATTTATAAGACTTTTCAGGCAAATTGAGACCCTGTCTGTCCCACATTGTGACTGACAGGCGTCAGTGTTCACATTGAGACCCTGTCTGTCCCACATTGTGACTGACAGGCATCAGTGTTCACATTGAGACCATGTCTGTCCCACACTGTGACTGACAGGCGTCAGTGTTCACATTGAGACCCTGTCTGTCCCACACTGTGACTGACAGGCGTCAGTGTTCACATTGAGACCCTGTCTGTCCCACATTGTGACTGACAGGCGTCAGTGTTCACATTGAGACCCTGTCTGTCCCACATTGTGACTGACAGGCATCAGTGTTCACACTGAGACCCTGTCTGTCCCACATTGTGACTGACAGGCGTCAGTGTTCACATTGAGACCCTGTCTGTCCCACATTGTGACTGACAGGCATCAGTGTTCACACTGAGACCCTGTCTGTCCCACATTGTGACTGACAGGCGTCAGTGTTCACATTGAGACCCTGTCTGTCCCACACTGTGACTGACAGGCATCAGTGTTCACATTGAGACCCTGTCTGTCCCACATTGTCACTGACAGGCGTCAGTGTTCACATTGAGACCCTGTCTGTCCCACATTGTGACTGACAGGCGTCAGTGTTCACATTGAGACCCTGTCTGTCCCACATTGTGACTGACAGGCGTCAGTGTTCACATTGAGACCATGTCTGTCCCACATTGTGACTGACAGACGTCAGTGTTCACATTGAGACCCTGTCTGTCCCACATTGTGACTGACAGGCGTCAGTGTTCACATTGAGACCCTGTCTGTCCCACATTGTGACTGACAGGCGTCAGTGTTCACATTGAGACCCTGTCTGTCCCACATTGTGACTGACAGGCGTCAGTGTTCACATTGAGACCCTGTCTGTCCCACATTGTGACTGACAGGCGTCAGTGTTCACATTGAGACCCTGTCTGTCCCACACTGTGACTGACAGGCGTCAGTGTTCACATTGAGACCCTGTCTGTCCCACATTGTGACTGACAGGCGTCAGTGTTCACATTGAGACCCTGTCTGTCCCACATTGTGACTGACAGACGTCAGTGTTCACATTGAGACCCTGTCTGTCCCACATTGTGACTGACAGGCGTCAGTGTTCACATTGAGACCCTGTCTGTCCCACATTGTGACTGACAGACGTCAGTGTTCACACTGAGACCCTGTCTGTCCCACATTGTGACTGACAGGCGTCAGTGTTCACATTGAGACCCTGTCTGTCCCACATTGTGACTGACAGGCGTCAGTGTTCACATTGAGACCCTGTCTGTCCCACATTGTGACTGACAGGCGTCAGTGTTCACATTGAGACCCTGTCTGTCCCACATTGTGACTGACAGGCATCAGTGTTCACATTGAGACCCTGTCTGTCCCACACTGTGACTGACAGGCGTCAGTGTTCACATTGAGACCCTGTCTGTCCCACATTGTGACTGACAGGCGTCAGTGTTCACATTGAGACCCCGTCTGTCCCACGTTGGGCAAATAATTCCCTGTTAATTTTACCTCATAGATATATCAAAATGTATTTATTTTAAGACCTTTTAAGCGTCGTACGAAGCCAACTCGAGTCGTGACAAATCATGACGACAAACACAATATTTTGGACCAAACAACAAATAATTACAAAGAATAAAAACAACAAAAAAAGTGCTTGTAGGTCTGCTATTTTTGAAAAATCGAAGAACGACTGACACAGAAACATAGCTTTTTTAGAAAACTCTCAGGATGTAGAAGACATTTGTAGAATCTGATCTCAGGTCAGAATGGTAAACTGTCAGGATGTAGAAGACATTTGTAGAATCTGATCTCAGGTCAGAATGGTAAACTGTCAGGATGTAGAAGACATTTATAGAATCTGATCTCAGGTCAGAATGGTAAACTGTCAGGATGTAGAAGACATTTATAGAATCTGATCTCAGGTCAGAATGGTAAACTGTCAGGATGTAGAAGACATTTGTAGAATCTGATCTCAGGTCAGAATGGTAAACTGTCAGGATGTAGAAGACATTTGTAGAATCTGATCTCAGGTCAGAATGGGTTGAATAAATACTTTTGGAAAAAGTCTGCGAGGGGGCGGGGCTGCGGTCTAATTAGTTTCTGTTTCTACCCCGGTGCCGTTTCTGGCGACTAATTGTCGACTAAAAATGTCATGCGATTTTAGTCGACTAAATCTACAGTTGATTTAGTCGACTACAATGTATGTTGGCGGGCCTTGATGGCGGTAGAGTAGAGTAGAGTTTATTTATTTTGGTCATTAACCCATTCTGACCTGAGATCAGATTCATACGAGGTTTCCACTGGACACACACTGGTCTGATTAAAACAAATACAAAGTGCCTGCTTTTTTTTGTTGCAAAAGAAACATTGACCAAAAAGGTGTAGGCTGAAGCCTAAGCTTATAGTGCCTTAACCCATTCTGACCGGGCACCCATTTTGGTGTTAGCATCATGTTATGCTTTACCTATTGAAAAATAGCAGATCTACAAGCTCATATCGCGCCACCGAGTGGCGCGATACGAGCTTGTAGGTCTGCTATTTTTGAAAAATTCGAAGAACGACTGACATTTTTAGAATCTGATCTCAGGTCAGAATGGGTTCATCAGACCAGTGTGTGTCCAGTGGAAACCTCGTATGAATCTGATCTCAGGTCAGAATGGGTTAACCCTTCTAACAGATAAATGGCTTTCAGAGGTAGAATAATACAACAAAGCAAACAGAAGGGGAAAAACAAACAAACAAGAAAACAAAACAAAAACAAACAAACATAAACATAAAACAAAAACAAAGACAGACAGGACAATACAGTACAAATAAAGTACAGTACAAATACAAATAAAGTTTTATTATTATTATTATTAACATAAAACAAAAACAAAGACAGACAGGACAACACAGTTAAAGGACCACTTCACCACTTTTCAACCTATCTTCATATAATAGGTCCTCACTAATAATCATGTTAAATGTCATGATTTTTTTTTTCTACTCTCATAGGAGGGCTGTAGGCAGTTTAGAAACCGTCTTCCAGTGACATCATCATTAGGCAGATTATTTTTTAAACAAGATTTTTTTTACACAAATGTTTAGATTTTCATTATCGTGAGAACGATGGCTTCCATTTTCACATTGCAACTTTTCAGGACTAGAAAGCCTGCAGTTTTTATTAGCTTGTATTCCCCATCGATGATGTCACTGGAGGACGGTTTCTGAACTGCCCACAGCCCTCCTATGAGACACAGACAGAGTAGAAAATAATTGCGCCATTTTTTTCATGATTATTAGTGAGGACCCATTATATGAAGATAGGTTGAAAAGTGGTGAAGTGGTCCTTTAACAGGAACAAAAGACAAAAATAAGAACAAAAACAACAGAACAAAAACACAAAACGAGAAAACAAAACATCATATCAACGTTCTATAATTATGTATCTAATATTTTTTATCTATACAATTTATTTTTTATTTTTATTGTACTACAGTTTTTTAGTTCGTCATCCAATCCATTCCACAAGCTTTCAGCTTTCAGCTTCAACCAGGTGTAAAATGACTCCTACTGGATCTCTGGTCCACTAGAGTCCCTTCAACCAGGTGTAAAATGACTCCTACTGGATCTCTGGTCCACTAGAGTCCCTTCCTGACATTTTAGTCTAGTTTTTATCTGTTGACAAAATTGTCAGTATATTATTTAGTCTTATAGTTTTAGTCGTCGTAGCTTAGTTTTCATTTAGTTTCCGTTTAGTTTGTCAGTGAAAAAAGGCAGTCGACGGACATTTTTCGTCCTAGTTTTAGTCGCTCAGAAGCAAAGATTTGAGTTGAAAACGTTCACTCTTAACCCATTAAGACCCGAGGACGGTTCTACAAATGTCTTCTAATTCCTGACAGTTTTCTGAAAAACCCTCATGTTTCTATATCAGTGGTTCTCAAAAAATGTCATGCCACCGACCCCCATCTGAAAACATGTTGTTCCAGGGAACCCCCAGAAGCAAAGATTTGAGTTAAAAAGAATATACATTAAAAGATTTTTCAAAAATAGCAGACCTACAAGCTCATAGCGCGAGTGCCGCGCTATGAGTCTAACCAGCGATCCCACACAAGAGCAAGGGGTCGACACTATGCCAGTCTAACCAGTGATCCCACACAGGGGTAAGGGGTCGACACTATGCCAGTCTAACCAGTGATCCCACACAGGGGTAAGGGGTCGACACTATGCCAGTCTAATCAGTGATCCCACACAGGGGTAAGGGGGTTGACACTA
>NC_137880.1:40323298-40350798 GCF_963924005.1 Protomyctophum bolini | reverse complement strand
TTTAGCTATTGAAAAATAGCAGATCTACAAGCTCGTAGCACGCCACGAGCTTGTACATTTTACTGCACTAAACTGCACTACATTTTACTGCACTACATTTTACTGCACTACATTTTACTCCACATGCCATTCAATGCAGAGGAACATATTATTATGCTGCATAGTAATAGTGATTGTAGTAACCACGCCTGGCCGGTAGGTGGCAGCAAAGTCAATCTTATAATGATAAGTAGTCTTAAACCTGTCTTTTAGTAACACTGGATTTAGATTCCAGGTTCAACTGGCGTGCATTCCGTTGGTTAATTCTTTATTTTAGTCTATGTTTTATTTGATTACTAGTCAAAGGTAGGGTATGCTATTTTAATTTGTTTAAAAAAGAAAGTGAACACACTATAGCAATGATTACTGTCAAAATATAGAGCTATTTAACACTGTTATACTGAACACACTCTATAGCAATGATTACTGTCACACTATAGAGCTATTTAACACCGTTACTGAACACACTCTATAGCAATGATTACTGTCACAATATAGAGCTATTTAACACTGTTATACTGAACACACTATAGCAATGATTACTGTCACACTATAGAGATATTTAACACTGTTACTGAAACACACTCTATAGCGATGATTACTGTCACAATATAGAGCTATTTAACACTGTTACAGAACACACTCTATAGCAATGATTACTGTCACAATATAGAGCTATTTAACACTGTTACTGAAACACACTATTGCAATGAGTACTGTCACAATATAGAGCTATTTAACACTGTTACTGAACACACTCTATAGCAATGATTACTGTCACAATATAGAGCTATTTAACACTGTTACTGAACACACTCTATAGCAATGATTACTGTCTCAATATAGAGCTATTTAACACTGTTATACTGAACACACTCTATAGCAATGATTACTGTCTCAATATAGAGCTATTTAACGTTACTGAACACACTCTATAGCAATGATTACTGTCACAATATAGAGCTATTTAACGTTACTGAACACACTCTATAGCAATGATTACTGTCACAATATAGAGCTATTTAACACTGTTACTGAACACACTCTATAGCAATGATCACTGTCACAATATAGAGCTATTTAACACTGTTACTGAAACACACTATAGCAATGATTACTGTCTCAATATAGAGCTATTTAACACCGTTACTGAACACACTCTATAGCAATGATTACTGTCACAATATAGAGCTATTTAACACCGTTACTGAACACACTCTATAGCAATGATTACTGTCACAATATAGAGCTATTTAACACCGTTACTGAACACACTCTATAGCAATGATTACTGTCACAATATAGAGCTATTTAACACTGTTACTGAACACACTCTATAGCAATGATTACTGTCACAATATAGAGCTATTTAACACTGTTACTGAAACACACTCTATAGCAATGATTACTGTCACAATATAGAGCTATTTAACACTGTTATTGAAACACACTCTATAGCAATGATTACTGTCACAATATAGAGCTATTTAACACTGTTAATGAACACACTCTATAGCAATGATTACTGTCTCAATATAGAGCTATTTAACACCGTTACTGAACACACACTATAGCAATGATTACTGTCTCAATATAGAGGTAATAGAGCTAGCCGGTGGTAGTCAGGGATTTGGATTTTTCTGCATTAATATGTATGCTAATCTCTCTCTCTCTCTCTCACACACACACACACACACACACACACACACACACACACACACCCCCCCCCCTCTGGTTAACATTAGATTGGGTTCTATGGGGAGAGACAGTGTAACCATGGCAACCATTTTTCCTCTGGTGGTCAGATGCACGCACGCACGCACGCACACAGACACAGACACACACACATGCACAGACACATGTACATATATATACATACATGCACGTACACGCACAAGATGAGTCTTATATGGTTCCTGGCATTTTTGAGGAGCGCTCACAGACAGACAGACAGACAGACAGACAGACAGAGAGAGAGGCTATACAGAGTTACAGACAGACAGACAGACAGACAGACAGACAGACAGACAGACAGACAGACAGACAGACAGACAGACAGACAGACAGACAGACAATACAGACAGTCAGATGAGGACAGAGACAGTGAGACAGTCAGATGAGGACAGAGACAGTGTGACAGTCAGATGAGGACAGAGACACAGAGACAGTCAGATGAGGACAGAGACAGTGAGACAGTCAGATGAGGACAGAGACAGTGTGACAGTCAGATGAGGACAGAGACACAGAGACAGTCAGATGAGGACAGAGACAGTGAGACAGTCAGATGAGGACAGAGACAGAGACAGTCACCCTGCTTGCCTTCTCCTGTTGAGGGCAGATGATTCCAACAGGATGCAAGTGTTGTTCTTCTCGACTAAAAGTAAGACGAGAAATGTTCGTCGACTACCCTTTTCTTCACTGACGAAAACTAACTGTAAACAAAGCTATATACGGTGACTAAAACTGAGACTAAATTAAGTGACAATTTCGTCAAGAGATAAAAACTAGACTAAAATGTTATGAAGGGACTCTAGTGGACGAGAGATCCAGTAAAAGTCATTCTACGCTTGGTTGCAATGCTGAAAATAGCCGATCAGGCTTGTAGATCTGCTGTAAAATCAGTCCTCATTACGACGGCATCAAGGCCCGCCAAAATACATTTCAGTCGACTAAAAGTCAACCGTAGATTTAGTCGACTGAAATCTCATGAAATTTAGTCGACTAAAACTACACTAACACTTAAACATTCCAGGTGACTAAATGAAAACCATACGAGATGACTTAAAACTAAAATCAAACTAAAAAAACAACAATGTTGTTTTTTAATGTTTGTGTTTGCACCGTTTGTTTTACATCACCATTACATCACCATCACATCATCATTACATCACCATCACATCACCATCACATCATCATCACATCACCATCACATCACCATTACATCACCATCACATCACCATTACATCACCATTACATCACCATCACATCACCATCACATCACCATTACATCACCATTACATCACCATCACATCACCATCACATCATCATCACATCACCATTACATCACCATCACATCAGCTAATCAACATGAGTTATAGACTTTGATATATATTTTAGCACCGCTCACTTCACACGGGTGTGATTCTTCACGTCACACGAGGTTCATGTTTGGTTTGTTATTAGAGAAAGTCAAAGATGAGGGACTGTAAGCTGTTTTTGACAAGGGGGCGGGGGCATTCGAGAAATGGGGCTAAATATGTATTTTTTAGCGATTTATTATTTTATTATTTACTATAGTCCTATACTAACTAACTAGACCCCAAGAAATTACATCTGGCCACAAAATATCACATGCAGGATCTACTGAATATGAAGGTAGCCTACTGGGGGGGAGCCACATTGTGTTGTACGCTCAATATGTCACTTTGACATATTCACTGGATCTCGTGACGTAAGTCCCCTAACTGTCTGTCTGTCTGTCTGTCTGTCTGTCTGCCTGTCTGTCTGCCTGTCTGTCTGCCTGCCTGTCTGTGGTGCGTGCTGGCAGCTCCTTCTCTCATTGGCTGTGCTTCTCACATGCACCTTAATGCAGTTCCAATTATTCACCCCCCTCCCCCCCCCCCCCCCAGCCAGATGTGTGAAAAGTGGGTCACAGAATTTAAAGGCGCAGGAGTCATGTTGTGAGTGTCTGTGTCATACGCACACATGCGCATACGCATGCACACACACAAATTTGTATTAAATGTCTCCACGATGTGCGCAGTGTAGACACGCCCCCCCCCCACGCTTTTAGCCAATCAAAATAAAGCCTTTTGGTTATAGCTGACACTACAGTAGGTTAGTAGGTCACGCAGATGCATGCACGTGCACACGCACGCACGCACACACACACACGCACGCACGCACGCACACACGCACTGCAGAGAAGCTAGGCTGCTCATGCATATAAGTGAGCAATAAGGCCACACTCTGCTAGGGACACGCACACGCGTGTGTTCACAAGACTGTGCTGTCACCAGAGCGCACATGAACACACTGGTATCCTCTACTATAAATGTGCCACGTCTCTGTGTGTGCGTGTGTGCGTGTGTGCGTGTGCGTGTGTGCGTGTGTGTGTGCGTGTGCGTGTGCGTGTGTGTGTGCGTGTGTGTGCTTGTAATGCACGTAACTCGAGAACCGTTCTCCCCACATCCGACACACGCGTTCCACACCCCCGCAGGGAGTGCAGTGCCCGGTATCGAGTCGGTCGGACCCACGGTTCTCCGGAACCACCACAAAAGGCTCTGCTCAGGCCAAAGCGAGGCCTCAGCTGGAGGGAAAGCTATCCTGAAGAGGTGGATTTTGAAAGAGAGGAGAGAGGGAGCAGCTCTGAGATGGTTATAAGGGAGTTCATTCCAGAGTTTGGGGGCCGAAACATAGAAGGCCCTGTCCGTCCCCCCAGGTGTCCCCCCAGGTGTCCCCCCAGGTGCGGTACTTGGCCTTTGCGGACCTTCAGGAGGTTGGCTTCACTGGACCTGAGGGAGCGGGGGGGGGGGGGACGGGGGACGACGACAACATATGGTTGGAGAAGATCGGAGAGGTGGGGGGGAGCTATAGGTCATTGAGAGCTTTGTAGGTGGTGAGCAGGATTTTGTAGTGAATTCTTTGTTTGATGGTGACTAACACTACATGGAAACTAAGTGAAGTGAACTAAATATAGCCCACTGACAGTTCCGTCAACAACAAAAAACTAACGCGACGCGACGCGTTGTGAGCTTGTTGAGTGTAAAGTGTAAACTCAGCCATTACGGCGGCATCAAGGCTCGCCAAAACACATTTTAGTCGACTAAATCAACTGTAGATTTAGTCGACTAGGTAAAAATACAAAATAACTGAAAAAAAACAATACATGCAAAACGTAAAGCTCTAAACACGAAACGGCTAATATCATAATTATGTCAGTAATGAAAACACACCAGGGGGCGCTCATGTTTTAAACAGTACAGAGTCATTCTGTCTTTTTATTATCAGCAAAAACAATAATCGCACGCACGCAGCCACGCACGCACACACACACACACACACACACACACACACACACACGCGCGCACGCACACTTAACTTTTCAAAACGCAATGGTTTTGCGGTACAGAAAAACAACATGTTTGCAGCATAAAATCAAGTCCGTATATACTTTACTCAGAACAATAAGAAGAAGAATGTATAAAAAAAGGTATTTAGTGAAATAAAGGCCTTTTTGGGACCAACAGAGAAAAAATACGTGTTCTCCGGACATGCTTACGTTATAAAAAAAATACAAAACAACAGAAAAAAACAATACATGCAAAACGTAAAGCTCTAAACACTAAACAAATGATCAAATTTAACACAATATAGTCCTGGAGTCCATAAATGATCAAATATTCATAATTTATCTAATATCTTCTAGAGGCCCCTGAACGAACAGTCCTTCCACGCACACACACACACACACCACACACACACACACACACACACACACACACACACACACACACACACACACAATCATTTAGTACCTACAACAGGGGTCCTTGAGGAGGGGGTTCCAGGGGGTCCCCGTGCAGCCAATTGATATAGTTATAGTAACCAAATGGACCCTTATGGGTCTGTTAAGTCTGAGAGGGTAGAAATGGAACCAAATGGACCCTTATGGGTCTGTGTAACTCTGAGAGGGTAGAAATGGAACCAAATGGACCCTTATGGGTCTGTTAACTCTGAGAGGGTAGAAATGGAACCAAATGGACCCTTATGGGTCTGTTAACTCTGAGAGGGTAGAAATGGAACCAAATGGACCCCGACACCCAGAGTTGTGTCGGGGGGGGGGGGGGGGTCTCAGAGATAAACCGATGCATGTCAAACTGGGGGTTGAGAAATCACTGCTGAAGCCGTAAAACATCTGCTGCTGCTGTTCCGGTCCATATCTTCCGGTCGTCCCCAAACATTTTTCCGTGTCCCCCAAAATGACACTAATTAGCACCGCAGTGAAAGGCCAGGTCAGGGACCCCCCTCTAGGAGTGATCCTCAACCCGTTTTCATTCTAGGAATTCAGTCTAGGAAAATTGGCCTCAGATCCTGTGCAGCAGGGGCGTGGCCCAGTGCGTTGCGTTTCAAATGAAATGCGAATCAAAAGACAGGGGCGGGTTCCACATGGAGTGGGCGCTACATCTAAATAAGACGGAAGGGAAACAATTGCTCCTTGAGCGGTGGTGGCCTATACTACAATTCAATTTGGAATTGGATTCCCTTCGGACTATTTTCATGGTGTGCACAGTGCTTCAGACCGGAAAGGGGAGTGTCCGCTCAGATTCTGAGCGCAACGTACTTCCCTCACAGGGATACGTTCCTTTTTTCCCAGAAGTCTTTCTCGCCCGCCTAGTGGCGAAAAATAAAACTTCTGGGAACTCAGATTACCCCTCTAGCAGTGATCCTCAACCCGTTTAATTTCAAGGACATGCATTAGTCTTTACGGACCCCCATTGGCAACTAAAAAATACGGGGAAGCAGCTTTTTGCTTCTACGGGCCGTTGGCATGGAACAAACTCCCACTGTACCTTCGTCAGGCAGCCTCTGGAGACATTTTTAAAGCTCAGCTCAAGACCCACTTCTACAACATTGCTTTTAATTGAGCTTTTATTTTTTATTTTTGTTATTCATGTCCTCACTGTATTGCATTACTGCTTGTTTTTTAATGTCGTTGCCTTGCTTTTCTTTTTTATTCTCCATTGTTCTGTAAAGCACTTTGAGCTGCATTTCATGTAATGAAAGGTGCTATACAAATAAAGTTTTATTATTATTATTATTTAATGGCATTTCTATCTCTGAGGCCCTCAATGCATATTGTAAAATCAATGGTAACTTAGTGTATACAAATGGAACCAAATGGTCCATTTGGTTCCATTTGTACACTCTGAATTACAGACCCAAAAAGGGTTCCTAACTATCATTTAGCTGAGGACCCCCTGGAACTCCCTCAAGGACCCCCTGGAACTCCCTCAGGGACCCCTGGGGGTCCCCGGACCCCACGTTTGTGAACCACTGGTGTAGTCGGTGCACAGGAGGTCAGAGATAACAATGAATTACAATAAATCCTTCCTTCCTTCCTTACAGGAGTCTGATCTGATCTTATGCAATAAGTTAAAACTATCCCTACATCCTGGAGAGGCTAATTAGTAGAAGCTTAATACGTCTTTTCTAGAAACAACCCTTAATGACCCTAACCCTTTTAGATCCTTGAGGGTCATCCATGTCCTCAGGTCTAAATGGGGTCATAGGGTCATAGGGTCATCCATGTCCTCAGGTCTAAATGGGGTCCTAGGGTCATAGGGTCATCCATGTCCTCAGGTCTAAATGGGGTCATAGGGTCATAGGGTCATAGGGTCATCGGTCTAAATGGGTTCAGTGACAGCAGGAAGCGTTGCGTTTGACCAACGGACACCAAGCGATGTGTTGTGTCTGTGTTGAGATGGTGTTCAGACACACAGCGATGGTTGTTGTCCTGTAGTGAGGAGATGGGGTTCAGACACACAGCGACTGTTGTCCTGTAGTGAGGAGATGGGGTTCACACACACAGCGACGTTTGTCCTGTAGTGAGGAGATGGGGTTCAGACACACAGCGACTGTTGTCCTGTAGTGAGGAGATGGGGTTCACACACACAGCGACTGTTGTCCTGTAGTGAGGAGATGGGGTTCAGACACACAGCGACTGTTCTCCTGTAGTGAGGAGATGGGGTTCACACACACAGCGACGGTTGTCCAAACTCTTCAGATCGTGAAAAACCCCGAAATATCAGCGCTCGGTTCCACGGACGAACGTCGCGAAAATCGCCGGTCCACAAGCTCACGTATACGTTGTGCGGTGAGCTTGTAGATCTACAAGCTGTAGATTTACAAGCTGTAGAGCTACAAGCTGCTTGTAGATCTACACGTTGTGCGGTGAGCTTGTAGATCTACACGTTGTGCGGTGGTCCTCTTCCTCGCATAGCGTTTGAACGCTTCGTCCGGTTGGGTATTAAAAAGGTCTTAAGCGGGGTCCCCACCCCCAGCTTGGTTTCATCGGCCTACTGGTTGGATGTAGAATAGCGGCTGGTTGGTTGGATGTAGAATGCAGTTGGATGGATGGATGGTTGGATGGCCTTCGTTGGGTGGGTTGTAGATATGGCGTTGGATGCCATTACAGAGCTTCCTTGTTGGATTAGCGGCTGGTTGGTTGGATGGTGTTCAGGTTGGACTGTGTTCAGGTTGGATGGCGTTGGATGCGCTGGGCCATTATAGAGACTTCTTGTTGGGAGCGCTGAGCTTCCTCATCCCTCTGATCCTCGTCAGCAGGTCTCTGACGAAGACCTGGAGAGAATTGGAAAAACACAACAATAACCCAAAGTAAATTAGAATGCTATTTGGCCCTCAACCGAGAATACACAGTGGCAAACTATACCTGACCACTGTTACTGATCCAACACTGAGGAAGATGTTGACTATGTACAGACTCAATAGAAACAGATGTTGACTACAGACTCAATAGAAACAGATGTTGACTATGTACAGACTCAATAGAAACAGATGTTGACTACAGACTCAATAGAAACAGATGTTGACTGTGTACAGACTCAATAGAAACAGATGTTGACTATGTACAGACTCAATAGAAACAGATGTTGACTGTGTACAGACTCAATAGAAACAGATGTTGACTGTGTACAGACTCAATAGAAACAGATGTTGACTATGTACAGACTCAATAGAAACAGATGTTGACTATGTACAGACTCAATAGAAACAGATGTTGACTATGTACAGACTCAATAGAAACAGATGTTGACTGTGTACAGACTCAATAGAAACAGATGTTGACTATGTACAGACTCAGTAGAAACAGATGTTGACTGTGTACAGACTCAGTAGAAACAGATGTTGACTATGTACAGACTCAATAGAAACAGATGTTGACTGTGTACAGACTCAGTAGAAACAGATGTTGACTATGTACAGACTCAATAGAAACAGGCAGACACAGACAGAACTGGCTGCCTAGAGAAGACAGACTGTGTTCACGCTGTTCTCAAGGGGAGGTGGAGACGGAACTACATTTTGTGTTACAATGCAACAAGTATAAAGACATCAGAGAATCATTCTTCCATAAAATTCAAAGAAAAATATAAAGAATTTGAATCCACCAAACAGTCCAAATGCACAGTTTTGGCAGCGAAATACGTGTGGAGTTGTCATCAACTGAGGGACAGCCAGTGGACAGTAGAGACGGGTATATCTGTCTGAGGAACAGACAGTGGACAGTAGAGTCAGGTATATCTGTCTGAGGGACAGACAGTGGACAGTAGAGACAGGTATATCTGTCTGAACAGGGTCATTAAGT
Organism: Protomyctophum bolini; assembly: GCF_963924005.1. Lineage (NCBI taxonomy): Eukaryota > Metazoa > Chordata > Actinopteri > Myctophiformes > Myctophidae > Protomyctophum > Protomyctophum bolini. Next base: position 40,341,371 of record NC_137880.1, on the reverse strand, counting down.
TGCTGTTATGTTTATGTTTGTTAATTTATTTTCATTGTTACTGTATTGCTTGTTGTTCATTATTGTTGGGACGTTTGTTGACTTTTGTTTTGTTGTATGTACGCTTTGGCAACGTAGAACATATTTATCATGACAATAAAGCCTTTTGAAATTGAAAATTGAGAGAGAGAGAGAGAGAGAGAGAGAGAGAGAGAACACTATAAGTCTACTACAACTAATTTATCAATGTCAGTTTGTTGATGTTTTTCATCTATATATTATTTGTTCTGATTCTGAATATGTATCATTTATTATTTTGTTTCATACTGTATTATGTAATGCTTTGGCAATATAAGAATGCTTGTCATGCCAATAAAGTATATTCAAATTGAATTGAATTGAATTTCAACAACAATGCAAGTCAATGGTGTGCTCTAAACGAAACATTACGCTGAGGAAACGCATCATAAGGAAAGGAAACATCCTAGGAGCACAAAGGAAAGGAAACATCCTAGGAGCACAAAGGAAAGGAAACATCCTAGGAGCACAAAGGAAAGGAAGCATCCTAGATCTATAGGAGCACAAAGGAAAGGAAACATCCTAGGAGCACAAAGGAAAGGAAACATCCTAGATCTATAGGGGCACAAAGGAAAGGAAACATCCTAGATCTATAGGAGCACAAAGGAAACATCCTAGATCTATAGGAGCACAAAGGAAACATCCTAGATCTATAGGAGCACAAAGGAAAGGAAACATCCTAGATCTATAGGAGCACAAAGGAAACATCCTAGATCTATAGGAGCACAAAGGAAAGGAAACATCCTAGATCTATAGGAGCACAAAGGAAACATCCTAGATCTATAGGAGCACAAAGGAAACATCCTAGATCTATAGGAGCACAAAGGAAAGGAAACATCCTAGATCTATAGGAGCACAAAGGAAACATCCTAGATCTATAGGAGCACAAAGGAAAGGAAACATCCTAGATCTATAGGAGCACAAAGGAAAGGAAACATCCTAGATCTATAGGGGCACAAAGGAAAGGAAACATCCTAGATCTATAGGGGCACAAAGGAAAGGAAACATCCTAGATCTATAGAAGCACAAAGGAAAGGAAACATCCTAGATCTATAGGAGCACAAAGGAAAGGAAACATCCTAGATCTATAGGAGCACAAAGGAAAGGAAACATCCTAGATCTATAGGGGCACAAAGGAAACATCCTAGATCTATAGGGGCACAAAGGAAAGGAAGCATCTTAGATCTATAGGAGCACAAAGGAAAGGAAACATCCTAGATCTATAGGGGCACAAAGGAAACATCCTAGATCTATAGGAGCACAAAGGAAACATCCTAGATCTATAGGGGCACAAAGGAAAGGAAACATCCTAGATCTATAGGAGCACAAAGGAAACATCCTAGATCTATAGGAGCACAAAGGAAAGGAAACATCCTAGATCTATAGGAGCACAAAGGAAACATCCTAGATCTATAGGGGCACAAAGGAAACATCCTAGATCTATAGGGGCACAAAGGAAAGGAAACATCCTAGATCTATAGGAGCACAAAGGAAAGGAAACATCCTAGATCTATAGGGGCACAAAGGAAACATCCTAGATCTATAGGAGCACAAAGGAAAGGAAACATCCTAGATCTATAGGAGCACAAAGGAAAGGAAACATCCTAGATCTATAGGAGCACAAAGGAAACATCCTAGATCTATAGGAGCACAAAGGAAACATCCTAGATCTATAGGGGCACAAAGGAAACATCCTAGATCTATAGGGGCACAAAGGAAACATCCTAGATCTATAGGAGCACAAAGGAAAGGAAACATCCTAGATCTATAGGGGCACAAAGGAAAGGAAACATCCTAGATCTATAGAAGCACAAAGGAAAGGAAACATCCTAGATCTATAGGGGCACAAAGGAAAGGAAACATCCTAGATCTATAGGAGCACAAAGGAAAGGAAACATCCTAGATCTATAGGAGCACAAAGGAAACATCCTAGATCTATAGGAGCACAAAGGAAAGGAAACATCCTAGATCTATAGGAGCACAAAGGAAACATCCTAGATCTATAGGAGCACAAAGGAAACATCCTAGATCTATAGGAGCACAAAGGAAACATCCTAGATGTATAGGAGCACAAATGAAACATCCTAGATCTATAGAAGCACAAAGGAAACATCCTAGATCTATAGGGGCACAAAGGAAAGGAAACATCCTAGATCTATAGGGGCACAAAGGAAACATCCTAGATCTATAGGAGCACAAAGGAAAGGAAACATCCTAGATCTATAGGAGCACAAAGGAAAGGAAACATCCTAGATCTATAGGAGCACAAAGGAAACATCCTAGATCTATAGGAGCACAAAGGAAACATCCTAGATCTATAGGGGCACAAAGGAAACATCCTAGATCTATAGGGGCACAAAGGAAACATCCTAGATCTATAGGGGCACAAAGGAAAGGAAACATCCTAGATCTATAGGAGCACAAAGGAAACATCCTAGATCTATAGGAGCACAAAGGAAAGGAAACATCCTAGATCTATAGGAGCACAAAGGAAAGGAAACATCCTAGATCTATAGGAGCACAAAGGAAACATCCTAGATCTATAGGAGCACAAAGGAAAGGAAACATCCTAGATCTATAGGAGCACAAAGGAAACATCCTAGATCTATAGGAGCACAAAGGAAAGGAAACATCCTAGATCTATAGGGGCACAAAGGAAACATCCTAGATCTATAGGGGCACAAAGGAAAGGAAGCATCCTAGATCTATAGGAGCACAAAGGAAAGGAAACATCCTAGATCTATAGGAGCACAAAGGAAACATCCTAGATCTATAGGAGCACAAAGGAAAGGAAACATCCTAGATCTATAGGAGCACAAAGGAAACATCCTAGATCTATAGGAGCACAAAGGAAAGGAAACATCCTAGATCTATAGGAGCACAAAGGAAAGGAAACATCCTAGATCTATAGGAGCACAAAGGAAACATCCTAGATCTATAGGAGCACAAAGGAAAGGAAACATCCTAGATCTATAGGGGCACAAAGGAAACATCCTAGATCTATAGGAGCACAAAGGAAAGGAAACATCCTAGATCTATAGGGGCACAAAGGAAAGGAAACATCCTAGATCTATAGAAGCACAAAGGAAACATCCTAGATCTATAGGAGCACAAAGGAAACATCCTAGATCTATAGGAGCACAAAGGAAACATCCTAGATCTATAGGAGCACAAAGGAAAGGAAACATCCTAGATCTATAGGAGCACAAAGGAAAGGAAACATCCTAGATCTATAGGGGCACAAAGGAAAGGAAACATCCTAGATCTATAGAAGCACAAAGGAAACATCCTAGATCTATAGGGGCACAAAGGAAACATCCTAGATCTATAGAAGCACAAAGGAAACATCCTAGATCTATAGGAGCACAAAGGAAAGGAAACATCCTAGATCTATAGGAGCACAAAGGAAACATCCTAGATCTATAGGAGCACAAAGGAAAGGAAACATCCTAGATCTATAGGAGCACAAAGGAAACATCCTAGATCTATAGGAGCACAAAGGAAAGGAAACATCCTAGATCTATAGGAGCACAAAGGAAAGGAAACATCCTAGATCTATAGGAGCACAAAGGAAAGGAAACATCCTAGATCTATAGGAGCACAAAGGAAACATCCTAGATCTATAGGAGCACAAAGGAAACATCCTAGATCTATAGGGGCACAAAGGAAACATCCTAGATCTATAGGAGCACAAAGGAAACATCCTAGATCTATAGGAGCACAAAGGAAACATCCTAGATCTATAGGGGCACAAAGGAAACATCCTAGATCTATAGGGGCACAAAGGAAAGGAAACATCCTAGATATATAGGGGCACAAAGGAAAGGAAACATCCTAGATCTATAGAAGCAAAAAGGAAACATCCTAGATCTATAGGAGCACAAAGGAAACATCCTAGATCTATAGGGGCACAAAGGAAAGGAAACATCCTAGATCTATAGGAGCACAAAGGAAAGGAAACATCCTAGATCTATAGGAGCACAAAGGAAACATCCTAGATCTATAGGAGCACAAAGGAAAGGAAACATCCTAGATCTATAGGAGCACAAAGGAAAGGAAACATCCTAGATCTATAGAAGCAAAAAGGAAACATCCTAGATCTATAGGAGCACAAAGGAAAGGAAACATCCTAGATCTATAGGGGCACAAAGGAAACATCCTAGATCTATAGGAGCACAAAGGAAAGGAAACATCCTAGATATATAGGAGCACAAAGGAAACATCCTAGATCTATAGGGGCACAAAGGAAAGGAAACATCCTAGATCTATAGGAGCACAAAGGAAAGGAAACATCCTAGATCTATAGGAGCACAAAGGAAAGGAAACATCCTAGATCTATAGGAGCACAAAGGAAACATCCTAGATCTATAGGGGCACAAAGGAAAGGAAACATCCTAGATCTATAGAAGCACAAAGGAAAGGAAACATCCTAGATCTATAGGGGCACAAAGGAAACATCCTAGATCTATAGGGGCACAAAGGAAAGGAAACATCCTAGATCTATAGGAGCACAAAGGAAAGGAAACATCCTAGATCTATAGAAGCACAAAGGAAAGGAAACATCCTAGATCTATAGGGGCACAAAGGAAAGGAAACATCCTAGATCTATAGGGGCACAAAGGAAAGGAAACATCCTAGATCTATAGGGGCACAAAGGAAAGGAAACATCCTAGATCTATAGGGGCACAAAGGAAAGGAAACATCCTAGATCTATAGGAGCACAAAGGAAACATCCTAGATCTATAGGAGCACAAAGGAAAGGAAACATCCTAGATCTATAGAAGCACAAAGGAAAGGAAACATCCTAGATCTATAGGGGCACAAAGGAAAGGAAACATCCTAGATCTATAGGAGCACAAAGGAAACATCCTAGATCTATAGGAGCACAAAGGAAAGGAAACATCCTAGATCTATAGAAGCACAAAGGAAAGGAAACATCCTAGATCTATAGGGGCACAAAGGAAACATCCTAGATCTATAGGGGCACAAAGGAAAGGAAACATCCTAGATCTATAGGGGCACAAAGGAAACATCCTAGATCTATAGGAGCACAAAGGAAAGGAAACATCCTAGATCTATAGGGCACAAAGGAAACATCCTAGATCTATAGGAGCACAAAGGAAACATCCTAGATCTATAGAAGCACAAAGGAAAGGAAACATCCTAGATCTATAGGAGCACAAAGGAAAGGAAACATCCTAGATCTATAGGAGCACAAAGGAAACATCCTAGATCTATAGGGGCACAAAGGAAAGGAAACATCCTAGATCTATAGGAGCACAAAGGAAACATCCTAGATCTATAGGAGCACAAAGGAAACATCCTAGATCTATAGGGGCACAAAGGAAACATCCTAGATCTATAGGAGCACAAAGGAAACATCCTAGATCTATAGGAGCACAAAGGAAACATCCTAGATCTATAGGGGCACAAAGGAAACATCCTAGATCTATAGGGGCACAAAGGAAAGGAAACATCCTAGATATATAGGGGCACAAAGGAAAGGAAACATCCTAGATCTATAGAAGCAAAAAGGAAACATCCTAGATCTATAGGAGCACAAAGGAAACATCCTAGATCTATAGGGGCACAAAGGAAAGGAAACATCCTAGATCTATAGGAGCACAAAGGAAAGGAAACATCCTAGATCTATAGGAGCACAAAGGAAACATCCTAGATCTATAGGAGCACAAAGGAAAGGAAACATCCTAGATCTATAGGAGCACAAAGGAAAGGAAACATCCTAGATCTATAGAAGCAAAAAGGAAACATCCTAGATCTATAGGAGCACAAAGGAAAGGAAACATCCTAGATCTATAGGGGCACAAAGGAAACATCCTAGATCTATAGGAGCACAAAGGAAAGGAAACATCCTAGATATATAGGAGCACAAAGGAAACATCCTAGATCTATAGGGGCACAAAGGAAAGGAAACATCCTAGATCTATAGGAGCACAAAGGAAAGGAAACATCCTAGATCTATAGGAGCACAAAGGAAAGGAAACATCCTAGATCTATAGGAGCACAAAGGAAACATCCTAGATCTATAGGGGCACAAAGGAAAGGAAAACATCCTAGATCTATAGAAGCACAAAGGAAAGGAAACATCCTAGATCTATAGGGGCACAAAGGAAACATCCTAGATCTATAGGGGCACAAAGGAAAGGAAACATCCTAGATCTATAGGAGCACAAAGGAAAGGAAACATCCTAGATCTATAGAAGCACAAAGGAAAGGAAACATCCTAGATCTATAGGGGCACAAAGAAGGAAACATCCTAGATCTATAGGGGCACAAAGGAAGGAAACATCCTAGATCTATAGGGGCACAAAGGAAAGGAAACATCCTAGATCTATAGGGGCACAAAGGAAAGGAAACATCCTAGATCTATAGGAGCACAAAGGAAACATCCTAGATCTATAGGAGCACAAAGGAAAGGAAACATCCTAGATCTATAGAAGCACAAAGGAAAGGAAACATCCTAGATCTATGAGGGGCACAAAGGAAAGGAAACATCCTAGATCTATAGGAGCACAAAGGAAACATCCTAGATCTATAGGAGCACAAAGGAAAGGAAACATCCTAGATCTATAGAAGCACAAAGGAAAGGAAACATCCTAGATCTATAGGGGCACAAAGAAACATCCTAGATCTATAGGGCACAAAGGAAAGGAAACATCCTAGATCTATAGGGGCACAAAGAAACATCCTAGATCTATAGGAGCACAAAGGAAAGGAAACATCCTAGATCTATAGGGCACAAAGGAAACATCCTAGATCTATAGGAGCACAAAGGAAACATCCTAGATCTATAGAAGCACAAAGGAAAGGAAACATCCTAGATCTATAGGAGCACAAAGGAAAGGAAACATCCTAGATCTATAGGAGCACAAAGGAAACATCCTAGATCTATAGGGGCACAAAGGAAAGGAAACATCCTAGATCTATAGGAGCACAAAGGAAAGGAAACATCCTAGATCTATAGGAGCACAAAGGAAAGGAAACATCCTAGATCTATAGGAGCACAAAGGAAACATCCTAGATCTATAGAAGCACAAAGGAAAGGAAACATCCTAGATCTATAGGGGCACAAAGGAAAGGAAACATCCTAGATCTATAGGAGCACAAAGGAAACATCCTAGATCTATAGGAGCACAAAGGAAACATCCTAGATCTATAGAGCACAAAGGAAACATCCTAGATCTATAGGAGCACAAAGGAAAGGAAACATCCTAGATCTATAGGAGCACAAAGGAAACATCCTAGATATATAGGAGCACAAAGGAAACATCCTAGATCTATAGGAGCACAAAGGAAAGGAAACATCCTAGATCTATAGGGCACAAAGGAAAGGAAACATCCTAGATCTATAGGGGCACAAAGGAAACATCCTAGATCTATAGGAGCACAAAGGAAACATCCTAGATCTATAGAAGCACAAAGGAAGGAAACATCCTAGATCTATAGGAGCACAAAGGAAACATCCTAGATCTATAGGAGCACAAAGGAAACATCCTAGATCTATAGGAGCACAAAGGAAACATCCTAGATCTATAGGGGCACAAAGGAAACATCCTAGATCTATAGGAGCACAAAGGAAACATCCTAGATCTATAGGAGCACAAAGGAAACATCCTAGATCTATAGGAGCACAAAGGAAAGGAAACATCCTAGATCTATAGGGGCACAAAGGAAAGGAAACATCCTAGATCTATAGGAGCACAAAGGAAACATCCTAGATCTATAGGAGCACAAAGGAAATGAAACATCCTAGATCTATAGGAGCACAAAGGAAAGGAAACATCCTAGATCTATAGGGGCACAAAGGAAAGGAAACATCCTAGATCTATAGGAGCACAAAGGAAACATCCTAGATCTATAGGGGCACAAAGGAAACATCCTAGATCTATAGGAGCACAAAGGAAAGGAAACATCCTAGATCTATAGGAGCACAAAGGAAAGGAAACATCCTAGATCTATAGAAGCAAAAAGGAAACATCCTAGATCTATAGGGGCACAAAGGAAACATCCTAGATCTATAGGGGCACAAAGGAAACATCCTAGATCTATAGGAGCACAAAGGAAAGGAAACATCCTAGATCTATAGGGGCACAAAGGAAAGGAAACATCCTAGATCTATAGGAGCACAAAGGAAACATCCTAGATCTATAGGAGCACAAAGGAAAGGAAACATCCTAGATCTATAGGAGCACAAAGGAAACATCCTAGATCTATAGGAGCACAAAGGAAACATCCTAGATCTATAGGGCACAAAGGAAACATCCTAGATCTATAGAAGCACAAAGGAAACATCCTAGATCTATAGGGGCACAAAGGAAACATCCTAGATCTATAGGGGCACAAAGGAAAGGAAACATCCTAGATCTATAGGAGCACAAAGGAAACATCCTAGATCTATAGGGGCACAAAGGAAAGGAAACATCCTAGATCTATAGAAGCACAAAGGAAACATCCTAGATCTATAGGGGCACAAAGGAAAGGAAACATCCTAGATCTATAGGAGCACAAAGGAAACATCCTAGATCTATAGGAGCACAAAGGAAAGGAAACATCCTAGATCTATAGGGGCACAAAGGAAACATCCTAGATCTATAGGAGCACAAAGGAAACATCCTAGATCTATAGGAGCACAAAGGAAACATCCTAGATCTATAGGGGCACAAAGGAAACATCCTAGATCTATAGGAGCACAAAGGAAAGGAAACATCCTAGATCTATAGGAGCACAAAGGAAACATCCTAGATCTATAGGGGCACAAAGGAAAGGAAACATCCTAGATCTATAGGGGCACAAAGGAAACATCCTAGATCTATAGGAGCACAAAGGAAACATCCTAGATCTATAGGGGCACAAAGGAAACATCCTAGATCTATAGGGGCACAAAGGAAACATCCTAGATCTATAGGAGCACAAAGGAAACATCCTAGATCTATAGGGGCACAAAGGAAACATCCTAGATCTATAGGGGCACAAAGGAAACATCCTAGATCTATAGGAGCACAAAGGAAACATCCTAGATATATAGGAGCACAAAGGAAACATACTAGATCTATAGGGGCACAAAGGAAACATCCTAGATCTATAGGGGCACAAAGGAAACATCCTAGATCTATAGGAGCACAAAGGAAACATCCTAGATCTATAGGGGCACAAAGGAAACATCCTAGATCTATAGGAGCACAAAGGAAACATCCTAGATATATAGGAGCACAAAGGAAACATCCTAGATCTATAGGAGCACAAAGGAAAGGAAACATCCTAGATCTATAGGGGCACAAAGGAAAGGAAACATCCTAGATCTATAGGAGCACAAAGGAAAGGAAACATCCTAGATCTATAGGGGCACAAAGGAAAGGAAACATCCTAGATCTATAGGAGCACAAAGGAAACATCCTAGATCTATAGGAGCACAAAGGAAATGAAACATCCTAGATCTATAGGAGCACAAAGGAAAGGAAACATCCTAGATCTATAGGGGCACAAAGGAAAGGAAACATCCTAGATCTATAGGAGCACAAAGGAAACATCCTAGATCTATAGGGGCACAAAGGAAACATCCTAGATCTATAGGAGCACAAGGAAAGGAAACATCCTAGATCTATAGGAGCACAAAGGAAAGGAAACATCCTAGATCTATAGAAGCAAAAAGGAAACATCCTAGATCTATAGGGGCACAAAGGAAACATCCTAGATCTATAGGGGCACAAAGGAAACATCCTAGATCTATAGGAGCACAAAGGAAAGGAAACATCCTAGATCTATAGGGGCACAAAGGAAAGGAAACATCCTAGATCTATAGGAGCACAAAGGAAACATCCTAGATCTATAGGAGCACAAAGGAAAGGAAACATCCTAGATCTATAGGAGCACAAAGGAAACATCCTAGATCTATAGGAGCACAAAGGAAACATCCTAGATCTATAGGGGCACAAAGGAAACATCCTAGATCTATAGAAGCACAAAGGAAACATCCTAGATCTATAGGGGCACAAAGGAAACATCCTAGATCTATAGGGGCACAAAGGAAAGGAAACATCCTAGATCTATAGGAGCACAAAGGAAACATCCTAGATCTATAGGGGCACAAAGGAAAGGAAACATCCTAGATCTATAGAGCACAAAGGAAACATCCTAGATCTATAGGGGCACAAAGGAAAGGAAACATCCTAGATCTATAGGAGCACAAAGGAAACATCCTAGATCTATAGGAGCACAAAGGAAAGGAAACATCCTAGATCTATAGGGGCACAAAGGAAACATCCTAGATCTATAGGAGCACAAAGGAAACATCCTAGATCTATAGGAGCACAAAGGAAACATCCTAGATCTATAGGGGCACAAAGGAAACATCCTAGATCTATAGGAGCACAAAGGAAAGGAAACATCCTAGATCTATAGGAGCACAAAGGAAACATCCTAGATCTATAGGGGCACAAAGGAAAGGAAACATCCTAGATCTATAGGGGCACAAAGGAAACATCCTAGATCTATAGGAGCACAAAGGAAACATCCTAGATCTATAGGGGCACAAAGGAAACATCCTAGATCTATAGGGGCACAAAGGAAACATCCTAGATCTATAGGAGCACAAAGGAAACATCCTAGATCTATAGGGCACAAAGGAAACATCCTAGATCTATAGGGGCACAAAGGAAACATCCTAGATCTATAGGAGCACAAAGGAAACATCCTAGATCTATAGGAGCACAAAGGAAACATCCTAGATCTATAGGGGCACAAAGGAAACATCCTAGATCTATAGGGGCACAAAGGAAGAACATCCTAGATCTATAGGAGCACAAAGGAAACATCCTAGATCTATAGGAGCACAAAGGAAACATCCTAGATCTATAGGAGCACAAAGGAAACATCCTAGATATATAGGAGCACAAAGGAAACATCCTAGATCTATAGGAGCACAAAGGAAAGGAAACATCCTAGATCTATAGGAGCACAAAGGAAAGGAAACATCCTAGATCTATAGGAGCACAAAGGAAACATCCTAGATCTATAGGAGCACAAAGGAAAGGAAACATCCTAGATATATAGGAGCACAAAGGAAACATCCTAGATCTATAGAGCACAAAGGAAAGGAAACATCCTAGATCTATAGGAGCACAAGGAAGGAAACACCTAGATCTATAGGAGCACAAAGGAAAGGAAACATCCTAGATATATAGGAGCACAAAGGAAACATCCTAGATCTATAGGAGCACAAAGGAAAGGAAACATCCTAGATATATAGGAGCACAAAGGAAACATCCTAGATCTATAGAGCACAAAGGAAAGGAAACATCCTAGATCTATAGGAGCACAAAGGAGAACATCCTAGATCTATAGGAGCACAAAGGAAACATCCTAGATCTATAGGAGCACAAAGGAAAGGAAACATCCTAGATCTATAGGAGCACAAAGGAAACATCCTAGATCTATAGGAGCACAAAGGAAAGGAAACATCCTAGATCTATAGGAGCACAAAGGAAACATCCTAGATCTATAGGAGCACAAAGGAAGGAACATCCTAGATCTATAGGAGCACAAAGAAGGAAACATCCTAGATCTATAGGAGCACAAAGGAAACATCCTAGATCTATAGGAGCACAAAGGAAAGGAAACATCCTAGATCTATAGGAGCACAAAGGAAACATCCTAGATCTATAGGAGCACAAAGGAAACATCCTAGATCTATAGGAGCACAAAGGAAAGGAACATCCTAGATCTATAGGAGCACAAAGGAAACATCCTAGATCTATAGAGAGCACAAAGGAAAGGAAACATCCTAGATCTATAGGAGCACAAAGGAAACAAAGGAAACATCCTAGATCTATAGGAGCACAAAGGAAACATCCTAGATCTATAGGAGCACAAAGGAAAGGAAACATCCTAGATATATAGGAGCACAAAGGAAACATCCTAGATCTATAGGAGCACAAAGGAAAGGAAACATCCTAGATCTATAGGAGCACAAAGGAAACATCCTAGATCTATAGGAGCACAAAGGAAACATCCTAGATCTATAGGAGCACAAAGGAAAGGAAACATCCTAGATATATAGGAGCACAAAGGAAACATCCTAGATCTATAGAAGCACAAAGGAAAGGAAACATCCTAGATCTATAGGAGCACAAAGGAAAGGAAACATCCTAGATCTATAGAAGCACAAAGGAAAGGAAACATCCTAGATCTATAGGAGCACAAAGGAAAGGAAACATCCTAGATATATAGGAGCACAAAGGAAACATCCTAGATCTATAGGAGCACAAAGGAAAGGAAACATCCTAGATCTATAGGAGCACAAAGGAAAGGAAACATCCTAGATCTATAGAAGCACAAAGGAAAGGAAACATCCTAGATCTATAGGAGCACAAAGGAAAGGAAACATCCTAGATCTATAGGAGCACAAAGGAAAGGAAACATCCTAGATCTATAGGAGCACAAAGGAAACATCCTAGATCTATAGGAGCACAAAGGAAACATCCTAGATCTATAGGGCACAAAGGAAAGGAAACATCCTAGATCTATAGGAGCACAAAGGAAACATCCTAGATCTATAGAAGCACAAAGGAAACATCCTAGATCTATAGAAGCACAAAGGAAACATCCTAGATCTATAGGAGCACAAAGGAAAGGAAACATCCTAGATCTATAGGAGCACAAAGGAAAGGAAACATCCTAGATCTATAGGAGCACAAGGAAAGGAAACATCCTAGATCTATAGGGGCACAAAGGAAACATCCTAGATCTATAGGGGCACAAAGGAAAGGAAACATCCTAGATCTATAGGAGCACAAAGGAAACATCCTAGATCTATAGAAGCACAAAGGAAACATCCTAGATCTATAGGGGCACAAAGGAAAGGAAACATCCTAGATCTATAGGAGCACAAAGGAAACATCCTAGATCTATAGGAGCACAAAGGAAAGGAAACATCCTAGATCTATAGGGGCACAAAGGAAACATCCTAGATCTATAGGAGCACAAAGGAAACATCCTAGATCTATAGGAGCACAAAGGAAACATCCTAGATCTATAGGGGCACAAAGGAAACATCCTAGATCTATAGGAGCACAAAGGAAAGGAAACATCCTAGATCTATAGGAGCACAAAGGAAACATCCTAGATCTATAGGGGCACAAAGGAAAGGAAACATCCTAGATCTATAGGAGCACAAAGGAAACATCCTAGATCTATAGGGGCACAAAGGAAACATCCTAGATCTATAGGGGCACAAAGGAAACATCCTAGATCTATAGGAGCACAAAGGAAACATCCTAGATCTATAGGGGCACAAAGGAAACATCCTAGATCTATAGGGGCACAAAGGAAACATCCTAGATCTATAGGAGCACAAAGGAAACATCCTAGATATATAGGAGCACAAAGGAAAGGAAACATCCTAGATCTATAGGGGCACAAAGGAAAGGAAACATCCTAGATCTATAGGGGCACAAAGGAAACATCCTAGATCTATAGGAGCACAAAGGAAAGGAAACATCCTAGATATATAGGAGCACAAAGGAAACATCCTAGATCTATAGAAGCACAAAGGAAAGGAAACATCCTAGATCTATAGGAGCACAAAGGAAAGGAAACATCCTAGATCTATAGGAGCACAAAGGAAAGGAAACATCCTAGATATATAGGAGCACAAAGGAAACATCCTAGATCTATAGGAGCACAAAGGAAAGGAAACATCCTAGATATATAGGAGCACAAAGGAAACATCCTAGATCTATAGAAGCACAAAGGAAAGGAAACATCCTAGATCTATAGGAGCACAAAGGAAAGGAAACATCCTAGATATATAGGAGCACAAAGGAAACATCCTAGATCTATAGGAGCACAAAGGAAAGGAAACATCCTAGATATATAGGAGCACAAAGGAAACATCCTAGATCTATAGAAGCACAAAGGAAAGGAAACATCCTAGATCTATAGGAGCAAAAAGGAAACATCCTAGATCTATAGGAGCACAAAGGAAAGGAAACATCCTAGATCTATAGGAGCACAAAGGAAAGGAAACATCCTAGATCTATAGGAGCACAAAGGAAACATCCTAGATCTATAGGAGCACAAAGGAAAGGAAACATCCTAGATCTATAGGAGCACAAAGGAAACATCCTAGATCTATAGAGCACAAAGGAAACATCCTAGATCTATAGGAGCACAAAGGAAAGGAAACATCCTAGATATATAGGAGCACAAAGGAAACATCCTAGATCTATAGAAGCACAAAGGAAAGGAAACATCCTAGATCTATAGGAGCACAAAGGAAAGGAAACATCCTAGATATATAGGAGCACAAAGGAAACATCCTAGATCTATAGGAGCACAAAGGAAAGGAAACATCCTAGATCTATAGGAGCACAAAGGAAAGGAAACATCCTAGATCTATAGAAGCACAAAGGAAAGGAAACATCCTAGATCTATAGGAGCACAAAGGAAAGGAAACATCCTAGATCTATAGGAGCACAAAGGAAAGGAAACATCCTAGATCTATATGAGCACAAAGGAAACATCCTAGATCTATAGGAGCACAAAGGAAACATCCTAGATCTATAGGAGCACAAAGGAAACATCCTAGATCTATAGGGGCACAAAGGAAAGGAAACATCCTAGATCTATAGGAGCACAAAGGAAACATCCTAGATCTATAGAAGCACAAAGGAAACATCCTAGATCTATAGAAGCACAAAGGAAACATCCTAGATCTATAGGAGCACAAAGGAAAGGAAACATCCTAGATCTATAGGAGCACAAAGGAAAGGAAACATCCTAGATCTATAGGAGCACAAAGGAAAGGAAACATCCTAGATATATAGGAGCACAAAGGAAACATCCTAGATCTATAGGAGCACAAAGGAAAGGAAACATCCTAGATCTATAGAGCACAAAGGAAAGGAAACATCCTAGATCTATAGAAGCACAAAGGAAAGGAAACATCCTAGATCTATAGGAGCACAAAGGAAAGGAAACATCCTAGATCTATAGGAGCACAAAGGAAACATCCTAGATCTATAGGAGCACAAAGGAAACATCCTAGATCTATAGGGGCACAAAGGAAAGGAAACATCCTAGATCTATAGGAGCACAAAGGAAACATCCTAGATCTATAGAAGCACAAAGGAAACATCCTAGATCTATAGAAGCACAAAGGAAACATCCTAGATCTATAGGAGCACAAAGGAAAGGAAACATCCTAGATCTATAGGAGCACAAAGGAAAGGAAACATCCTAGATCTATAGGAGCACAAAGGAAAGGAAACATCCTAGATCTATAGGGGCACAAAGGAAACATCCTAGATCTATAGGGGCACAAAGGAAAGGAAACATCCTAGATCTATAGGAGCACAAAGGAAACATCCTAGATCTATAGGAGCACAAAGGAAACATACTAGATCTATAGGGGCACAAAGGAAACATCCTAGATCTATAGGAGCACAAAGGAAAGGAAACATCCTAGATCTATAGGAGCACAAAGGAAAGGAAACATCCTAGATCTATAGAAGCACAAAGGAAAGGAAACATCCTAGATCTATAGGAGCACAAAGGAAAGGAAACATCCTAGATCTATAGGAGCACAAAGGAAACATCCTAGATCTATAGGAGCACAAAGGAAACATCCTAGATCTATAGGGGCACAAAGGAAAGGAAACATCCTAGATCTATAGGAGCACAAAGGAAACATCCTAGATCTATAGAAGCAGAAAGGAAACATCCTAGATCTATAGAAGCACAAAGGAAACATCCTAGATCTATAGGAGCACAAAGGAAAGGAAACATCCTAGATCTATAGGAGCACAAAGGAAAGGAAACATCCTAGATCTATAGGAGCACAAAGGAAAGGAAACATCCTAGATCTATAGGGGCACAAAGGAAACATCCTAGATCTATAGGGGCACAAAGGAAAGGAAACATCCTAGATCTATAGGGGCACAAAGGAAAGGAAACATTCTAGATCTATAGAAGCACAAAGGAAACATCCTAGATCTATAGGGGCACAAAGGAAAGGAAACATCCTAGATCTATAGGAGCACAAAGGAAACATCCTAGATCTATAGGAGCACAAAGGAAAGGAAACATCCTAGATCTATAGGGGCACAAAGGAAACATCCTAGATCTATAGGAGCACAAAGGAAACATCCTAGATCTATAGGAGCACAAAGGAAACATCCTAGATCTATAGGGGCACAAAGGAAACATCCTAGATCTATAGGAGCACAAAGGAAAGGAAACATCCTAGATCTATAGGAGCACAAAGGAAACATCCTAGATCTATAGGGGCACAAAGGAAAGGAAACATCCTAGATCTATAGGAGCACAAAGGAAACATCCTAGATCTATAGGGGCACAAAGGAAACATCCTAGATCTATAGGGGCACAAAGGAAACATCCTAGATCTATAGGAGCACAAAGGAAACATCCTAGATCTATAGGGGCACAAAGGAAACATCCTAGATCTATAGGGGCACAAAGGAAACATCCTAGATCTATAGGAGCACAAAGGAAACATCCTAGATATATAGGAGCACAAAGGAAAGGAAACATCCTAGATCTATAGGGGCACAAAGGAAAGGAAACATCCTAGATCTATAGGGGCACAAAGGAAACATCCTAGATCTATAGGAGCACAAAGGAAAGGAAACATCCTAGATATATAGGAGCACAAAGGAAACATCCTAGATCTATAGAAGCACAAAGGAAAGGAAACATCCTAGATCTATAGGAGCACAAAGGAAAGGAAACATCCTAGATCTATAGGAGCACAAAGGAAAGGAAACATCCTAGATATATAGGAGCACAAAGGAAACATCCTAGATCTATAGGAGCACAAAGGAAAGGAAACATCCTAGATATATAGGAGCACAAAGGAAACATCCTAGATCTATAGAAGCACAAAGGAAAGGAAACATCCTAGATCTATAGGAGCACAAAGGAAAGGAAACATCCTAGATATATAGGAGCACAAAGGAAACATCCTAGATCTATAGGAGCACAAAGGAAAGGAAACATCCTAGATATATAGGAGCACAAAGGAAACATCCTAGATCTATAGAAGCACAAAGGAAAGGAAACATCCTAGATCTATAGGAGCAAAAAGGAAACATCCTAGATCTATAGGAGCACAAAGGAAAGGAAACATCCTAGATCTATAGGAGCACAAAGGAAAGGAAACATCCTAGATCTATAGGAGCACAAAGGAAACATCCTAGATCTATAGGAGCACAAAGGAAAGGAAACATCCTAGATCTATAGGAGCACAAAGGAAACATCCTAGATCTATAGGAGCACAAAGGAAACATCCTAGATCTATAGGAGCACAAAGGAAAGGAAACATCCTAGATATATAGGAGCACAAAGGAAACATCCTAGATCTATAGAAGCACAAAGGAAAGGAAACATCCTAGATCTATAGGAGCACAAAGGAAAGGAAACATCCTAGATATATAGGAGCACAAAGGAAACATCCTAGATCTATAGGAGCACAAAGGAAAGGAAACATCCTAGATCTATAGGAGCACAAAGGAAAGGAAACATCCTAGATCTATAGAAGCACAAAGGAAAGGAAACATCCTAGATCTATAGGAGCACAAAGGAAAGGAAACATCCTAGATCTATAGGAGCACAAAGGAAAGGAAACATCCTAGATCTATAGGAGCACAAAGGAAACATCCTAGATCTATAGGAGCACAAAGGAAACATCCTAGATCTATAGGAGCACAAAGGAAACATCCTAGATCTATAGGGGCACAAAGGAAAGGAAACATCCTAGATCTATAGGAGCACAAAGGAAACATCCTAGATCTATAGAAGCACAAAGGAAACATCCTAGATCTATAGAAGCACAAAGGAAACATCCTAGATCTATAGGAGCACAAAGGAAAGGAAACATCCTAGATCTATAGGAGCACAAAGGAAAGGAAACATCCTAGATCTATAGGAGCACAAAGGAAAGGAAACATCCTAGATCTATAGGAGCAAAAAGGAAAGGAAA